>NC_086233.1:52099456-52410498 GCF_036321145.2 Pelmatolapia mariae | reverse complement strand
GATCGATCCATATTCACTTAGATTTAATGGATTACTTACTTTTCTTCTACCTGCTACTCTTATAAATGCTTATTTAGCTTGCTTCTAGACAAGTTATCACATCAGGCTCGTCTAAAGACTCCCATCACAAGGGCAATTTTGAAACAGAAAGAGATTTGTAGCATGCCACACCCATGCTCTTTGATGGTATGTGGGAAAAAAAGTACAATTTAGATGTGGAGAAACCACCTTGAAAAAGCACCAGTTAATCCTCTATGATAAGCTCTTTGTCAGCTGTTCACTTTACAGGAACCAGCAAGAGAATCCTATCGTTGCGCACACCACAGTCAGGATTAGATTTTGTTGGCACATTTGACAGGAGATTGAAATAGATCCTTGTGAATGAACGGGTCCTATCAGGATGTCTGGGTGAAAATAACTTTCTAGGAATTTCATGTACAGCGATAGTTTGTGAAAATTATAGAACATTATGGGTTTAGGTGTATATTCATCCCCGGTACCATAAACATTTAGTTTGATGTCAAATTCCCTCAGTCTAAGTATGTGGATGTACAAATATGATAATACAAAATTACTGCTTTCACCTGGAATATTTTGGCAGTGCTGAAAGTAAACACCAAGACTCCAGTCTTTATATCCAAAGAAACTTCAAAGAGTTTTTCTCAAAGACAGAAAGGCTGGATTGCAGTTTTGTGGCTTTTTAAGGGCAACAGGCTAGATAAGAATTTGGTGATGACTCGGTTGAACTGCATGTGCGTGCACACAGACACGCACACAACTAAAACTTTTTAAGACAACACATGTTTCTACCCTTTTTTGGGTGAAAAGAAGCCTTCTAGAAAATAATGTCTGAGCCTGAGTCTACAGTTACTATCACTTAGTTTCTAAAGGATAGATTATAGAATAGAGGTTGCCATTGCACATGTCACAAGTACAAGGCAACGAAATGCAGTTTGCATCCATCCAGAAGATGATTAAGCCCCAAAACACAAAGGTCCTAACGGCTCTTTGCATGAAGAATAACTAATGCATAAGTGCTCATAACTCTCTTGCTTTGATGGTCACATGTTGATCTTGCTGCTAGAAGCAAGTCCGAAGCTGGAGGTAGTCACTATTTCCCAACATAAGCTTGTAAGAAACAACCAGAGGTCCTGCTAACATTTCCTCATACCTTGATGGTAAGTGTTTTTATTTTTCTCCTATATTCTGTGTCAGTAAGCGATCAACTCCAAAACCAAGCTGCATATCAAACAATGAATTTTGTGTACAGCTGCAGTCCTAACACGAGTGCATCTTGGTTTGATGTCATACATTTCAATTTGCAGTCAAACATAATGTTTCTGAAATATTTTTAGTTCTGTTGTCAGTATTCCTGTTCAGATATTCAGAACATCTCCCATATATGCTGGTCACCACTAGCATGCTGAGTGCACTGATGCCACTCAGGATTTAAGCATGTGGATATTAACAATGACAGAAAAATCATATCACAACAAATAGCTTTCAGGCACTAATCTCACAACCTAACCAAATTCACAACTTGCCGTAGCTGTTTATTAGCAGACATGTGACACCAGCAATAATATGACACTTGCTCATTTGTTATATGCCAACTGTCATTATTGCTTCTCTTCTGTCCCAGCCTTTGAAACTATTTGATAATCCCCAATCCCTATTTGATAAACAGTGCTTGGTTGGTTTTATTGCTCGATCCAAGCTGAACTTACAGTGCCGTGCAAAAGTTTTGAGCCACCTCTCTTTTTGAGCTTGACTTTCTTCACCTTTTTAAAGTGGTCTTGAGCAATAGTTCTCCAGGGTTTCTGAAGGCCATTACAATTTTTTGGGGGGGACATTTGGCTTTGGCTATTCTTTTTCACTTATTTTCAATCCAATCCTTGTACCTTGTTAAGTCACTTAACACTGACCTTTGAATCATTCAAGCATACAAAAGGCCCCTTACGTAAGGGATGAACCAGTGTTGTGTCATAACAGACAACTTAGCAAAGAACCAGTAGAACCTATAAATCGCATATTTTGGCACAAAAACACCTAATTTGTTCCAATTTCTTTCAGTGAATCTGTGAAAAATGTCAAAGATAACACAGTCTGAAAGGCATAAAATAGTATTTTCACCAACAAGGTGATTCCCAGAGAGTTATTTGGCTGAAAACTCAGTGGATCCATCTACTGATGGCGGAAGCCTCATCAGAAATGGTCTCAGGGGAAGAATGGCTGTTAAGAAGCCATTCTTAAGGAAGGGAAAACAGGAAAAAAAGCCGAGGTATGCCAAATTATCCAAGAACTGGACTGAAAATAAATGGCAACAGGTCTTGTACCGTGATTAATGCAAATTTGGAAATTCTACTTCAAATTCTCAATGTGTATAGATGAGGTAAAGAGTGAGCCACAACAGTGAGTCTCCCCAGCCACCTGTAAACAGGAGGCTGTGTCCTGGTTGTTAGCTGCATTTCAGACAGTGGTGATCTTATCAGAATTGATGGAATTATGAAAATAGAAAAGTTGATAATGATCTGAAACACAGGCATGGAAGCATACTTGCACACAATGGATTGCCATCCCAAGAGTGTGGACCTCAAGACTCTCAAACTGGTGTGGGATCATCTTGACAGACAGCAAAACAAAAGGCAGCCAACAACCAAAGAAGAGCTTTGAATGTCCGCCGAGAAACTGGGAGAACTATTCCTGAAGACCACTTTAGAAATTAAAGTTAAGTTTCACAACGAGAATCCAGGCTATGTTGAACATTAAAGTTGGTAATACCAAATCGTTAAAACTGTACAAACTCTTGATTCTGTTCATTATTTCTTTACCTGGATGACTGAACATGCATCAAGATATTTCCATGTATGTTTCAATAAATTACTACATCTATTTTCCCATTTTCCTATTTCCCATTGAATGAAAGTGGAGGATAGACTTGTCTATTTGTTAGCAGAACCAGCACGTTTCTAATTTGTGCGAAAGCGCAAAAGCCTTTATTGAGCTCAGGTGCAATAGCCAAGAAGCAACCATCTGTAACACACCTGACAGTGCCACGGTCAGATAGCGACAACCCCAACAGACCCCAAACATGCTTCTGTTTAATTTCAAAGCACTTTATTTGTGTAAGCAATAAAAGTATTACCTGATTGCACTTCCCTGCACTGTGGAGTCTTTTAGAATCGTTTAGGTTTTGTTTTAGGTTTTTACATTTGTTTTGATGAACTCATCTTGTTTCCAATCACTGTAGGCAGCTCTTTTCAGCAAAAGATGACCTGTCAAGCAGCACATGTAGCAAACATTTTGTGAAGCTATGTGAGGATTTGATACCTAAAGGGCCAGATATTATTGTAAGTGGGTTTAAAACAGAGCTTAAGGGTGAACTGAATATCGGAATCAATTGGACAGAACCACTTATCGGGATTAATGTTGCTATGCTGGATGTATAAATAAGAAATTGCATGCTTTCCATATCTACTTTTAAAACATAATTATATAGCAATGATACATTTACAACCTATTTTTCTGCTCCCGAGTGACAAAAGAATCTATTATTGCACTTGCAATATCTTCTCAGTGCAGCAATAACCCCAGATTGCCAACAACATGCACGGTAGCAGAAAATTACATCTGGAAAAATATCTATTCATTGTTTTTAAGTAGACGCTGAAAGATTTTTTTTTTTTCATTTGGCTTCAGTGTAGTATGATTATTAGTGGCCAGGAAATAAAATCTTGCTTTATGCACCATTGAATCTAGCAGCTCCAAGAAGTGACCACACAAAGCAGTGTGGGACTTTTCGGTCCAAGAACAGGGACTGTACTTGTAATATTAATTTAACATTTTACTTTCTCACAGTGCACTTTTTGTAATTTTAAAGATTGCTTAATGTAACGTATGCAGTACTTTATGGTGTGTGAGTGAGGATTGCCTGACTGACATCATGATATCCATCTTACGGTCAGCAGTTGTCGTAAGAGCAAATAATGTAAAAAGGAACCCCATCTGCTATATATTTTGTGTCTATTTTATTACCTAATAATGTCCTGGACAGAGTGAAGCTTTGCAGCGACCAGCACATTAAAACCCATTGGAACCAATTGTAGGAGAAAGGCTGTCTTGGGATGCCCTCATTGGAGAGCAGCTAGGCTCATTAGTTAAATCCCCACCGTGGGCTAATGCAGCCCTCTAGGAGTGAAGGAGAGAGGGGGAAAGAAGACATTTCTTTGACTCCTTCTCAGGGGTTTCTTTCCCACATTTTCTTGCATGCATCAGCAGTTAAGAAGGTGATGCACGTCGCCGGTTTTAAAGCCGCCTTCAGTGTTCTTTTGAAGCCCTTCATTGGGGGTTTTACGATTCTGGGTTTCGTGCTGGTGGTCAGATGTAACAATTCTATTATGATCGTGCTATTATATGATGTTTACTACAATGAATAATACAATCATAAAACGAAAATTCTTTTAATGAACTTGCTCGCTTTGAAGTTTGGCCCCGAGAATTACTGAGAATGAAAAAAAAATTACCCAAAGGTTCTTTAATATGTCGTGTACACATGCGCACAATCTGACCTTTTCCATTAGTAAGTGAGAGTAAAACTCTTGTTTTGCTCATAATGATTGGGGAACTGGAGGCCACAATGCAGGCAGGTCCCCACTTAACCAGAATTTATCTTTTTGGCAGTAAAAGGAGGGGTTTTGAGTGCTGTTATCTATGGCCTCCCCCTTGAACAAGTAAACAGCCCATTTATTATTAACTCAGGTTTAAGGTAGAGCATTAATCCTCTCTGACAGTTTGCCTACTTGTTAAGGCAGCCAGTTCTTCCTCCACAGCAGATGGCTTTCAGCTGCTGTTACTCTACAATGCAGACCCTCTAGATAAGAGAGAATCCTCCAAAGTTTGTGCTGCATTTTCTGGATCCGAAATGAGTTAATATAGGCAAATACACTTGACTGACAACATCAAGATAGTTAAGACCATTTGTCAAAGTACCCTGTCATATATGGAACTCACTGTGGGGATTTTGAACAGCACCTTCGTAGACATTTTCATCTACACTTGATGCTACTGCACCTGACTTCTGGTCAACTGCAATGTTCAACTTCAAGTACACTTCATTATAAGTTTCAGACATTGCAAATGGCTATGGTGCGCTCCCATTGAATGATATAAAGTCTGACCCATTCTTCCCTTTCCCTGCTGGTGCTGTTGATAATTGCACAAGAGCTCCTGTAGAGCCAGCTGCTGAAGTGTGTCCCGACTTGAACTTGCAAACTGAGTCACCCTGAGACCGCCTCGGTGGTTTTCTCTTTAACTTGTCTGCACAAAATCTCTTTGACAGTGGGACAGTAAAGTGATGTGTAATGCCTCAATTCAACAATACAAGGTTGTTCAATAAAGATGCATGCTTTGCCCACTGTACAAAGGACCAAACTTCTCTACCCCTGCTGCCTTATTCTCATTCAACCCTACACTTCAACTGACTAAAGGTTAGCACATACAGGGCAGATTTTATGGCTGGAATGAGGCAGTTTTGTGTGTACAATGAGGAATGCCTCTCAATTTTATCAGTATATATACCTGGGGTACAGATGAGGATATTAGATCAGTAGACGGGGTAAAAAGGAAATATATACTTGCTCTCTATTAAGACTATTGCACATGAATCAGTGGAAGTCTGTGCGAATCAAGAGTGAAGCTGTGAGAAATGGATGAGAGTACTTTTAAATTTGAAGATCATGTCCCTAAGTAGTTGTAGAACTCCCTATGTGACAGTGCAAGCCCTCTGTAATGGGGAGAAAAAAGGTCCCCCTTCTTCCTTGTATGACTGAAGACAGAACCGTGAACGCAACTAATACTTGCTTGGGACTTAAGACAGGAACTCCAAATATCTGTGAACTATAATCTGTCTTGTCTTTGGTTTCTTCATCCAGTTTTCCAGTACTGAATTTACTTTAGTGACATAAAGTATTCAGCAAAATGATCAAAGTGTGTCACTACAGAGAAACCTAAACAATTTAAATTCCCACCCAATAAAGCCCAGCAAGCCTGTCAGTACTGGAAAGTTTAAATAGCTGAATGGAAGTGCAGTTACAGCATTTTACACAATATCTACACATTTTTGTCTGCAATATCTATACATTTTTTTACAATCTCAAACAGAGCACACAGCAGTAGGCTGGAATAAAGAAATTGTTTTAATGAATGCAGCTCTAATTCCCTCTTCGTCACTGATTATGAAGGAGGAAATGTATCCGACCACTGCTGAGATAAATCAGCAGGCATAAAGAGCAGCGTGAATTACGACATGAAGATAATTCTGTCATTCTTTCAGCTGTTTAACACATTCTTTTCTACTCTGTTGGTTTTAGAGAAAGAACGTGCACGTTGCACAATAGAGTATCTGGTTCAATTAAGCAACTTTCTCCAACTGAAATGTACTTTCTCTAAGCCACTAAAACACTTGAATACTGCTATAATCAGCATTCATGCCATGGCAAATATAGAGGATTTTCTTTTATAAACACTTTTGCCTAAAATTGGGTCTCGTCCAAGATTTGAAGTTATTCATTCAGAAGTGCCGTCGTATTGCGAGCACACGGAGAAGGAAAAGAAAGATTTGTTGGAATCATCAGCTACCCAAATGAAATGGAATATCTTATTTTGTGGCCATGCTTAATTTGGATTAACCATATGAAAGCAATTTAACCGAGGCTTCCATTTACGGGGATGTCGGGAACAGAAAATGTCAATTTAACTGTTACCACTGGAAAGTATGAAATAAGACTGAGAGGCTTGTAACCACGCTCTGCTCCTATTTCAGCAGTGTGTGTGTGTGTGTGTGTGTGTCTGTCTGAAGCTGTCTGTACCTGCCTTCACAGGCTCTCCTCTGGTGTCACCAGCCAGGTCACATCAAAGACATTGCATCTTTCCATTTAGATTCAAGTTTTAACCCTCAATAAATTGTTGTTTCTTTTTGAAATAAGCAAAGTATATGGAGGAGAGGACCTGCGTTTGCATGCCACGAATGTGTCCCAGTCATACACAGAGTGTAGCAGGCAAGATGACACTTACATGGAATATTACTCATGAGCTCAGACTCAAAACTATTGTAGTTCACCACAGTGAGATCATGACAAATTGCGCTAAATTTATTTCTACAATAATTGTATTTGTAATGTAAACTGTAAATGGTCGGGAGACCTAAAACTGCAGCAAGTATGTGCTTTTTATCATGTGACACAGACAGCACATTTCCTCATCATCACCTCAGAGTTACTTCAGCTCTTCAGACAGCCCAGACATCTGAGAAGCAATGGCATGACATCTGCTTGTAGTGACAAAACTGCAGGTAGCAAAACATGAAAAATAATCAACTAGTAAACAGGGGTGAGAAAGTACGACATCATTTATTTTGAATTTTGTTTTAATGAATTAATAATGCAAAGAGTAAAGAGTCACTTTTGAGGGGACTCAAAGCATTTTAATTAATTACAGTAAATGGGTTATTGTGTGTAAAGAGTTGATTCGTTAGTGTAGCACCATTATTTACAATGCTATGAATTATAAATGGATGTTTTAATGACTGGAAATTCTGGGATCTCGCAAAAAGTCGTAGCACCAGTAACAGTCATAGGAAACAAAAATGATACAGATGTCTGGACAAATTTTAAGTGGCTTAGTAATAATAAAATAACTTCTACCATTCTTGTGCATTGTAAATAAGTACAAGTACATACTAAAATCAATTCACGTAACAGATGCAGCTGATGAAAAGCCTGTGTTTAAGAAAAGTCAGTGCAGTTTTAAAAATATGGTTCTTCACATTCAGTCTACTGTAATTAAATGTGTATTACAATTATTCAAGCATAGTGCGTCTACAGAGGCACAACTGTAACAATAGATTACTTTGGGACTAAACGATGGCATTTTTACACAATATGGTTCTTGTAGAACTAGAAGTATTTTAATCTTTCCATATATTTATTTTAGTGGAATTACTAAAGATGTGTTCAGGAATAGTTCTCCTGCCTGGCTGAAGAACATTCAAAGATCTCTGGATGTTAACTGCCTTTTGTTCTGGTCTCTGTAAAGATGATCCCACAATACTTCAATAACGTTGGATGTCTGGGCTCTGGGGAGGCCAATCCATGACTGATGGTTTCCATTGTACTTTTTTCTACCCAGGCATGTTTTTACTGCGCTGGCAGTTTGATGTAAGAAAGTGAAACAATGTGTATAAAGAGGAAACCAGAAAAGGTGCAGCTTCCAAATATTTTCCATGGGAGTGATGACGGTTAAAAGAAGGAAAGAAAACAAAGAAAGGCTCTGGCTGAAATAATGGAGGTTCTGAATATTGTTTACCCTGAGACACTCACTGTGGCTCAAGTGAAAAAAAGTTGGAGTGTCAAAGTTGGTATGAAAAAGACTAACAGCTTACAAAAACGCCGGTGGAAGACAAGGTGCATGTGATCGGTCAGAATGAAAGAGAAGATAATTAATTAGATGATAAAAAATAAACTATTAATTCTTTGTTTTAATAAATTAATTGTTTCTGATTTTTACCTAAAAGTTAGTATTATGATTAGTAGTACTACTACTACTACTACTAGTAGTAGTAGTATTTATTTTAAAGACTTGTGTTTAAACTTTCTAAGACAGACAGCCAGGTCTTTATTATTTGTTTGTATGGTCAGAGACATTTGGTCTTAAAATACAAACAAGTTCGGGTAAAAAATATCGATAAGTCATTGATTTGTGCATGAAATGTGCATGATTTACACAAACATTTGTGTGTACACACTGTTAGTAAATAAGGGCACTGTCATGCTGAAAAATGAAACTGTTGCTGATCAGATATTTTACCGATGATATTGCACGCGAATCAAAATGTGTTTATAATTTCAGCAATTTCAGGAATATCCCCAGCACCACTAGATCCAAGCCATGACAGCGCCTCCACCTTGTTTTATAGGTAGCTGTAGGCACTCGCTATTGTACCTCTCTTCTGACCTCTGTGCATATTGTCAACAGTTTGAAGCCAAAGTTTCACATTTGGATTCATCCCTCCATAAGTGCTGTTGGCACAGATTTTTCCTAAAGCATACCTTAGCCTTTTCTCTTCTTGACTGCCACCCTTCCATTGAGGCCATTTATGACAGAGCTTCAGTGAACAGAAAAAAAAGAATAACACAGAAAAAAAGTCTCAGGATTAGACTGAAAACGAGTGAAAAGCGTGGAGAACCTTTTATATAGTTTTGATAAAAAAATAAATGATTTTCTAAAATAATTGGGGACTGTTTGCTTTTGCCTTTACATGGATTATGTTAATATTTTTTGTGATATTAATATCCATCCATCCATTTTCTTCTGGTGATCCAATTCACAGTTGATGAGACTAAGAATCTGTGAAGGATATATTATATAGGAGGAAAAAAGGCACAAATCACAACATACAATAAACGCTATCCTATGTCAAGATAATGCATGCAATTTGCATGAAAAATGACTAATTTTTAAGAGTGACTTTATCCCTAACATGTAAAAAAAAAACAAAAAAAACAGAAAACAGAAAACATAAGATAACATATGACAAATATATTCATTTGCTGTAGGATGAAATTAATGTATATGAGAAATTATGCTGTGAATATTACACACAAAGGGGAAAAATTATATAACTCATCATCTTAAAAAGGAAAACTATAATAAATAAATATTTTGATTTGATTTGAGGATTTTTCCTTAAAGCATTAAATAAAGCTTTAACTGATGTTTTTTTTAATAGCAATTATTTTAATTCGAAATATATCTCGGCCGTTGGAAAGACATGGCAGTGTCCTTCAGCTCTTGCAGCTTACTCATCCAAATCAACACTCCACAGACACTGAGTGCATTAGAGTGTCGGCTGTACATGTGTGAATGTGTCAGGAGAGATGGAGCCTGAATTTGTGAGGCAGAGTGCATAAACGTGTGACACCAAGTGTGAGTGTACATGTGTGAGAGTGAAAAGGTAGAGAGGATGCATGTGTTTCAGCGTTAGTGCAAGTGCATAGTTGTCTGTGTGCTGGATGATGTGTGTGCGTGTGTGTGTGGGCCTGCTCTACACTGCGCTGGGGGCCAAAACACTAGAGATTGCTTTGATCTGGATTCTCTGTGTCTCGTCCAATCACAATCATGTCACCGGCTCCCCACGGCAGGAGCGACTCATTCATGGTGCAGAGAGGAGACCCTCCTGCATGTTATTACTTTATGTACACTTTATTTTACACGAACTATGTTCACAAAATGGCTTCATCTATATCCCACAGAAGCCTCACAATAATGACAGACAAAAGGATTTTATAGTCACTGGCAGGGATGTGGCATGCAACCAAATATGTTTATATTTAGGAACATCTGCAATGGTAAATTTGTCCATTTGAGACAATTATGCAGCAGCAACATTAGAAATGTTCAGGCAGATTTGTGTGCATTGGATTGGCTTATTTAAAATAGAGACATGTTAATATGCTCAGAAAACAGTAAGGAAAATTAAACAACCTACTTAGCTAATGCGTCTGTCCTGAATAAGAATCAAAAATCTGATTTCGTGCTTTCACTTTCCTATATTTTATTATAGATTTCCACTTGCAATGTACACAAAATGCTTTAATGCAAGAGACATATCTCGACTGGAGGCTACAAGGAAAAGTTTTTGCCCTGTTTCAAAATGCATTACACCAAAATAGATGCTTCAATGTGAAAGCACAGAGCAGTATTTGTTTAGATGGTTGTTAAAGTTAGATGAAAAGACATTGTAATCAAAATCTATTAGGGAATTTAATGTGTCTTCCTTCTGGCTGTTTTCAAACTGCTGTAGTATTAAGGATTTCTCTTAGTCTAGCTATAAACTGTCTCTTGAAACACAATAGTTAAAGCCCAAAGGGTCTAGCCTGTGAGCATAAATGAAAGATATTTAAATGCAATTACAAATTGTTGCTGTACAGTAACTTCACCAGAGCAAAACGAAAGGGAGATGGTTACAGCAGTAGTGCAAAAGTAAAAGTATTTAGAGTTCAAGTCTCCACTCTGCTTTCAAATTTGATGTTGGGAAGTATCCCTTGTATGACACAGAAATGCTCATTTCCATATTCTTCAAAGCTGGTAAAATGTGGAAAAATGAACTTGAGTTGAAACACAGAAAATGCTAAAATTAGGTTTGTGCATCAATCAGTAAAGCGGTGAGCATATGTGCTCGCAACAGACCTGTGGCATGTGATTTTAAGCTCGGTACAAGATTAAGCGTCACTTCAGACAGTAAAATTAATGTTCAACTTAAAAAATAGCAGCTAAACAGATTTGACACCCTTTTTGGACCTTTACACTTTGTCAGAGTTTAAAGATGTATCCTGGTAGAAAACCACTAGTGGAATATCCCACTCTTACCCTCAGGAGAAAATTGCTATTGGTGACCATCATAAGTGGAAGATTCCTATTAGAGTGACTTTGTTTCCATGATAGCTATTTAACCGTTAAACTTTATATTTCTTTAGGTTGAACATGACCATGCCCTTAGAATAAAGGCATTAAAAAGCGGTAATTTAGTAATCATGGCACAGCAGTCATTATCTTTCTCTTTTAAGTTTCAGAGTGTGTTTTTCTTCTGAAATCAAACGCAAAAGGGGTGTCCATAGAATGACAACCTGGCAGAAAGACAAATTTGTTGATAACTGGCACTGACACTGAGTGATGGCCAGCAAAATTGTCTGCTCCCATTATGTTTCGGAGTTGAAATACTTGTGGTGTCATGTCATTTGTATTCATGGCACCTGCAGTCCTGACTTAACATTAAAGACAGCTTTTACATCACCTGACATCAATATATTGAAAAGTAAATAGTAAAACTACTAGAGTAGAAAAAGCGGATGCAGCTTTTGATATACCCGAATGGATCCGAAGACAAATAGCTACTATATTCCAGAACTGTGCCAAACCTTTGAGCCACCCTTCATTTTTTATTATTTTGCCAGGAAAATGGGAAATAGGTACAGCGGTTTAATGAAGCATGTGCAAACAGAGTATGAGACAAAAACAGTTTCTAAGAAGCTTTAGCGTTAGCTTGAAGCTTGTAGGTTTTCTTGTTATTTCTTTAACTGGTCTTCAGGAAATGTTCTTCGGGCTTCTTGGAGCCTTTTGCTGTGTTCTCTGTCATGATGGTCCCACACTGCCTCAGTAATGCTCTGGGGAGGCCAATCCATGACTGATGGTTTTCTATTATATGTTTTTCTATCCATGTATGCTTTTACTGCGCTAGCATAGTGTTTATTGTGCCATGCTGAAGAATAAAGCCATTGCTATTCAGTCTCTTTTCAAATGGTATTGCATGGTGGATCAGAATCTGACAGTACTATTCTGTGTTCATAATTCTATCAATTTTCACAAGATCCCCAACACCACTGGCTGAAACCATGACAGAGAGCAGCTACAGACGGCTGTAGCCACTCACTGTTGTACCTCTCCTCAACCTCCTCTGTGCATTTTGAGAATTTAAAGTAAAATTTTTAAATTTAGATACATTTGGACATCTACTACAGTAACAGGGAGGTTGGGGATTCGATCCCTGGCTGCTTTAGTCTGCATGCCAGAGTATCCTTGGGCAAGACACTAACCTCAAGTTGCTCTCAGTGCTCAGGTAGAGTAGAAAAGTGCTATGTAAGAATCAGTCCTTTACATTTACCATTTAACCTTCAACTGAGACCATTTCTGATGAAGCATCACTGAACAGTTTATTGATTAACTGATAGTGAGACTACAAACTGTGCTGAGATATGCACAGTTTCTAGCTCATGGCTCTTCGGGAATCAAATTTTGGAGCAAAAGTACTTTTATACACATCTCAGATTGTGTTGTCTTTGGCATTTTTTTAATAGATTCAACTAAAGAAATGGGAACAAATTATGCCTTTTTTTTGCAACAGGCAATTTTTTTGGGGACTCACAACATCACAGGTTTGCAACAGTAGCCTTAAGCAAATTGATTAACACAATGAATCAGCAGGTGGAAAAAACCCAAACAATCAGATTACCTAATATGGGAACCAACATATCATGATGATAGATAAAGCTTTCAGTCCAAACACATGTCTGGGAGAAAACACTTTTTGCCCACTAGTGTTTAACATGTGGGGTAAACAGCTTGAGAAACGAAAATGCAAATAAAACAATAATGCCTTCTCCCTGCTTTGCAAAACAGAGAGGTCTTGCATCTGTGGGAGGGGTGGGATGTCTAACAAGAACTAATGCTGTTTATGAAAGCAGAGTTTTCGCATCTAATCACAATGTCTATTCCCATGGGCCTGCTAGTTCTTCATGCTCCCCTTCAGACTGGTAGAGCACCTCTCTTCCAGGAGCGCTGTATTTTTAGGATGTTGTGAAGCTTCCTCAGCTGCATACAGAATGAGATGCTCGCCTTTAGGGGGATGTCGAGTTTGAAGATGATGTCCTTTGGATTTGATTAATTCAGTAACGGAGAGAGAAGCTGTCCCTGACTCAAAATAGACTTCCTTTAAATGACTATATTGCTGTTGTTTTCTTACTTTTCACTGTTTGGTCTCTTTGCCACTTATCAGCGTATCACGACAGGAAGCAGATAATAAAAAAAAAAGTTGGACTATCAGTGAAGGGAAACTGCCTATGAGTGAATGTGCTTGTGCACCTGTGTGCACACAAATGTATTATAAAAAATAGGCACAGGATAGAAAAGCGTGTCTGCTTTAAGCCTCTTTTTATTCCCCTCCCTCACTCCCTGCTCCTGTCTGCTGTCACACTTGTCCAGAGAGCGACCTTCTGAAGTTCACCATCAAGGCCTGCATGTAGTGAAACCTGACTCGCTCCTACTTCCTATAGAGTTGCTCGTTAAGGAACATAACAGTTACACATCCCATTTGTGAGTGTTTTTATTTTTGTGTTTTTAAAAAAAATTAAAAAAGCAAAATGCTCACCCCAAATACAAAATATTCCTTTGAAAGATTCCAATAAATCTAAATCCAGTCGCGCTAGAATATGCCAATCATGTATTTAATAATCTGGCTCATTTAGCATCTGGAAGAGAGATTAATGACATGTACTATCTTTACAACCATCCCCTAAAGATGAAAGAACTCTCAAACAAAAGCACATGTGCTACAACTTTGATTTAGTGGTTTAATACAATGCTAATTAGATCACATGCAGTGTCTCCTCATGAAATCTGCTCCCATCGTCTAATTATAACAGCCAGATATGCCATAATGGGACACATGTATTTTAAATCAAAGCGGTTGTGTGACAGAGTGGCGATTGAGAGGGAACGCTGAGGCTGTGTACGGGCAGCTCGGACATTATTTTCCCCGTGTCCTGTCAAACTGTGACAATGCCCCCAGCTGACTGCATAGAGGAGAGGCTGCTCTTGTTGGGGTGGGAGGGCTAATTGTGCTACTCGTTGTCTGGTTTGCAGCCACAGGATGACTAATGAAAAATCTTCAGCTTTCAAACACATCTTTCACCTCCTTCAGCTCTAATTAATGGCTCATTGGTGGAGGACGGTAGTTCACCCTGGCCTTTTTCACCCATTATCCACTACTTTAACATAATGCTCTTCTGAATACTGATCATGTATTAAAGCAGCGAGAGTAATGTAAAGTCTCCACTGAAAATCTTCCCACAAAGTGTGTTTTTCTAATGAATTAAAGATGGCTTCCTTGCTCTCTGGCTGGTAAACACTGCCGTTTGCTGCATAATCAGCATGCGGATTTATACAAATGAATGCCATGGTTATATTCAAAAATTCAGATAATAGTTGAAAGTGAAAGACATTAAAACAGTGGATGTGGAATCAGATGCAGTAGCACAATCGTAACTCATAATCGCTGTCAACTTTTGCTCTTGTACTCCGTCTTATCGTCCATGAAAAATGTCCGTATTACCCGGAGATGTTTTCTGAACTGCTAATCCTTGCCAGGTTGTTTCACTGTGCCCGCTGCTGCTGTGCATGAGTTTATATTACAGTTTTACCAGTGCTGACCTTCCATTGTGCAGGGTTGATACTGGGGCCATGAGCTGACTGTTGGAGAGAGAGAGAGGGAGGGAGGATCACAGCTGGGAGTGGGAGAGTAGTTCCTGATCTGACAAAAAAACAGCAGCTGATGTGAAAATGGCTCAATTAGGCCAGCCATAAACTCGTTAAGGCCCACGTCGTGCCTGGCAGGACTGGGGCTTTTTTATTTGCCGCTGCAGATATTATTGCTTCAACGCATTAAAACGTGCATTTGATGGGCGCTTGGGAGCACTGGTGGTGTCAGAAAGTGCTCTCCTGATGGACACTTATACAAAGAATGAGCCTACTGCTGCACTCCCTCTGCAGAGGCTCAATTATCAATGTTGTTTTTCCTAGGGATAGAACAAAACATGGTGCGGCTCCTTGAAGCTAATAGAAGGGTTTCACTCCTTCAGATACGGCTGGCATCGCAACGTCAGCTGTGAAATATGCTATCCAGTAGCCACGGATCAAAGCAGCAGTCCTAAATCATGGGGTTTTTGTCACTGAAAGGCTGTAACAATAAGTGTCCTTTTCCCAGCATGTCTGTCTGCCAAACAACTGAAGTAAGCACACCTTTTCTCACGCAGAGCCAAGATGTACAGAGACAAATGATCACAGTGGTGTTTGGGCAGCCGATAGCACTATCCTCCGGCTGCTGCCCACGTTCGTGTCTCTGACAATTAGACTCCAGGCTGACAAGCGAGCATGGTTCAGCCACTGTGTTAAGAGACTTTGTCAAATGTGCAGCCCATCAAAATGCATGGGCGGCCCCAGCTGAAGTCAGTCATCCCCTATTAACGATGGCCCTATTAGCTCCTCCCGTGACCTGTGAGCTGGGAAATGAAAGGCGTGGAGGTGCATTCATTTATATAACCAATGTCAGGGTGCGTCGGACATGGACACCCCTCATCTCCCCGCGCCTCATCAGCCTCTCTGATCAGATGGGGATGCATAATACATCAGACGGCCAGTAAGTGGAGGAAAGACATTCATCACTGTCCACCTTTCAAATTAGATTCCACAGACGTGGCAATCAGTCAGACACATCAGTATTCAGCCCTGGCTGAAGGCTCTCCTGCAGAGACGTCCCCTCCATTACAGCTTTACAAACCTTACTTTAGTGTAACAACTGCCCTCACTGCATAATCTGCACTTCAAACAGCGGTGTTTTTCCCCGTATTGAATTTTACTCTAATGTGTTGATGAGTCACTGTGATTGTCTGTATAGATTTATGGATGTGAAACTTGGAGATGAAGAGACTTGGATTTCCAGGAATATACAGTAGAGTGCAGAAGTCTTGAGCCGCCCCTCATTTTGCAGCTTTTTATTGAAACATGCAAATATTAATATGGAAAAACAGACAAAATGGACTTTGTACCATTCCAAGAACCTTGAAAGTCCATACTTGGTATGCTATGCTGCACAGGGCAGCCATATGAAAATCTCAGTTTTGAAAAAATAGAGACTAACGCTCGTCTAACTAAGAATTCTTTGTTTTCTTTCCTCATGTTGTTGCTTCCATTTCTCATGCTGTGGCCTCTCCTATCTCCATCTCAGGTAAGAAAGTTTTTTTATTTTCATTTTTATTCTTTGTTTATTCACAAACTAATGAAACATAATCAAATATTACGTTTTCTATTCTGTGCTGGCAAGCTGAGCAAGCATCACTTTTCCAATATTTATTCCAGTGTTATAGATATGGTATAGATATGCATATTAAATATGGGACTCACCAGAAACCCAATGATATATCACCAAAATACATAGACATAGAATAATCCTTTAATTGTCCCACAGGGGGAAATTTGGTTGTAATAACAGTAAAAAAAACCCAACACATATACAAACAGAACAAGACACAGGACATAGAACAGAAACACACAAAATTTTTACATATTTACATCATGGACAATAGTTACCAAAACAGTAACTGTACAGTTATTAAAATTAAAGTACAGGTAAGTGGCAAACCCAGATTGTAGTGTGCAAACAGAGCAGTGTACTGAAAGATGTTTAAATAGTTAAGAATATTTAGAATAATTAGAAAAGTACAGATTGTGTATTGTACCTGTGCATTAAAAAGTAGACATGTAACTTCCAATAAGTTAGTGTATATAAACTGAGAAAAGTAATGTGCAAGTTATAACAGTAGTAGTTGTTCGGTTGAACACCTTACTCATGATACGATATTCATTTGATTTTCAACATTTTGCAATATGCTGACTATTGTAATATCACATATTGCGATATATTACTTTTTCAACTTTAACTTCAATCCTCTAAGTTTAACTATGTCAGAAATTGTCTTATCCAGTAAGGTTCAGTTTCTAAACAGAATAGATCGATAGAATTAAGGATAATTTAAAAAACAATAGAAACGGGAGCTACACTAAGAATAAAAAAAGAAATACAGTAGAAATATAAGATATGCAAAATATGACTGTGTTAAAGGCAGAACTGTCAACAACGAGCATCTGACATAGGAGTCTTTATTCTCAATAAGATAAACTTGCCATAAATGTTGCCATAAGATCGAATCAATCTGATATCAGTCTGATATCAGTCTGCGACTGAATGGGGTCAAGTTGGCAATTACATGCAAGCTGTTTCTGTTAATTAACTGTGATAAATCATCCAAAACCCCATGTCTTTTGCTGTCTGCATAGACAGAAATCCACATTTAACAGAAATCCACATTTAACTGTTACATTAGCGCTCAGCAGCCATCTTGATCTATAGGAATATAACCAAAATATAACCAGCTGGGCAGCCAGTTGAGTCGAGTCTCTGTGAGTTGTGCTCATTCAGACTAATTCAAATTGATGGTAACATGATTTTTGCCATGACTTTTCACAATCTCTCTGAGAGTGATTGCAGTTAGTCCAAGTCAGACTGCAACTGTTTGCAGAAAGCCTCCTAAAAGGCGTCCTGTTCAATCGCTTTGCAATCACCACAAGTTGCAATCAGTCGCAGAATATCAAAAAATATGTATGGTTTTTTTTTTTTGTAACTGCAAGGAGATTGCTGCCCTATTTTCACTTGTGTGAAAGAGCCATTAGCTTGCTCTGAATTATGAGGCAGCTTTGTCAAAGCTACCTCATAACTTTGTCAAAGTGTTGTGCGGTTTTTTGGTTGAGCTGATTTAATGTAAAATTGTTCAGCTAAAGTTATCTCAGGATGGTGCAGATGCATGACTATAGTATTCCTGGAGTATTTTAATGTAATTATTAAAACATCAATATTTAAAGTCCCTGTATTGATACAATATAGCCACACAAAATATAATGATAATATGCTGTACTGATTTTTTTTCCCCCCCACCAATAATCAGTAAAGCGGAGAGTTTATAGCTATATTTCCACTGACAAATGCATAGAAGGTGTGTTGTAAGTCTTTCCTACAAAATAACTGAAACATGCAGTTCCCTGGAAGACCACATCATCGAAAATCATCCATAATTAAAGGAAGGATTGCATAGAGCATTCATTTTAATTCAAACCCGTCACAATAACATTAAAGCATTTTCAAAACTTTCCCCGGATGTTTCATCAGCCTAATTCATTTTGCGCTAAGCTCAATTATTTCAGTTATATTCCACTGAAAATTGAACATTAAACCGAAATCTGCATGCTCTGTTACTGCTAAAGCAAGTCCTCTCGCTGGCTCTGGATCCACGGTTAATTACATGTACATCAAGCCAATCTCAGCACTTCTGTCTGATGTATTAAGCAGTATTCTCTCTGTTTCTCGGTTTTCCTCTGCAATTAAGACGGTGTAAAAAAGGATTTTCCAGAAGTCTTTTATTCAATTTAGACCTCCGGGAGAACACCTTATTTATTCTAGGCTGTCTGTAATGTGTGTCCTCTGTCGGTCTTGACTGAGATGGACTATAATGGTACATGTAAGTAAGTCTCTGTTCTGCCAATGTGCAGGGATGCAGATGTACTTGGTGAAAAGCTTGAGCCTCAGCCACAGCTCTTCTTCCTGGATGTTTGGTTCTGTGAAGTCCAACTGTCTGAGTTTCCCTGAGGCTGTTAATCGGCTTTGAAATGGAAACAATTAGTTCCATAGCTGAGGTAGCCTGTTGTGTGGATGGATTCTTCCTTGCAGGCTGAAAAGCATTTTTGCTGTGTCATTTGGAGCTAGCAGAGAGGATGTAGGTCCTTGGAGTTAAATGTTTGTTTCTTGCATTTCAGAAATTGTGAATTTAAAGCTTATAGATCTGCTTTTTTCCCTCCCACAACAACAAAAATGAATGAAAATAATCCACTAAGCAGGCCCTCAGCTTGTTGTTGAAATAGCTGGGCAATGTAACCTGTTATATGTGCAGTGACTTGAAAGTGTGGAAGCGTCGGGGCTGTTCTTGGAGCAGCTTGGAAGGTCTCCTTAGTCTCTTCTCTTCAGATGTCTGGCTTTAATTTGTCTCGGTGCGCCCGAGGTAAGGTCATGATCCAGATGCTTCTTACGCTCCTCTGATGGTCTTCAGATTTGCACAAGCAGAAAAGAGGAAGAGTGATGTACAGAGTGGGAGGAACATTGTGATGTTTCTGCCTAGCACCTCCTCTTTTTCACAGTTGTACATCCTCATTTATAATGAGCAAGCCTGTCTAGCAGAATAGTGGCTCATTTCTTGGTTGTGAAAGAAACTCAACAGGGACTCCTAGATGGGACCTAGATATTCATTGCAGCTGACTGAACAAGTCTCAAGATTGCACCATGTTTTTAGGATCCTTTCTTTAAGTTAAAAAAGTATTATTCTGCTTATGATTGTTTTTATTTTTATTATCTGAAAACATGAGCCGTTATACGTCTTGACAAAAATAAAAAATAATAAAATGACACAGTGAGAAAAACTAGAATGGAATTCTTACCAAAGCATGCATTGAGATGCCTTCTTGGTCAAGCCTGGCACATCTAATTTGCAGACAAACAACAATGAATAATAGTAGATATTACAATTTCAAGGTGTGTTGCACATTGTTTTAGCACACAAAATGAGATTGCATACATCAGGACAGATAATTGATGACAACAGGGGGAAAATGTTTTTAATAGGTTCTGACCTTAAGGCTATAATTGATTCAATTCACCTCATCACGTTTCACTAATTTCTGTGAGAGGAATAGCTGTGGGATTTTGTATTTTATATGTGTGGGGGTTGGGGGGCTAGATGGCTGGAAGCATGTACAATTACTCACATGAAAGAGCTCTTGTTAAATGAGCTTGGCACTCAAGAAACAAACCTCAGAATGTGCCTGTGCAGGCGTTTGTGTGCATGTTAATCAATAGTCATGATTTATTCAATGAAGCAGTTGTCAGGAAGTGGTTGTGCTAAGTGTTAAGAGGCTGATGAGAGGCAGACAGTGGTTTGTATTAGTGTCCGCAGAGAAGGAGTAGCTAAAATAAAAGTAGGTATCAGCAGCTGTAGTGAATTTGAATAGCCAATATGGACTTAAGTTGTCATAGAAAATATTTTGAAGATCCTGTGCCAGATGTGAAAAAGCAAATTTTCTGGACAGTTAATGTTTTAGCACATTCCTCATTGTTTCACTGGATGTGGTTGCTTCTGAGGACGGTTCACTGAGGGCACCCAGCCACTTTCTAAATTGGCTTTTGATTCATTTCTAATCTGGCAATGTCTAAATAATGCCTTTGGATCAGGGTTTCACGAGCTATGTCCTGAAAATAGAGTGAAAAACAAGCGGAATCAACCATGTCTGTGTTTGTTTGGCCTACTCCGTTCAGGGCTCTTGCAAAATGTAACCAGCGTGGCATTGACAAAGATTACAGTCCCACAGGCCACAGTGGGTGTGCAGAAAAAAAAGTGGCCTTGCTCTGGCAGCTGGCACTGAAACATATATACTTAGGCACAGTGGCACACGCTGGCGCACAGCTGCGTACACAGACACAGACAGACACACGCACGGACAAACACATAAAGTAAGAGAGTCAGATTTGGATAGCATCAACAAGGGGATAGTCCTAAGTCCAGACATTTGTAGTAAGTGTTTGACTCAGCTCAACCCCCTCATAGACACTTCTAATGTAGTTGGCTCTGCCTCCACCCTTCACCCTGGATCCAGCCCAGATGGAACGCACCCATCTCACTCTCACTCACTCTGTCTTAATCATTTCCTCTGTCTTTAGACAGAAAATGGTATAAAAGCCAAGTTAATGATATAAAAACCATCACACTGTCTCTTTAAGTGGGGATTAGAAAAAAGAGGAGTGGAGGCCAAGGGAGTAGAGGGGGGCTGTGATGAGGAGGGTAAAAATAAGAAGCCCGGCAGGAGCGGCACTGCAAGGTCACCTCTACTGTAGTGTCTGGCCTGTCGGATCGAAGGCATGGCTAAGGGGTTGCTGTGGTACGGTACGGTCTCCCAGGAATGCTTCAGGAAGATCTCCTGCCATACCTGAGGCAGCCGGTCATTTATCTGGAATGCTGCGCTCCGACTGCTAACGACCAGCTCAAATTGGACTATTTTTTCCCATTTGTCAGTTGGCCAGCTGCACTGGCTCAGCTGCGCATCTGTGTGGAGGCAAAGCTTTGGACAATGAAAGTTCCAAACTCATTTTTCTCACTTCTTTTCATTTTGTGTCTCTCTTCTCACAGTTGGGAGAGTTTTCAGTATTGTTGCCGCTTGTCAGTCTAAGTAAGTCTCCCCTGGTGCAGTGTTAATGGAGACAAGTGCCTTTGGCATGTGGCAAAGCATTTACTTTGACATTACAGAGGCCCCTGCACAGCAGGGGTCGTCAGTATTGCTTGTAGTGTGGCTGTTGTTAAGTATAGTTAACATGTATGTACATTTTCTCCAGTAGCAAAGTTTAATCTTTTAACTAATTAAAAAGTAATTCTCTTTTTTTGAACTACTTTTAAAATCATAGCAGAAATAGTTGAGATAGTATCTCAACTATTTCCACTTTGCACAGAAAAACAGGAATATCTTTAATACAGTCCAACAACTATTTTAAAATGTAAGGCATCAACAATTATCACTAGCTGATGAGTTAATAGTAACTGCAGAACTATGTGTTTTGTGGCCTGTACTGTGCTGTACTTGTTCTTTTTGCACTGTGCTTCCAGTGGAATCATTATCTTCCATCAGCAGTATAATGCAACATAGTCTAAGTTTAGAATTTCAACTATAACATGGAGTGTGGTGACAAACTGTAGCTGTTTCCAAACCAAGAACAACCCCACCTCCTTTGTTCATTAAGATGAAATGAGAGGGTTTTCTGCAACATTTTTATCATTTAAATGAGCTTCATCAAATAGGTCATTAATATGGAAATTACCTTCCTTTAGCTTTATTGGAATCCCTTTTTCAATCCAGCGAAAGGCTAAACATTATTGTAGGTTTATGGTGACTTTTTAGTTTCTGTGTTACTTGCAAATATTTTCTTAGAGAGATTATTATACTGCTTAGCAGAAAAAGTATTTCTAATATTTGCTTTACCATTGTATAGAGAAGGTATTCAGTAGGCACTACAGTATGTGACTTCAACTTTAAAAGAAAAGAAGATTTTAACTAACTTCACCCCAGGTTTCACACAAAAAGACTAATGCCAATACCGTAATGAAGAATCACTGTACAGCTGAAATCAGCTCATAAACAGAACAAAGCAAGGTGTTATATGTTGTATATTTTCTCTTTAAAAAAGAGAGAAAGTATGTTAGGTTTGGATTTTAGTTGAGGAGCTTGGGATACACCTCTCACACACCTTTACCAAAACTACTTTGATTATAACTGACGTTATCGTTATCTGTCGCTTATATTATTGGGCCACAGCACAGCTTGGTGATGTTCCTCTAGTGCAGAGGAGAAACCACTGACCGGTCAGGAACTGGCGGAGGCGAGTCAGTCTGACAAGGTGTGAAAAGAGTCATGATCTTCTTCTCTCTCCCTCTCAGATCTCACTTTGATGGACTGCTTTGTAGTGCAGGGAGCTGGGCAAGTGCTAAGCTACATTACAATATATGGCGTGTTTGCCCAGCAGGTGCCATTTCCCTCTCTGCCATAATATGAATCGCTTTGCATTTCAGCTGCGCTGAATGCCAATGTCAGCTTAAGCATGTAACTCACAGACCTCTTCTTTAAACACTTCCTGCACCACCTGGGAAAAAGAAGCAGTGATATTCTGCTTGTTCAGCTCAGTTTGTATTGCAAAAATCTTTAAGAGTCAGATTAACAAAATAATAATAATAATTTTTACATATATATATATATATAGTGGGGGAAATAATTATTTTCTCTTTTGCTTAATCCCTTGCTGAACTTAAAAAGCAATGAACTGTCTTAGGTAGATTCATTTTACTGGAGAGAGGTAGAATATCAACCAAAACTCCAGAAAAAAACTACATTACATAAAAGTTATAGATTGATTTGCATGTCATTGAGTGAAATAAGTATAAGGATGATATGATTTCCTACTTAGTGTATAATCCTCTGTTGTAGTTGGTCATGAGGTTATAACATGTCTCAGGAAGGATTTTGGCCTACTCCTCTTTATAGAAACTCTCTGCATCCTTTGGGTTTTTTGGCTGCTACCTGGCAATTCGAAGCGTCAGCTTCCTCCACAGACTTTCTGTAGGAATGAGGTGTGGAGACTGGCTAGACCACTCCGTGACCTCAATGTGCTTCTTCATTAGCCACTCCTTTGTTGCCTTGGTGCTATGTTTTGAGTTATTATCATGCTGGAAGACCCATCTTCAGTACATTGGCCTTACCGTTGGCCCCTTGTTGCAGTGAAGTAATTTTGTACCCTTGGTAAAAAAAAAAGAAAAAATAGCCACAAGGCATAATATCTCTACCACCATGCTTGACTGTGGGGATGGTGTTTTTTTGGCTTATACTCAGCATTTCTCTTCCTCTCAACATGCTGGGTCAAGTTCATGCCAAAGCTCGAGAGCTCCAGACCAAGAGAGATTAGTGGTCATTTTATATTTCTCCCATTTCTGATTAATCACATCAACAGCTGTCACCTTCTTATCAAGATTGTTGCTGATAGTCTTAAAGCCAATTCCAGCCTTGTGAAGGTCTACAGTCCCCTGGTGGTGGAGAGGTTGGAACAAAAGAAACGAATTCTGTGGACAGGCGTGCTTTGTACACATAATGAGATGAGATCAGGAGTATCATTGATTGATTGATTAGGTGTAATCTGTGCAAGTGTGTAGGAGCCATAATTCTGCCTGGGTTGTATGGGATCAAATACATTTTTCACTTGCAAAGAAATGTATAAGTTATATGTGATTATTTTTTTCCTGGATTTTTTGTTGGATCTGCTGTCTATCTCCATTGAAATGAAACAACCATAAAAATTGACGGTCTATTTCTTTGCAAGTGAGCAATCTTACAAATTCTTCAGTGGATCAAATACTAATTTCCCCCACTGTATATAAATGTTTGGTAGTCTAACAATGAAATTCTGTTAAACTCAAATAAATAAATTTGATGGTTATTTGTATACAGGCAGATGACAAATTAAAGGAACAAACAATATGCCGATTGTACAAGACACTGAAACTCTACCCGAGGGAGGAAACAATATTCTTCCAAACAATATCCTGTCATTCAGTGTTTTGATGTGCTGTGTAACGCTCTTACACTTGCTCAACGGGATTGTAATCTGATGACTGTGTAGACCAGAGCGTATGATTCCCATCATTTTCACACTCATTAAATCATTCAGTGACCCGTCATGCCTTATGGATTGAGGCATTGTTATTCTGGAAGAGACCACTCCAGTCAGGTTGAAACGTTTCACAGTAGTTTCAAGATGATAACTCATAAAAATGTTGCAGTGACCCTGCCATCTAAGAGGAGAAATGGACCCAATCCATGGGATGAAAACAGACCCAACAGAACCCCTAACTCTAGGGGTCAAGGAGTTCAGGTTATTTCATTAATATAAGAAAAGAAAAAGATCTCCAAACATGTACACCAGATCAAACTCAAATTGTCTAAGTGGCCAGAAAACCCCAAGAGGTAAGTGAGAAATTGTGCTTTTGGACCAGTGCTTTATTGTTCTGAGCTACAGGCAATCATGTTCAGTCCCTACTGTTGTTTATCTCAGATGCATATGGCACTCGCTGGCAGCCCAACTGAAACACTGTCTGTCACTTAGTGGGCACTGCAAAAAAAAAAAAAAAAGGGACACGTCATGTGGAACATGGTCATACAAAAATGAACTGCGATGTGTGATGACAGGCAAAAGCCACCAAACACACCTTTTAACTGGCTCTAACCTACTCAACAGAGGCAGGTGAAATGCCTTAGCAATAGTCGTTTAATGTTTCGTGGCATTCCTCGTTGATTGTTGTTCAATGACTCAACTGAGCAACAAGCCAATCACAAAATCTCCTACTACCTCTGTGTTGGCTTTTTTGCGTTGGTCCAAGGTGTGGTTTAGGTGTAATGAGGGAGTGTGAAAGTGGTGCTTAATACCGAGCATCAAGGTTAATGAAGTCAATGTGCAATTAACTGAAAGCAGACCTTGGTTGCACAATGGCTTCCTAACCTTCTTTGATAGTAACGCTGCCCCTTGTTTGCCTCTTAGACTCCTTCTGTTCTGCTCCTTTGCTATGTCTCTATCAACTTTGATGTCAATAACTCACCACAGGATCCACACAGATTAATTAATATGATTAAAAAAATAATAACGAGGGGTAAATTTCCACTAGATGAATATAGCTCTTCTCAAGTTCAGGGAAAAGGCCAAGATTCTTTCAACATTCTGTAGGTGTTTACCAAATAATCCCACACAACAAGTGAAGCAGAAACTTAATTGTAACTAATTAGCTCCCTAGAGGTTTAATTGGATCTGCATTCTTTATTCCCCAGTTTACCTGCAGTATGTAAATCCCGCTTCCATGTTGAGGAGGGGAAAAAAAGGAGAAATGCTAGGGTATGGAAGGGCTCTGTAAAGGGAGACTGAATTAAGTGAAGTTGAAAATCAGTCTGTAACAAGCTTAATTTCTATCTTGTCTGGCTCTCTTCACCCATTCAGCAGCCTGGAGCTGTTTCCAGCCTGTGTAATTGAATGTGCATTCACTAATGGTAGAGAATACGACTCATCTCTGAGGTCAGGTAATAAGAAAGCTTTGTTCTTTGTTCAGATGAGTCGCTACCTCTGGATTGAAAGTGACTTTGTCGGCATTCTTATTGTTGTGTGGGAGCCCTTCTTGAACTCGACTGGAGAAACTGAGCAACCTGCTTCTGTTTTGTTTTTTTATGGCATTCCTTTGAGGGAACGCAGTTGTTTCTTTTGCATGATTTCACTTAAAATGATGAGGCTCAAACCAGAGCACCACCATCTGTCCACCTTGACTTTGAAGTGCACTTTTCTGGGCGAGGGTACTTTCTGTTTTCAGGTTCATCTGCACTATCACAGACTGGGAGTCCACCGGTGGGGTATTGTTCACTTTCCTCTTGACAAATTATACGATGGGTTAAAGGTTAAACGAGCTCTGCTACCGCCAAAACAGGATATTACTCTTTTCTTTTTCTTTTTTTTTTCTTTTTGTAAAATCTTGCTGAAATCACCAACAAGAGAACACAATGAAGGCCTATTCATCCAAGACCTTCGGCTACAGTGCTGACAATACTGTCCATCCTGTTTTGTTTCTATAGCAACTGCAACTGTTAACTTGGCCTTACCTAGCCTGGACATAGTATAGAGTTGCTAAACTAGTAGAAAACAGATGTCAGTAGTCTGTGTGCCAGATCCACTCCAAAGTAATTTTTTGTTACATAGCTTTCTTCCTTTTCATAACACTTCATCAACAATTCCCCTTTAAGCAGGAAACAAGAAAGGTTTAAATTTAATTTTACTGTGAGGCTTGACCTCATAAAGGAGGCTTTCTAATCAAGCAGGCATTGCACAGCCAACCATAAAAAAACATTTAGTTAAAAATCTGTAATGTTGTGTTTCTACTTTGTCTATGGACACCAGAATAAAATGCAAACACCACAATAAAACAAGGTGGAAAAGAAGGCACACAGAGCGTTTCAGTAATAGTAGAGACAGGAACAGGGTGTGGAGCATTCAGCCTCAGAGGGTGTTACATCACCAGACTTTTCCCCTTTTCCATCAGGCCACACATACATCATCACAGTGAAGAGAATAAAAAAACAGGATTCACAGGACTTTGGTCTGAAATATTTTGCAGAAGTTTGGTTATGAGCATCATCCCATTTCAATGTGAACAAAAATAAAAGAAATAAAAATAATAAAACATAAATATAATAAAAATATATTTTTGTGTAATTTTATTTATATATTCTATATTCATCATGGGTGAAGTGAAATATTTAAACATAGTTTTAATTTGATTAATTATAACTTACAACTAATGGAAGTCAGAAAACTGTTATCCCAGAGTTTTTATTTGAAGTTTGAGTAAGTTACTATTTAAGTGTATAAATACCTCGTATCTCCTGGGCTAGTGCTATACATGGAACCGCAGTCAGTAAAGACTTGACAGTTGTCCAGGAGATGTTCGTTAACACACTCTACAAGGAGTGTAAGCCACAGAATGTCATTGCTGAAAAGGATGCCTGCATTGAAGTATATTAATGGAAAGTTGACTGGAAGAGAAGTATGGTAGGAAAAGTTGCACAAGCAACATGGATCACTGCAGTCTTGAGAAGACTGTCAAGAAAAGTTAATTCAAGAACTTGGAAGAGCTTCACAGGGAACAGACTGAGAGTGCAAGAAAGTGGCTACAACTGTTGCAGTCCTAAAGTCAGTAATAAAGTACATTATTTTGTTTTTATTAACCTCCTAGGACCTGGCGTCCACATATGTGGACATCACATTTTGGGTTATTTAGACCAAAATACTAAATTTTACTCTACAATTGCCTGATATCCACTTACGAGGACATTATACTGCTACTGTTCTATCGAAATTTTAAACGAATATCCTCATATGTGGCTCTCATTTTTCTTAGAAACAAAAATTAGGTAAAAAAAAAATCTGGTAATTCTTTGTTTTTACATTCATCAGGTCCCAATATGCCCAAATATCAAAGAGAAATTAAAAATGCATGCTGTGGAAGAGTTCGGGTCTTAGGAGGTTAAGATGCCAAATTATAGTTATTTATTTGCATTAGAGAAAATTTTCTTTTAGTGGTTGAATGTTATGCTTGATTAATTCAGAGAAGTCCAGTGTGCTGGCTCAAAATTCAGTATATAAACATTAATTTAGTTTATTTGCCTGATAAATAACAATATAATTTTTGTTTTTAAACTAGTTTTTCGACAGATTTCAAAAACATTTGTGGGGGGTTTTTGTTTTTATGACAGGCGGTTTAGTGAATTTGTCAAGCGCCATGGATAATGCTTGGATCTGATGGTTATATTGCCTGTATATACTGGATGAAAACTGAGCTGAATTGATCTATCCACAAACTGACTAAACTCCAAAACCTTCATGGTTTGACTTTGCATAACAATGGATAAAAACCTGTGTCTACAAATGTAACATTATAAATTTGAGACTTCAGTAGTAAAAATGTCATCTAAAAGTCTATCGCTTATATATTAAAATATAAATTTCTCATTATGTTATTATTTTAGTTTAGCAGCTCTAGTGATTTAGAGCTTAACAACACTAGTATTCAGACTAATAGGAGTTAAACAGGTTAAATACACACGTGCATATCTTTTCTGATGAGCAGTAGTTGATTCTATAGATGAATCAACTACTGCTTCACATTACCCCTTTTTCTCCTGTGAAAATCTTTATTGGCATAAAATACTGCATAATCAGACAACCATTTGAAGGAAAAAGTAACAGTTGTTGCAGTTTCAGTGTCTTAATGCAAGTCGCAAACTTCATTTTTGTTGTCATTTTGACAACAAAATTAAAAATGTTAACACTGTGGTATAAAAGAAATCCAAAATAAAACTGGTATAGGCTATTTAAGTTACATGGCAAAAAAAAATTGTGTAAAAGAAAAAATGTACATCAATTTTATGACTGTAAAATCTGCACAAGCTTGGACAACAACATGCTGTTTTTGCTTCCACATCGTCTGAACAGGTTTTTCAGTTATATTTGTAGGACTGCAAGTGGGTTCAGCCTTGAGTTCAAAAGTCTCGTGCTGTTTCTTTTATGGGCACCTTGTAGAAACAGTTGGTCCTGTTGTACCTAACATTTTATTTGTTAGGTATTGTCATAGTGATGATAGTTAATTTAGGAAGATGATGTGACAGCCAGCATGTTTATATGAATTAGGTAGGCTTTTTGTAAAATAATTCTATGAATTATTAATATTGTTAGTGATGGCAAAGTAGGGGTGGTAGTAGTAGAACTAGCAGTGGAAGTAGTATATTCTGCAGATGAGACTGGCACCTTCAGTGACAGTTGTGTCATGCCTGCCTGAGAAGGTTCATCATGAGCTCTAGCAAAGCATGTCAGGCATGCAGGTGAAAGACTGGAATGTGATTAGTCTGTCCTGCAGGATTGTGATAAGAGGCCACAGTTCATGCATATCAGTGAAGGGGGAGCTATTTGACTCAACTCTGAAAAAGTGATACTTAATAAAGACTTGCTAAAAAAGTCAAATATATGTTCGAGGCAGTCACCTTTCATTTGCTAATTGAGCTGCTAAATTTGACTGGGTAGTAGATGTACCTAAAGAGGATTTTCCTCTGCTACGAATGCCAATACCTGGTGATTTATTTATTTTTTTTAAAAGATAGTATTCTACACATTGCTGATAGCAAACAGTCCGCCTTTGCCTTTTCTTGAAAATAATGATGGACCTCGCAGTTCATGCATAATGCAAAGGCTGTGAAAATAGTGTTTCCTGAGAGCACACAGCACCGCCTTTGGACTTAAGTGAAATATAACCTGAATTTGACATTTTCTAATATCCTACACCAAACTTTTTGTTTCAAAGAGATAGAGGTGGTAATTGCTGCACCAGAAGAAAGACTGCCGATTCTTCTGGGTATTGCGGGTGACTGTGGGGACAAGGCGAGATTGGAACATGGTAATTGCAAAGACAAGGGCTGAGAATAAATGGGGGAAAAGAATTCTTTACTGTCAGACAGAGGAAGGTCAAAAGCACAAGTGTATGACATCCATGCATGTTACAGTGTGTTATTCACAACGCACGCAAGGGACTGATACCTTTTCTTAGATATCCACTTCACTGCTTTGGTTCTGACAAAGAGAAGAGATGATCTCTGCTGAAGTTTTCCCCGACTACACTGAACTAACAGGATACAAGATCCAAGGATGTCAGCAGTGCTGGGTCACAGTGAATATCAGAGCAGCCCTCCCCCCTTCCCCAAATCATTATTTTATCATTTGATTAATGCTTCCACGGTGTTGACAGAATGCTTATATGTTTCCTCAAAGATGAAAGACAAACAGCAGCAATTTATTTCTCCAGATTAGATATTGATCCCAGATAGTGTGCTGGGGATCGGATATCTCTTCCGAAAAAAAGAACGTCAAATATTAAGCATCACAACTTTTTATTCTCTCCCCTATATTTTTATTAAACAGTGGTCCTCGCACACACACGCGCGCACACACACACACACACACACAACACAACACAACACAACACAACACAACACAAAAAAATGAGATTTCTGCAGTCTTAAAAGGATTTGTCTCCTCACTGTTAGTCAGTCTCAAGCTATAATTTAGTATCTCTGACATGATAATTTATGATTGTCACTGTTTGTGTCTTGTCTCAGTAATGTTTTTTTTCCTCAATAGTTTTGTCCCATTTTGGGGCCTCTTGACTGTGGCCAGAGGCATAGCGCAGTACATAATCAAGAAAGAATGTCAGTGGGAAATAAATAGGACGAAGATCCCAAGCAGATTCCCTGTATACAGGCTGTAGGTTTGGAGCAACCCTGTCTCTCCAACAGGATTAATATGACTTTAAAACAAACTTTTGTGATTAAGATTAAGATTAACAGAAGCTCATAAACTCCCAATAATACAAAAAACCTCATTGGTCTATCTCAGATGATGGCTATGCTGAAAAGAGAGAATTAAAAACATAAAAAAATATATACATAATGAAGATTTTTAGTCATTGATACATACTGAAAACAAGGGAGCTCACTCTCTGGGTAGTATTTACTTTTATGGAAATATTATAGTATTTTCTACATAGTAGTTTTTTCTTTGTTCTTATTAAATGTACTTTTTGTATTGAAGTAAACACAAGTGGAGGCTTTTGTTTTCATCTTATACTGGACTTAATTTTGAGATTTTCTTATTATATTTTATTTATGTGGCCCAAGTACATGTGTGGCATTATTTCATGTTTCAAGTTTGCTTAAATGTTTGGTTATAAATATCGTGTTCAAAAAATTTCATTTTCAAAAAAAATAAAAAAACATATTCAAAGTTGTTGTTACACCGTGTTATGTATTTGAATGGTTATAACCTGTTATTTTGAATAACAAAGTCATAATAAAATAATATTCCCTATATGTCTATATGTTGTCGATACAAACGACGGCAATAAGAAGTAGCTCCATAGTTGTCACTGTGGCCTTTAGAGCAGTCTATTAACCTTGAAGGAAAGGTCAGAGTTCGTATGTGACAAGATATTTTATATCCTTATACACTTTCCTTACAAGTTTTATAACATAAAAGCTTTTTGTCAATTTTGCACCAAAGTAACCATTCAATTGACCTTGAAGACCTTGGTGGATGTAAGCCAAATTCTAACATGCCATCTTGTTCACATGACCCTACTCTACATCGCTACAAAGTTTTAGCAGAATTCATTCAAAATGTTTGAGTCATCGTGTTTACAGACAGAATAATGACATGCACGCAAACACTACCAGAACCCTAACCTACTTGGCGGAAGTAAGGAGAACAATAAGAGTGTTGTTTGTTTATTAATATCAATTTCATTCAAAACAACACTCCACTTATTTTTTTAGCCTCAAAGACAAGTCATCAGACACACAAATAATAATCACGTAAAGAAGGTAGAGCAAAGTCTAGCTTAAAACGGAGACAATTAGTAAAGGAATCAATTACCATAAAGTTTCCAGAAGCTTTGAGATGCCAAGTTATTTAATTTACGTTGCCTATTTAATCTATTCCACGTGGCTGGAGCAGAAAACATTGGCAAAATGCTTTGTTTCCCATACCTGCCCATATGTTCCAGATGTGTTTGAGAGAACAGTGGTGAGTAGATGGCAGAGCAACTACACAGCCTTCTGAATCCAGACTGATGCAAAATAGTACCAGCATGAGGTTGCTCAAGTGTCTTTGACTGATTCATCCAGACTGAATACCTCTGTATTTTAGACTCTTATGGTCATGTTGTCATAAACAGCTTTAGGAGACGTTACAAAATAAAATTAGACATATAATCAGTTTTAGAATTTATTTTCTGCGCAGTGGGCTGTGGACACACCGCACAGTGAATAGGTGTGTGTGTGTGTGTCTTTGTGTATGAGATAACAACAGCAGTGAAGTCACCATTGCCCAAAGGGAGCATAAACACCTTGAGTCACTCACAGACTGCACAGACAGACGCGAGTAAACAAACAATTATGTTCCTGTGTATATATCACACCATAAATGGGGGTTTCGCTGCAGTACAGGAGAAATGAATCTACTTGAATTTGAATTACTCTTGTGTGACCTGTTCACTTGAGGATTGCAGATAGGAAGTCAGGGGCTTTATTTATTTTTAATTTCCTTTTTCTTTTGGCCTTTCTTTTTTTTTCTGTGCCATACTGGCTCTCTAAAAGGTTTGATTTGTTAAGCCTTATAGCTAACCGTCTCCCAGTTTGACCGCTATTTGCTGTGAGTGCTCATCGCCGTATTCCAAATTACCTTTCTCTGTATTCACCTTTTATTCCATACAGTCGGGGGGAAAAAAACAAAACACTGTTGCTTTGTGTTTAGTGCCAGCGTGACAGCCTGGTGTGAATTATCTCACTGTTTCTGTCAGCGTAAAACAAATAGAAGAGCGAGACATCAATTACTGTAGCCACTCCTGGGGAAAATAAAAGCATTGGAATCTAATGAGTGTATTACATTTACGTGCTGTTATATAATTTATGCCCTGTTAACCCATCCATCACCTCGATGCATACAGTTAACTACAAGCTGAGATCCCAGTGCGGATTCGCTACAGGAAAGAACAAATCACCAAATGGCAACTCATACGCGCCGCATACCAGAAATGCTCCTTATAACATTAAGTGTTTTGTATGCACTCCTCTCATAAACATTAGTGTTTATTTGCGTATCCTTTCATTTCATGCAGATTTTAACCCTGAATTCCTGAAGTAATGCTTTTGACTTTGAAAAGCTCCTACACATCAGAGAAACACAGCTGATGATCCGCACTGCGAGCTGTGCTGTGAGTCACTGAGGCTTAGCAGGATCTACTGCTCTGACTCAGACATGTGCTGCCAGGGATAAAGGCTTTCTCCCCCACTTTTATTGTCTCACTGCCACAATGCTGCCTCAGACAGCCATCTCCAACCAAATCATCATCCCACAGAAAACATAACTTGTCCCTAGAGTCTGTTACCTCATGAACACAGGCCAATCAAACCGCTGACTGCAATCGGAGCACTTCAGTGAAATTTCCAGGGGAATATCTCAGGTTTTCGTATTGCGTTGGGTGGCTGTCAGGCGAGAGGTGTCTCTGTGACGTTTGTTAACGTTCTGAAGCTGAGCCAGCTGCTTTAACAGAGCTGGAAGTCCAGTGTTAGCTTTGACAGTAAGAAATGCACCATCTGGACTCTGAAATTCAAGTAAAAAAAAAAAAAAACTGCTCCATGTGCATCAGTCTGGTCAGTATTTTCTAAAATAAACTGATTACACACATTTGGCACTGAGAGAAAATATGAAGTAGCACAGCACAAGAAGTTGGGTAAAACAGAAATGGTATTTGATTTATATAGGGCTGTCAGAAAAAAGGGGAAAAAAAACAGGACAATTAGTAATGCACACTATATGTCATTTTTTTCCCTCGGACTGACATTTCTGTCTGAAGTCTTCCCGTTTGCCTCTATCATTTTCTCCCCAACCACGAAATCCTTCTCACTTGTTCCGTTTTATCATCACCGAAACTCATTCAACATGTCCGCTCATAGGCATTCAATTTTTTCTTTATTTATGTATTCCACTTTTTATTCGGAATCACATGTTAATGAAGAGCGTCATTATCAACCTTAAATATTTAATTTTCCGCTCTGTGTCTGCTTCCGAGGGAGGCTGAGTGGAAGAGCAGCAGCAGCAGCAGAGTGGCGAGGAAAGAGGGGGGGGGGGGGGGGGGGGGGGAGGATGGAAAGAGACTGCTGTAGCATCAGCCATATCTGCATCCGCTGCTTTAAAGTCGGCTCCAACCAAAGCAGAAGCACAGCAGTGTTTTTCCACATTGACTCCATCTGAAGTATAGTTAGAAGCCTCCGTTTCTAAACAACCTAAGATTCCAGACTCGTTGTAACTACGCTGGCCAATTTTTTGGAGGCGAGCTCCAGATTCGGCTTCAGTATCTGTCTTTGCCCCATAGCCCCATCTTTAAACTTCATCCCCAGTCCCAGCATTAGCTCCAGAGAGGCTGAGTGCCCTTGTGATAAGGTGTGAGGCCTGTCTGCCTCTGACTGACAAGCCTGCTCTCACCATGCCAGTGCCTGCTGCTTGATAAGAGAAAATGTCAGCATGATTTTGGGAAATGTCATTTATCGCGGCTTTCTGGCCGTGTCTGTAACCCAGACTGATTATGGTTGCTGGACATTTATATCACTGGGGGTGGCTTGGAAAATTGTACAAATGCTATGTTTTTCTGTGATAACACACTTAATATCCCTTTTGCTGTAATGGATTTGATTTTGTTCCCTTACCTCTCCTTCCCTTGTCTGAATTGACGCAACATTAGATGCTGCACTTGCTAGTTTATTTTATGAAGCGTGTATCAGACACCATCAAAGTGTCTGCGTGTGGAGGCGTTTAGATCAGGGATTCACTCCACAGCCAGACAAAGACTTCCACCATTCTCTGTGTTGTGTAGAAGCTATGAGTTGAAGTGTTTGTGGTACGAGTGGAGCCCCAGATTTAAGTGACAATCTGCTGCTAGTCTTTGTCGGAGTGTGTGTGTGTGTGTGTGTGTGTGTGTGGGCTGCGTGGTAGATAGAGGACATCTTGCTGTATTATTTAGAAAGACAATCCTCCCCAAAGATGAGTGGGTTAACAGGAACCATTAATTGGTTTAGCAGGATCATATACACTCTAGTTCCGGCTTAGCTGCAAGGAAGAAAACGCTCGTGTTCAGACGTATTCAAAAGCTTCTGCTTGTTGTTATTTTTTTCACACTATAAACCCTCTCACTGTGAAGATGGACTATTTACCGTTCGCTTTTTTTTCCTCCTTTTTTTTTTGCCTTAGGTTTTGATTTGTGGATCCAAGATGAAGCAGAGCTGAGTTTGTACTCACATCATCACTTTTAATGTTGGATTCAAAACCCAAGCTATCATATATTATTCAGGGAGTTTGCGTCTTCTCTCCGAAGCACTTCACTATAGTACTGTACCTCAGCTTTGCCGCTGCTGATTCTTGGAGCCATTCTGTTTAGAGGAGGGTCTATGATTCAGTGCTGTATATTTTTTTTCTTCCCTCATTGTTGACTCAAAGTGACATTTGTGGGACACCCTGATAAAGCAATTCTTCCTGCTGCTCAGACCAGCCCAGTATTTTCAACAGATTTTCTCATTCATTTGTATTCACCTCTTTTTTTTCAGGGAGACCCTGGCTACCTTTTGTGATCCACAGCCCCAAAGTAGACTGAGACAGGAAGAAGTGTCTTTAACGTGGGCTCCCTGGCAGCCTCTCGGGAGCTTAGTGAGAGTGTTGTCCCCCCACTCTTAACCAAATTTATAGCTACCCTGACTGTGGAAATCTAACAAAGGCACGGGCCCACAGTTCCTGGTATATTTGTCAAATCACTGCACCTGTGAGAGTCCCTGTGCAAGATAAATTCGAGGTTGGAGTGTTTGTCCAGGAATAAATCTCTCTTTTTTTTCCCATTGTCTTTGTTTGGGTGAGCTGTAGGCAGCGAATGAGCTTTTCTCTTCACGTGAAGTGGAGTTGGTGAAAGCCATGATAAATGGTGCTCTTTGTTGACACCTTCATCGGGTTATTTATGGCTCATTAATTGAAGTGAAAAGGAGACTTGTTGGCGCAGCGGGGGGAGGCAGCGCCAGGCCTCCGTGGCTGTGCCTCAGAGCGGCCCACAGGCTTCGGGGGGTAGAGCAAGTAAGGAAGGTAGTGAGGGTGAGGCAGCCATCCCTCTCTCACGTTTGTCAGTTTCGCGTTTGCCGTCGATAGAAAGGGGGGAAACCTGTTTTCTAGGAATGAATAGGGAGTGAAAGAGGAGGACATGCAAGAGAACAGCCTCCACCTGTTCCAGGCGGCCCCTTAATATTTCAGTTTGCACACACGAACCTAAGGTGCAGCAACCCCGGTTAGATGTGATAAATTAAAGATGCATATCTGAAATAGTAAATACAAGGAAAATTGTCGGTCTACATTTAAAACAGCTCAGGGATGCTTCAATTTATAAATGGTCTTGCGAAATGTTCTCACCTTAGCCGTTTAGAAGTCAGTGTTTGTTGCCGAGCCAAAAAAAAAAAAAAAAATTTGGATCTGCAGCGTATGTATTGGTCACAGCTGCGCTCAGATTTTGTCTGAAGTTTACAATACTTCGTCTTTTTCACCCCAACACAATTTCCTTTGAACGCTTTAAGTCTTCCAAGGAGAAAGAGCCACTTCAGACATAAGCTCATGAGCACACTTGATTAACAAGTGGATTAACTATGCTCGTTTCATGGGATGATGTACCTCAAAGCACTTCAAAGGCCACGCCGAGTGCCCATGAGGTGCAGTAATGAGGGGTTCTTCTCCACAACGACAAATTTGGTGGCCTCGCTTCATGTGAACCTGATCATTTTCTCATTTTGTGCGCGCTTGCTCTTTTCTGTCTCCTGCTCTCGGTTTCTCCTGCCTTCCTCTTGCGATCTTTTCCCCACTTTTTTTCCCCTCTCCGTCTCTCATCTCCTTCTGCCTTTTCCATCTCTCCCCTTAGATTTCCATTCAGTGATTCCCCTCCACCACCACCGCCACCTTTATTTTCAGCTGAGTTGAGATTTAAAATTCTTTCTCTGCCGTGCACTACATTTTTATTCCAGCTCCTGATTATCTGCAGCCATTATTTATCCCTTTAACATTATTGTTGTTTGTTCTGTCAGCATAAACTAAAGCAGCGATCGTCTAGAAGTTGCCGGGCTTTTTGGTGTCCTTGAACTGCTAGACCGGGTTTGACTCCACTGAAGCCTGTTTCTGACATCCTCAGTGCTGTCACAGCTGTCAGTCACCTCTCAGTCACGCCCATGTCCGCCAACACTTCTCCATCTTTCAACACCCGGGCTTCCGCCTCACTCTCTATGAGGGGAACATGTCCTGGCCTGTCATACACTCATCCAGAGTGCAGTTTAGAAGAGAGGTGGTGGAGTGAGGGGGGAGGGGGGGGGGGGGGTGGAGAGGAGGGGGATTCAATTTTCTAAGTGGCATAACGTCCTCCTGAGAAGGATTGTGAGGCTTCTTTCTGTCTCTGGCAGTGGAATGGCATGTACAACTGTGCCACAGTGGAGTAGCCCGCTCATATTCGCTCTCTATCACTCCCTCCCTGCATTTTTATTATTTTGATCTGGCAAGCACATGAGAGATAGTAATCTACACTTCAATTACATCGCACAAGTCATCAGATGCTATCTTGCGCTGGTGATAGAATGTGCTCTGAGGCAGCCCAGCGCCACTGTGAAACAGCCCCTAGAGAGCCAAAGTCTCAGCGTGTGTGCGCGTGTGTGTGTGTGTGTGAGTTCCGTCTATCTGTGTTTTTCTGTGCGTGTGTGTTCGTGTGCGTTTGCGTGTCTGTGGGTGTGCATGTAAGAGAGACAGAGTGAACTGAAGAAACAGAGAGAGACCAACAGATCGACAGAGAGACAGAGTCTGGGAAGGAGCTCTATTTATCAGTATAACAGACGTATTTGCCAGTAGGGTACAGTATTTAACCTCAGTTTGTCATTGCGGTGATTCTTATCATTACATTTCATTTAGTTTGCAATGAACAGACTGCGCTGTAATAAGAGGATGAATTTCGTGCATCGTTTATCATCTGAATTCCAGATAGTAACCAGCAGAGGGCTAATACAGATGTTTTAAGGTCTTTGTCTACAAGACAGCCACTTGTGCGTCACGAGCTTTTATGTGATTTATTGCAGTGAGTGAGCCCTAATAATAATATTGCCATTGCCAGTATTATTTGCAATACAGATTTCCTTTTGTTTATTTATTCCACATGTAATGTTCATGTGAACTGTCTCAACTGTGTCCTGGAAATGCATATAAAAATGATGTGTGTTTGTGTTTTCTTTTTTTCCGGTACTGTGTCCTTCCTTGTGCTCGCTCTTCATTCATTCAACTTATTTTCAAGGTAAGTCATGTTATCTAAGCGCGCATCATGCCCACAATGTTTTAAACTCAGCAGCAGCAACAGCAGCATTGCATGATACATTTTCAATCACATTGTCTTTCTAAAAATGTATTTCTATATGCAAAGACAAACGCAAGCGTGCATACATGTACTGCAAAAGTTTTGGCCTTACTTATAGTGTACGCATTCACACATAGATTATATCGATGCATGTTTGCTTTCCGGTACTTGTATTTCTTCACATTATTAATTATTAAAAGCCACACTATATATCATTTTAATATACGTGTAGTACTTGTAAATGGATGTTGGTCTTTGCCTTAAGAAAACCACCTACAGTTACAGTATTCTTCCACTGAGTGGCAGGTATACTCCCCGCTCACTCGCACCGGCAAATCAAGATGGATGGCTGGATTCCATAGTTTTTATCAGACCTTAATGTGCACTTATACAATGACAGAGAACTCTCCTAGAGGCGGACAGAGCGGTGTTTGAGATTTGAGCTAGAAGGAGATAGCACTCTCCAGGCCCAGCCATTTTCTTCCATCAGAGAGACTGTGATGAGAGGCAGCCCTGGCAGGAAGGCTGTTTCTCAGGTAGGCATCACATTCAGTGCTCTACCCTGCCTTTCCACTCCTGCTAAACCAGCAAGTGGAAAACCTCACCTACTCTACGCTCCTATTAGGCCCCACTTCAGATATGACAGCAAATGTGGAGCTGGGTTGTGAAGCACTTTGTTTTTCTTTTGGTTTGTTATTAGCATTATTAATTAATATTTTCCTGTCAAGACACTGGCCGGTACAAACTGCAGATCTTAAAGGGTAAGGCTGAGGGCCAACTTTATTTGCAGCATATAAATCTGTTCTGTTTTGAATCTGAGGATTGAAGCGATATTAAACAGTTGTTCGGAGCTCTCATCTGTTTCAGGAGGAAGAGGTGGCAATAAAAAATTTGCTCTCTGCCTTTGTTTGTGTTACCCCGCTGATAAAAGCGCCTTGATGTTTGAATATCTAAACGAATGGGAAAATGTAAATATTTTCTACCAGACGTTTTGAGCGGGACTGCATGCAGTCGCGGTCTCCAAAGCGCACTGCTGTCTAAATGAGTGGTTATTGACAGACCTTTGGCGTCGTGAGAATCACATGTTCTTTGAATCTCTGGTACACTAGCAAAATGTGATCCTCTCTGATGGTTGCATTTGAACTTATTTTGATGTCCCTGAGCATTAAGGGAAGTGACAGCTTACAAATAAATCCATAATTATCACATCTGAAAGCCGCCATCCCCAAACTTTATTTGCATACCCAACACTTGGAGGAATGTGGATAATAAACCCTGAGGGTCTTCCAGACTCTGGCAAAGTCGTAACTGTCATATCATCAGCTTTTGGGTCTTTCTCAAAAGCAAGCTAAAAGGGAAAGGCAGACTGGAGTGAGACAATACCGCTCTGTTAAAAAGAAGCTACAGTAAATGGGCAGCACTGACTAAGGTTCAGCAGAGCACAAAAGGAAACTGAAGGACAAGATTGTTCCCATTGTGTTTTCGCTGTGTATTTCCCCACAGAGCAAGGTCTGCCAAGGCCCCACGGGCTTCATTTCACCCCTTCAAAACCCAACATATTTCTTTGAGTGTCCTGAAGATAGGAACACAATGACTGCCTGTAGAATTTCATCTTAATTCTACCTGGGAACACAAAAGACTAATCACAGCCATCACAAAAGCACCGTTCCTGCAGCCCAGTGTGTGATAGGACAGGCTCCGGCAGCATAAAGGCCTGGCCCTCCAGAGAGCCAGGAGGCTGGAAGAGGCAGTCAAATGGGAAGCAGAATAGGCCAGGCGACACCTAAGATTATGTCTCGTCCACCATGTGGGGAGAACGCAGACCTGTAGGACCAGACATCTATCAGAGGAGGTCACCGTCTGGGCCGAAGTAATAGAACAGTCGTAATTTCACATCAGACGACAGGTGCAAGAAAAGTTAAGCGATAACAGTTGTCTGATATTGTACAAAGGGTGCGTATGGTCATTTCTGAAGGAATTAGGGGCCATTAATACTGATTCCTTTATTAAAATGTAAAACAGCTGAGGTTTGTTACATTTTACTATTTATAATTCCCTGTTTCCATGTGCCTTTTTGCATGATGCCGCACTTTGCATATAAGCAAACAAAAAAAAGACCTACAGTATTTTGATCTAAAAGTCTGCGGGAGAGACCTTCCAAACAGACATCGCCTTCTAGGTGGCTCAGCCTCTGTACCTCCCCCAAAATTGGTTGCTGGGCTTTAATTAGCCTGGCTTGTTTGCATGGCTGCCATTAGGAATTCAGATAGGGTGGAGTGATAGCTGACATTTTCCCCTCGCCTCCCCTCTTGCCAGAATCCTCCCCTCTGATTCATCTCATCTTCATTTCCCCAGATCCTGTTTTTAAAGTTTTATTTAGGGTGTCATTTATTTAACAAGGGATTATTTATTTAGCGCATCAAATCATTCTGGAATGAATATTTATATATTTGTGAGGGTTTTAAATATTTACATGGTCTCCCCATTTCTAGTTTTGGAGCCACTGTAATGAGTGCTGTTGTTGGATGTCGAGGGGAATAACAAGACTGGTTTCAAAGTGAAAAGTCCTTTGAATATATTTCTAACTTAATTGGTATGAATCTATTATCAGGCCCGATGCTCTGATCATAGTTTAATTGGAGGTATATTATTATGGAATGACTTTAGCGGTGGCTAATGATATTTCGTTCAGCTGATGATATTCATTTGAATGGCGATGAATGATTCATGTCAGGGGTGGTGTGTGAAAACACTTGGCAGTGCCATGACCCCATGTTAGCTGCTCTAATGCACTCGCAGACTGCTACTTGACTAAATTCCATTAATCCTCAAAGAAGCTTAGCCATTTTGCCCTGATGCTCACTTTCTTTCTGCATCTTGTTTTACAGAGACACCATTGTGTAATGGTGGCTTATAAAAGAGGATGAACATTAACAGGGTCGTGTCCTGAGGACTTTAACCACTCTTTCTTCACTTGATCTGTCTGGTGGTGCACTATATAGGCTTGTGAGAGCCAGTGGTCTAACCAGGCTTGCAGAGGCATGTGGAGACTCACTACCAAGTTTACACATATCGGTCCTTAGAAGAGTCTTATTAACAGCAGCTGCAGGCAGTAGGAGAGCACAGAGAGCGGCGGCATGACTGTTGAACCAGGGAACGCCTCCCCACGCTAGAACCCCCACCCCACCCTGCCTTCTCCTCAGTCTTAATGACTAACCAGAATGAGAAGTGGAGGAGAGGAAGAGCCTGGAAGAGCCTGATTTGTTCTGCATGCTAAATATGGCCTGTAATCTTTATTCCTCTGAGTGCCTTATTAAAAGTGAAAGGAAGATGAAATCCCACCAGCCAGCCCATCCTTTCTGCTGTTTATTAGAGGGGCTTTTCCTCTGTTAATATTGAGGTTATGGTAACCTTAGTGGTGATAGATGCATCGTGCGACTTCAGGTAATAATAGCAATGATTGATTCCCACCTGAACCCTGGAGGTGTAATCTAGCAGGATGGAAGAGATAAAGTGGCAGCCAGTGTCTAAGAGATACACAGAGAGGCAGATTCCATCCAACAGTGCTGTTTATCATCCTGCAGACAACAGCACTGTGTCAGAATTTATGATGTTTCCCCTCGTCTCTAATTCATCATTCATTAACTACTCTCTTCTCCCCCCAAATCCATCTCTATTTGTTAGTTTTATCCGTAAGGTTAGGATGAAAAATACCTGTGTGTTAGTTTTTGATTCTGCGGGAAGATGAATGTGATTTCTGACTGCAAGTGTGTCACATCAGTCAGATCTGATTTGATAATCAAAGTGATTTTTTTTCTTCCTTTCTTCCCCCGGTCTTAGAGTTTGTTGTCGTCTACAGCCAAAGTGGCACACACTTGCCATCATTTACAAGACGACTTGTCTTTTTTTTTTTGTTTTCAGGCTCGAGTAATTTATTTAGATTAATGCTGGGAATGTGTTTAAGCCTCAATTACATATGTCAGGATTTCCAGAAAATACATTAATATGGAAGAAAAACAAAAACAAGCCTTTCTCAGGCATCTACACTGTGATATTCAGAGCACAGCACAATTTGCATTATTTCTTTACCTTGCCCTTTCTGTGCAGCTGGAATGATTCACACTTGTGAATTTTTTTTTCTGTCATTATGTAAACAGATAACCAGAATGAGAGAGAATATGATCAGCATATTTTTGTGCCCGTATTTGCATTATGGCGCTCGCGCTGGAGCGCTAATGAAGCTCAAAGACAAGTGGAGTCCTACATAATTATTTTTTAAGCCACACCTTTTCTGTAGTAGAGCTGCACTAGATGGCACATCTATTATTCCATTAGCAGGTAATTAATGACTCTCATTTGTGTAACTGTTATTAAGCCCTTTGAAAGATTGTTTGTGTTCAGATGAAATGAAACACATCCCAGAAGCCATCCATTGTGGCGGATAGATTAAAAGAGCAATAAGGCTCTTTGAAAAATGATATTTTATCAACGGTAATTTTTCACCGTACCTCAGGGGCAGTGATGACAGGGAAACACTGCAGTCCTCCTTCATGTTGATATCCTTTTTTTAGTCAAACTACCAGGGGAGTACACTAAGTGTGATTTATTCATCCCTTGACCAGTAAAAGGTGTCAGCCAGGTGAAAATGGATGCTGGGAGAGTATTGACAGGAGAAATAGCAGTGCAGTTGTCCTGCTCTGTCATATCACTTATGAGGGTGGGGACATGTCCTATACTCCAGATGCCTAGTTCACAGCTGTCTGCCTTTCGCTCGTGCCGTGCTACTTTTTGAATATTTTTCATTTGATGCTGATTAATAATTGTATGAACTTTTTAAATTTCGAGATTTTTGTTTCTTGTGGACGCTGTTATTATAAATGTAAGTAATTTTCTAATTTGCTTTATTTATTTTACTCTACTTTTTTTTGGCTTTACTCGTATCCTGGAGTGCATTGCATAAATCTCAGAGAGGATTCAGATTTCCCACATGAGCAGATCAAATTGTCTCTTTTGTTCATGGTTTCGATCTGCCAGTATAATAAGAGATTGAGGGTTTTTTTTTCATTTCCTTTTTTTATATTGAAGAACAGGAGGCTGGAGGAATCAAAAGGAGTGTGTCTTATGAACAAACACCGAGCCTTTCCAAAGGAGACACTGTGTAACACAAGCACTGGCATTCCACAACTCCAGCTGGAAAGGCACAGAGCATCTCCTTGGGATTTATATTTAGCATTTGCTATGCTACTTATAAAATATTTCATAAATAATGTGAATATATTAGACGAGAGAGAGAGAGAGAACTGTCGCCAGTCATTCCATATGCACTGCCATAGCAACAAGATGTTCCGCCTTTATCTGTTTAGGGCCCACGATTCTTAAACTGTTCATTGCCCACGTTTCCTTTTTTAATCAGTGTGTGTTTGGGATCCCCTGCAGCAGGGATCTAGATAAAAGGATTAACTCTGCCTCTACTAGTTAACCACGTTTAGACTTTGCCAGGCAGGCCCTCAAAATGAAAATAGATGGATTTCTAATGCCTACATCAGTGTGTTCTGAGTGTGTGTCTTAAGTATAATGTGGCAATGCGTTTTATCAGTTTATCAAAATTAATAAAGCAATACAAAATAGAGACAAGTTTACTCTACATTTTTCAGGTGAATGCTACTTTTGATTTGTTTAATTGTCATGAATTTCTGCAGATTTGCTTTAGTTTTATATGTATTCTTTTATATATAAATTGTCTAAAATGCACATTTCTTTCAAGGTGAAGCCACTTAATTTACATTTTCTTGAGGCACTTGAAATCACTCAAAACATTTTTTTTCTTTATTTTTTTTAGGGTAATAGAAATTGCCGATGTCGATCCCATCCAAAAACATTCAGTATATTGAATAAAATCACAGCCTGATTGAGGCTTTAAAAAAAACAGAGGAAGCAATGACTAAAGGGCTGGCTGGTAGAAGCTAGAAATATTTCTTAGGGAACATCCACATATATTCATTATTGGTTTTGATCCAGGAGGCCTTGTTAGAATCTGCAGGCTTTATGCCGGCCACTGCTGCACTGCCGGCTGGGTAACACAGTGTAGAGGGAAGGAACTGGCTCCTTTGTTACTGCTGTTAGCATTAGCTAGAGATTTGCATATATTTCTCTTGGACGCATTAAAGGAATACAAAAAAAGACTAATTCACTATTGAAAGTCTCCTTTGCAAGATTAAAAGAGTCCCATTAGAAATGTATGACTGCTCATGTAGTTTTTATTTCGTTTTTTTCCGCCCCCCCTTCCTTTGTTGAAGGCTTTGATTATTTGCCAGGTTGGCAGGAGAAAAAAAAAGTAACCTTGAAAAAAAAATTATAGCTGCCATCTTTTCTGATATTTTTTTTTATGTGTTTGTTTCTTCGCGGCAGTGACTGTTTTTTTTTCTTTCAGGTTATTTCAATAGAAATAATAATTTTATTCAGAATTCAGTGGAAGGGAAAAAAAATCTTCATACCAGTTTTTCTGGAGCAAACTTTTTCAAGTTCCCGCATCATTTCTCTCTCTTTTTTTTTTTTCAAAGGATCACTGGACAGATGTAAAAGTGATGTATATTTCTGAAAATCTTTTTCTCCATCTTCTGTTCAGTAGTAGAGCGCTGGCCTGCTACCAGCATGGTGGTACAGTGTGCCACACAGATGTCTGAACGAGAACATGTGAACAGCACTCCCAGAGGGAGTGCCCACAATGCTTATCGCTCTGACCTGAATTCTGTGACGACAGACAATTTTACAAACAGCTGGGGATCAATCAAAGCCCACTTGAAATATGCCACCTGCCACTTTTACATTAGGAAGCATGCTGTTCAAAATGGAACATTTTCACTTGTATTTGTGATTATTTTACAGGCAAAGTTGGTCTCCTCATGGGGCCTCAAGTGCCAAATGATTTATTCCTCCCCCCACTACCACCTCCACCATCCAGAGCTGGGTGGAGAGAAGGGGGTAAGATTTACTTTAAGTTGTGTCTAAGCCTGGGGATGTAGTCAACAAGGAAAGGATAGATACAGTATTTGTATTTAAGCTAAAATCCCGTGCCCACTCCTTAACCCAACCCTCTTTCCGAGGCGGTTTGCATGCCTGTAATTTGTACACTTAAACAAAGTGAGTGATCTGTGCCACACATTTAGGATCTCTTCCTCTCACAGTGTAAGAGCAGGTAAGGTAAAGAACTCCTCCTCTCGGGTATAGGTGTCTCTGACTATCCCAGTTTAGCCAAGAGTAACTCGTCTCCCAGCAGGTGTCAGTGTTACAGCTGCAGACAGATGTCACTAATACAAATTTACAACTATCTTGAGCCCTTTCATGTCCTAAAATGTAATCAGTATTGTTTTGGACAGTAGCTCACGTCATAGTTACGCAACAGGTGGCTCTGATTTTGCGCTCAAAAGAGGTGTCTAAGACTTGCAGCTGGTTTCATAACACTGGCAGGTTTTCAGTAAATGAAAACGTATTACTTATTACATCCTTTTTCAAATTTTAGTTAGCTAGATTTTATTTCTTTAGTAAGGATGTGAATGTTACATTACTGGTTCTTTTTTTAAAAATCTCAAGGCAAGAATTCAAATTCCATCTAAATAAAATACAAATAGAGGAAAAAAGACGCTCACAATAATGTTTATTACAAGATTGTGGTTGAAGTTGAACTTGTCATTACCTCCACACACACGCACATACACACACAGAACCTGCAGTCATTTCTGAACAGTCATATTGAAAATTTCTTCCAGACGAGCAAACAGCAGCAAGATAAAAATGAGTGGAATTTATATAGAAACAGGATGAGGCAGATGTGTTAACAGTGAGCCTGGTCCTGCTTGTTTGACTTGAGGTCAGCAGCGCACCACAGACTTGCAGGATGTGCTTCACAAACTGTTGCTTGAGAAAACATCCGTTATAAACAGGATAATTAGCTTTTTGGAAGCTATTAATTCTGGCAGGTGAAGGGGCGGAGGAGGAAATAAATAAATGTGTCTGTGTCGTGTGACACAGTGCTAAAAAATTGGGCACCTTTCCAACAGCTCATTTCACCTCTTTAAAATTGGCCTTATTGTAGATGAAATATTAAATGGCCAGACTGGCTATTAATGCTGACTTTTATGGATTGGATGCTGTTGTGCTTAATATACCAGTTGAGTTCTCCTTTTTATTCCTCAGCAGAGTTCTGTCCACCCGTAATGTATTGCGCCAGGAGTGAACCAACTGGTGCACAATGGGGTTTCAACCCATGTGAAGCTCCCTGGCTCTGCTCCAGGCTGAAAGTGTGTTGTCTGAAGTGTATTTTCTTCTCTATAGCATCTCCATTAGTAGCACCTCAGTACATTTGGAAGTACATTTAAAGCTCCACTTTGGGAAAACAAAACAAAATATCATCAAACATCTATCGAGTGCATTGATTGGAATCCTAGCTCATATTCATTATTCAGTATTTTTGAATCCTTTGTTATCCAAAAAAATGCCTTTTACAAAATAATGAAGGATCTGCATCAATATATTATAGATAGATCCCAGATAGATCTACATCCTAATGTCCTTGATATCAGTTTATATCTGCAAAAAGAAAAAGAAAGAAAGAGGGGGGCCACTGTGTACTACCAGCACATATAACAAAGTTAGTGGCTATATCTGATGAACACAGAGCAGTGGATCTCAGATTTTTCTGGCATGTCTCACTTCAACAGCTGAAAAAAGGTTCGTGCCCCATACACCAAACTACGCAAACTACAAACTTCCAGTTTGTCTTAACGAATTTTCCTAAAACTGCAGGAAAATTATTTTTCATGGCAAACTGTTTATGATATGATATGATTATTAAGTTTTTTTTAATTCCATATTTTTATATTTGTTCCCTTACCACTCCATTATGGCAACTTAGCCACTACAGAGGAAGAGTCATGTGGAAAAGAAAAAAAAACACAGAACAGTAACCTTTGTTTCATCTTCTAACCAAACCATTTGTTAGCTATTGCTGCAAAAACAGTGGTGAAGTGGTGAAGTCATGGTATCATGCCTGGGATTGCCTGTGTTTCATTTTGACTAATTCGTGTTGATCACTTATCCTGCATACTGCAGCTTAATTTTCTGTTATATGATACATTTTCTGTTCGTGCCAAATGATGGCATGTTAATGTTATATTTCCCTTTAATAATGTAAACAGAAAATACACTCACTCCTCAGTCCTTGAGATCATAATCGGTTAACTTGATTGAATGCAACTGCCAGTAAGTTTATTAATAAATGAAATAAACAGAAATCAAATATAAGCTTATTGTAGATAGATCTATGTTGTGTAGTTAGTGCTTATAACATATGCTCTAAAGATTTAATAAACTGTATCAATATGCATTTAACACTCTTGTATTTAAATTTAAAGATGACTGAAAATAATGAGCAACAGTGACGATACCATTGGTTAAAAAAATGTTTTCCTTTGAAATTATTTTGTGAAATAAATATAAAAATGCTGTTGGGTTTAAGTTTATTTAAAACTGAAAGTCATGGTTATATTGAATAGATACACAGAAAAAAATATTCCAATAGTATCTGTGAAAAATATTCTCAGTTTTTTTTTTTAACCTATCAGTAAGTCTGTATTTTGATAGACACAGTAGCGGGAAAAAACAACACAAACAAAGTAAAACTCTCAAAATAGAACTCTCTCTTACAAAAACACACACACACACACACACACACACACACACACACACACACACACACACACACAAAGAGAGCGAGAGAGACTAAAATGTGCCTCATTCTTAAAATTTGAAAGTAAATCGTGGTTATTAAAGGTTTGTCTTAAATGACTATTTGAAATTCATTTATATTATAACTGAATTTCAAAAATGTCATTTCAAGTGTTTTATTATTATTATTATTATTATTATTATTATTCTTTTTCACATTTCAGTGGTTAAAAACCTGAAACTACCGTATATACTGTTTTAAAAACCCTGCCAAAAATGCACACACACACACACAAACACACACACACACAAAAGCAATGATGGGTCCTGCTATAAGAATTATAGCCATACAGGAGTGTGAGCAGCCAGGACTCTCCTGTAGATGGACGTCCCCCTCAGCATCATCCACAGTGGGGGAGGATGTGGCTGTTTTCTGCCTCAAAGGAAGACGCTGGCCAGGGACCATAATGCCTGCAGCCGCTAGCAAAGCCCTCTAAAATATTCATCACATAACTTTTTCTGTGTGACTATATGTTTTTAGCAGATGGTTACATTTTTGAGAGGAGAACAAAGTTGTAAAAGGAATATGATTTTACTTGTTGCCATGGGAACAGAGATGGATGAAGATGTTTCATGGTTCACTGGCTGCCTTGTCTCTCTCTGTGTATGTGTGTGTGTGTGTGTGTGTGTGTGTGTGTGTGTGTGTCTGGGTGAATCTGCACATGCCTCACTTTGTCTGCATGACTTAGTGTACATATTCTGCAGATTTATACAGCGTGTGCATGTACCATATTTGCATGAGAAAGTCTTTTTATATTGAATTTTTAAGTGAGCAGCAGATTTTGCCGTCACTTAATTTCTGTGAAGGATATTATGAAAACTTGCTCAGTGAAAGGTCAGCGCGGTTCCAAGAGGGGATCATTTCCTAATACACTATTACAACACGTATCAAGCTGCTAGTATTATAGAAATAATGCACGCTCTTGTCAGAAGCTCTGTTCACAGCGTGATTTATTTTTCTCTCTGATGGTGAAGTGGTGCTCATTTCACAGTGTATTAGCCGACTGTCTAAATAGTGATGATTCAGTACCATGGCTACTCATTTTCACATGACACATGAAAGGGAGGATCTGTCGATAAATGCGACAATAACAGTGGCCCGAGTTATCTGGTGCCGGTTTTTTTTCTTTTTTCTTTTTTAGCTGCATTTCAAAACGAGTGTTCTCCCATTCGAGGGGAGCTAATTAGATTGTGTGAGTTGCATGATATGGGGTCCTACACATAAAAGCCCTGCTGCGGAGATGAGCAACGGTTGCCTGTACCCCAGACAGTGCTGATAGTAGAGCCACTCCTTTAATTCCACTCTCAAAAATCAGATCCTAATTGCATGTCTGATTTTAGTAACTTGTTCAGCAATTTAAGAAAATTGCTTTTTGAAATGTAACAATTTCAGTGATCTTAAGCGTTCTCATTTCTCATTCTGTGCGCTCTGCTGAGGACTGTCTCTTTTCAGGCCTCATCAGGCAGTAATTCAAAGGTCCTCCTTCGCCTGTAAACCACTGACCCCGTAGAATTTATCATGCTGTTCATTTTGGGAGTATGAAAAACTGTTTTTCGAGCTCATCAAAGAAGAAAGGAGGAAAATATATTTGTGGCTAATTGTTTAACTTTTCTCATTCGGCTCTTTGTGTCGTACAGGTGAGTACTGTTACAGAAGACCACGTGAACACACAGAAGGAAACCCACACTCACTTTTGCAAGAGCACACATAAACCTATTATAATTTATTAAATCGAACTTGGCAGCGTGCGCCAGGTGAGGAATGTAGTTATTAGAGGAGGCACCTGCAGACCAAATGTGGAGCCTTTTATTTAGTCCTGGTAACAAAGAGGAAGACTAAATTTCCACAGAGGCATTTGTGTGAGTGGTGAAGTGTAGCTTAATGGCATGGTTTTATTCATCAAGCGAGGTCTGTGCACTCGTCCACTGCGAAGCTGCCTTGAGGGACAGTGAGTGATTCCGACCACTCAGCCTCATTATGGAATCATATTAATATTTAAGGGGTTGGAATTGAGGAATAAAGAGGGTAATTGATAGCATCAAAATGGAAGTGTTTGAACCCTGTTATATTATTTAAATATTTCTAATAGTGCTGCCACAATACGCGCTAAAAATGCAGCGAACATCCCTCTTTTTAAGTGATAACAATTGTTGAGCACCCTTGAACTTAGTTGTGAATGGCATGCGCGGTCGCAGACAAGAATGGAAGACACAAATGACTGGCTGATGAGTCGTGCCCGGCAGAGGGGATTGAGTCATAGCATAAGTAGTGTGGGGGGGTTTTTTTCCTCCCTTGCTGCAGCTGAAGAGCCACAGACCATCATGTTTTGGAACAACAATGGGGGAGGAAAACAATACAGTCATATTTGTTTTCATTTCCTGTTTATTTAAATCTAGATAACCCTGTGTAGCAGGGGTTTCATTTACTTTAAGTAGCAATGGAAAGGACAGTAACCTTTAAAGTCTTCTGTGTGGGCGTTTGCGTGCGTGTGTGTGTGTGTGTGTGTGTGTGTGTGTGTGTGTGTGTGTGTGTGTGCTTGTGTGTGTGTTAATCAGCTGATTAGACTGTATGGAAGGAAAGTGACATGTAAGCATAAATGAGTCTGCAGGCAAGTAGACTGTGAATGATAATGATGCTCTGGAGTTCTACTTAGCATAACATAAGGGACTGCTGCTTGTGCTCATGGCATTCCTCAGAACGCAGTCAGTGGACTTTGTTACAGACTAGCACTAATTAGGCTTTACCACGTTTAGCCAGCGGCTCTACAAAACCACCATTGTGGCTTGTTTCTGGAACTTGTGCATGATTTAGCCTCAGCATTGCATCAGCCAGTTCTGGGAATGAATGCTAACTTGTATTGCTGCTATTATGAGATCAGCATATGGAGATACAGACGGGCAGGTGCACGCAGCCTGTTATTTGATTGTTACCTAGAGATTGATAATCATACAACAAAAGCAGTTAATGAAAAGGCGCCCAATACAACGCCTTTTATTTGGAGTGAAAAAAACAGTGCAAACACACAGACAGATTGCTAGCAGATGCCAGTGTACCTGTAGCTCCTGATCGGGTTAATTGTCTGTTTAGGGGGAAGAAAAGGTTTTGGATGGTCAAGAGGCCTGTAGTTCAAAGCACATGGCATCAATGCAGTTGCTGAAGTTCTCTGTAGTTGTAAATATAAAAAGGTAACATTTACTTTTTGATATACTATAATGTTATTTTAAGCTGATAGATGTAGTTACTGATAAACAGTAACTGTAGCTACCTCAGTGAACTATTTATAACAGATAAAACAAATCAGGCTGAGGTGTAATATTCAAACACTGCCTTAACAAAAGTACAAATATAGTATTATATTAAAATGTAAATGTGCTTGGATCTACTTATTGTGTCTAATTACAACCACATAATACTTTTACATTTATATATGCACTTGTATTAACTTTATAAGGGTAACAGCCATTTATCCTGCTGCTTCTACCAGCAGTCACATTATCAATAAACAATAAAGACCCTTTTATAGACAGCCATGTCAAAACATTGGCTCCACTGTGTTTGATAAATGTTGTGGTGTGCTTTGGATCATGAGCTTTCCAATCCTGAGCTCTCCTTCTCCTTACTTTAGTCTTTCCATCATTCTGGTGAAAGTGAACTTTGGCTTTGTTTTTTTTTTTAAAGATGTATTTATTTATTTATTTGTATTTTTCAAGAACTGTGCGGGCTCTTTAAATATTTTTTTGGCAGAGCCTTATTGGTCTTCATTCTAAACACCTTATTGTAAATCCTCTGTATTTCCATTCATGAAGGTGTCTCTTGATAGTAGACTGAATGACAATGATTCCCACCTCCTCAAGAGAGTTCTTGACTTGGTGGTGAAGTTTTCTTAATTAAGAAAAAAAAATCTGTTTAGTTGTTTTGTGTGGTCCTTCAGGCCTTGTGGTTTTGCTGAATTGGCCAGTGCGTTACTTGTTTTTAAGAATGTACCAGCTCGTCGATCTAGCCGCTAGTACATTTATTTGGGTTTTTCAGACTAATGATAGCTTCCCTCAGATGCGCTGACCTCATATTGACAGTTCCAGTGAACAGCAACCAAATACCAGCTCGACACTTTGAACCAGCTTTAGATCAAATACCTGTTTAATTTGCCATGAAATAATGAGGGAACAGGCCTCACCTGGCCATGAAACTACTTGTCAATCAACTGTCCAGTTAAATTTGAGCCTCAACCTCATGAAAATGAGGGCAGTGTATAAAAACGACAGTAATTCTAGGTAATGCAAAATTTTTGTAAATTTGAATTAATCCTGAAAGTCTGCACTTCAATCACACACAAGGCAAAACATTATTATTAGGTGTTAAACTTTGGGATGCTATTCAAACAAGTACTCACTAGGGCTTAAAAGTAAAATCTTTGGGAGCATGTTACCATTAGACTTTTATCTAAGCAAGCTAATCAACACACTAAGGAGCCCTAATTCTAAAAAAAAAACAAGGTCATTCTTTTTTTAAGTATAAAAACAAACATGAAATTGTGCAACTGATGCTCATCTTTTCTTTGTGTTGCCAGTAGAAACACTGAAGCTCACAAAGAACATAGTCGCTATACAAACTCTGTGTTGAATGAGTGGTGTGTGATTAGGCGGCAGGGTCTCAGAGTACTACGTGTGGTGTCTATTGCCTGAACAAAAACACCCCCAAAACATTAATACACTGACTGCAGCCAGTGAATTTTTCTTGTGGAGTGCCTGTGTGTTGGTATAAATAGATAGCCAATTTGTAAAATCGTCCGCCTGAACATAAGCATCTTGGGCCACTCTAATTGGTCAATTTCCTGCCTGTATTGAGTGCCTAGATTGATTTATTGCCTTTTTTAAAAGGCCGTGGGGACCAACAAAACAGCTGTGCCAGCCGTCCGTGCCGGAACTGTTATAAAAACAAGAGGCTGAGCGCTGAGAGTCGGACAGCAGTCACGGCAGCAAGTGGTGGGTAGAACGGAGCAGAGCGGCATGGCAGACAGCTGGCAAAGACAGCGTATGCTGTCTGGCACCACTGGAGATGCAGGATTTATTTCAGCAAACACCGCTGAGTGGAGAAGCCCTGCCCTGGTGGTGATCGCTTCTTTTCTCATGAAAACACACACACAACCAGGAATTTGCTTGATTGCTTCAATGCTTTAATCATGTGAAGGTCTGTGTGATCGCAGCCAAAGAATAGACATTTTTCATGTCATAATATCCCCCATCCACTTGACATGGAGAGGGCTCAGAGAGAGCGGATTTGAGTGCTCTGTCTCTGAGGGCTTGAGTGATAGCTCCCCAACCTGAGCGCATCTCGGCTGAATCCAGCTGTTTGTGAGCAACCGCAGTGATTTAGTCTCCCGCCTCCCGCGTCTGGCTGAAACAAATCCATTGCATGTGAGATTTAGAATAATGCATCCGTCTACTCATGTGCCTGTGACCCGTCTGAGCTTTGTTGTTTGTTTTTATAAGTGCCTATCAGAGCGTATCTCGAGTATTAGGAAACGCGATGTGAAGAAATGACAATTTCTGCACAAGTGGTATTTGAGACAGAAAAGCAGCGCATAAAATTGTTTGGAGGAGGGTGTTTTTGTGAGAACTGTCTTTTAGTAGTAACCTTCAGTGTGAGTTATGACCTGTGTGGGTTGTAACACAAGTGTTTTCTCAGTGTGTAGCAGGTTTGAAAGACTGAGCACTTTACATCTGCTATGTTCAAATCATTTTCAGAATGCTTCCTTAAACACAAACACATGCCTATATTTCCTCTCACCACCACATCTTCTTTCCTCCACTGCATCTTTTTTTTATCTGTTTCTGTTTTCTGCAGTAGTAAAGTTGATTCTAGACCTCACTTATGATGCTTGTGATCTTTCTATGTATTCACCTAAAGTAACTATGGAGAGAAGATTAGAGATAACCTTTATTGCCTGGTGAGGCAACACTGAAGCGTTCTGTGAAACATTTGCGATAATTCACCCTATGGTGAAGCATCTGCTTTAAGCGTCCTAGAGCAGCCATTGACTCTGGTTCTCTTGTGAAATGTGAGTGCAGTTAGCTAAGTGTCTCCTTTTTGAACTGTGATTCTTAGAAATTCCTGTATTTAGCACTGGGGATTGGGAGCCTGAGTCTTCCACAGGCATTTGAATGCACATTCTGTGAGTCCTCCACTAAAGTCAAGAAAGAGAGAGACCAAGAGAGAGTGTGTATATGTGCAAAAGTGTGTGAAAGGGAGAGATGGAGAGGGAGGGAGTAATCGCACAGTCTTCATCTAGTGCTTAACTTTAGGAAATATGAGTCTGGTTGAAGATGAAAGGGACTTAATCTCGAATGCCTCTCTCTCTCCTCTACTCTTTCTCTTCTCAGTGCCTGCTGTCCATTGGGACTGGCCCATTCTAGCACATTGGAGTGCATTATGTAATCCCCTCCAACTCTCCACGCCCTGCAGTAATGGTTTAATTAGGGGAGGGGAGGCAGCCATCACAGCATCCCACCTGCCATCACTTTTCAAACATTCACCAAGTGATTTTGATACCAAAGACGCCTCTCAGTCTATCGTATGTCCTCTCAATACTCTTTGATAAACACTGAGAGTGATAACTTTTCAAACTGTCAGCATTGTGTTTGCTTGATGCATCCTGCGACGCAGAATTAACAGAGCTTGTAGCCACAGCCTACTGTCCTCTTTCTCTTTCCTCTAGCAGGCTCTCTTCACTCCACCCAGTCCCTAGTCAGCCAGGCAGCCAGTCAGGGCAGGCGTGCTCAGTCTGTCAACACTTGTGCAGCACTCGAGTGTTTGAATTGAAACAGGAGGAACCTGGCAGAGCAGCCTTTAGAAACAGGGGGTTAATACCAGATAGAGTGTGATGTAACTCAACTTGGCACATGTTAACTGAATGTGTTTTACTTGATATTCAGTTCCATTCTTATTATAAAGATGGCAAACATTTTGATATTGTTAAATACTGTTTACTGGCCTTTGTTTAGATTAATATGCTGCACACAGTGCACTGAAGAATTATTAGATGGTTTTTATATCATTTTAAAATTTCCTTTAAAAGCCCTTATGTGTTGAATGGTCTTAAATTAATTTTATTAGTGCGATAGAAATTATCTGTTTTCCTATACAAATTATTGCAGTGTTTCTTTAGGATATTGGTTTCTAAAGTAACCTTTATCTTGCCATCTTTACCCAGCATTAAACTTTTATGTTTTCTATGTGCATAGACTGTGTAAAAGACTATTTTCTGATAACCCACGTTTCTGCCGTTTGCATCTAAGTTACAAAAAAATGGATGTGACAAGGAGGGGCAGGTCAGACTGTGAAAACACATGCTCATTGGCTAATGACAATTCATTAACCAATGAACATGCTGATTCACACCACAGATAATCCTCCGTTTTGAAACATGGTTTGACCGCGATTTACAATTTTTTATTTACTGTGACCTAAATTGAACAACTAAGTCGACAACGGAACAGAAAAGTGTTTACAGACTTTCAGACAGAAAGCCATTTTCCCATAGACTTTTACAGGACCAGAAGTCTTTTTGCAACCACAGCTTTCGCCATCTGGTGGCCCGCAGATAGACTGCAGGTTTAGCACGCTTCCCTATCAGCTTCATTTTACTGAGTCAGGAGCGACATCCATGTTCTTTACAAAAATTAGCAGTGCTGGGAATTTAATGTCTTTATTAAAGTTATATAGAGTACTTCAAATTGGTGGTGTGGCTGTTTACCCTGGAGTTTTTGCTGTGTGCTCAGAACTCTTTGCACTAAACAAACCTTATCAGTGAGTTTAGCCAAATGTTAGATTGTAGTGAAAGGAGTGACTGAGCAGACTGACTAGAGATTTTCCCCTTTCATGTACTATTTCCAAATCTGCCTCCGTCCTTTGAGCTTCCTTTATGAATGCTAAATGGCAAGTTTAAAGAAGGAAAAATGGTTTACGTAAAAATCTTTTATTCAAACTGACAAATATGAACATGGAGAGAAAAATCATCATTCTGAGGTGCGCAGAAGTCCTTCAGTTTGAGGTCCAGGGCTGATATATGTAAAAGATTAATTGAGCAGTTTTAGTTTATTGTGCCTACATTCACTATCAAAATACATTTATGCATGTTATTGATATTCACCTGTGTAGCTGCAAAACCTAAGCTGCCAGACACTGAGTGAGCGAAGACTATTCGAGTGCTTTGAGAAGTGAAGTGTGGTTTGACTGACTGACCTGAGATTGGCTCCCGCTGAATACATCATCTGCTGTAGGGAAGAAGTCTGTTTTCAGTTGTGTGCATGTGTTGCCTTCTGTCTCCACTCTGTGATGAGACGGGTTTGGTGGGATGTTTTGGGACAGCTTGCATAAAATACAACATCTTATGGACATGCGGATTCAACTAAATTTACATGTTGGCACTTTAAATTTCTTACACAAGAATGAAGAAGGTCAATCAACTTTTGACATGCGCAAATATTTTATGTAACATTTTTTTTTCCAGGTCAGACAGGGGGATGATAACTTGCACATAGTTTTTTTTTCCCCTTGTACTCGGTTGACCTTCCTCAGTCCTCAGGAAGGGGCACCTGGGTGTTGTTTAAACAGGCTTATACTTTTTCATTAACAAAGGCCTTGTGGGACAGTAATAAGTACAGTAATAAGCAAAAATCTTTGTGAATTGAGATGTTTTCAGATGTTGCTTTTGCAAATGTCACTACAAATGTTTCCCAGATTCATTCAGCAACCCAACCATTAATATGAAGAATTATTTTTTTTAACCAGAAGAGATCCTGCAACAGTTGGAGTTGGGCCCACAAAGAATCGATGTTAACAAGTTGTCCAAGATGCTGGGAGCAGCTCTACCTGACTTGAAAAAAATGTCCACAATAATATCACTTACACTTGCTCCCACAGATTGGCTGTGTGCCCATCAATGTGGCACGTAGATTGCAATCAATCAATTACAGATACTCCTGATCTCAGCTGATTATATGTATTAAGCACTTCTGTCCACAGAATCGATTTCTTCCATTCCAACCTCTCCACCACCATAGGCAATACGAAAGAGCTGTCAGAGGACATCAGGGACAATTGGGAAGATTGTAAACCTGCACACAGACAGGAATGGGCTACAGGATCATCAGCAAGAAGCTTGGAGAGAAGGCGACAGCTGTTGATGTGATTATTGGCAAATGAAAGAAATAGAAAATGAGCATGAGTCACCCTCAGCTTCGATCTCTATGTAAGATCTTGGCTCATGGCATGAGGATGATCATGAGAAAGGTGCTGGATCAGCCCAAAACTACACAGAGGAGCTCGTCACTAGTATGAAGAAGTGGGTTCTCAGTCACCAAGAAGACCAACACTGAGCTGTAATGGCCTGAAATCTTGCAGTGCCCGCATATGTACAGGCTTGTCTTAAATCGAAATATGAATTTCGAAATAATTCAGAGAAGGCTTGGGAGAATGTGCTGTGGTCAGATGAAACCAAAATCAAGCTTTTTGACATCAATTCAACCAAACGTGTTTGGAGGAAGAAAAATGCTGAGTATGACCCAAAGAACAACATCCACACAGTCAAGATTGGAGGTGAATACATTTTTTTTCTGCCAAGGGTACAGGATGATTTCATCGTGTTGAGGGGCCAATGGATGGAACCATGTACTGTGAAATCTAGGACAAGAACCTCTTTTCTTCAGCCAGAATACCAAAGATCGGTCAGAAATGGTCAACAGCATGATAATAACCCCAAAATACCACCAAGACAATAGAAGTGTGGAGAAGAAGCGCATTGAAGTCATGGATTGGCCTAACCAGTCTCCAGACCTCAGTCCTTTGGAAGATCTGTGGAGGAAGCGGAGGCTTCGAGTTGCGAAGCATCAGACAGGAAACCTAAAAGATTTAGAGAATTTAAGTAAACCTGGTGAGCAACTATAAGAAACATGTTACCGCTGTGCTCGCCACAGTAGTTTTGGTACAAACTGCTCATTTTCTTTTCAAGCGACAAACTTACAAAATTCAGCAGGTGATCAAATAATTATTTCCATCAGTGTTTAACTGGTGCTGTTTTAGAGGAGGAAAGAAATGTGTATGATATTACTTTTTTAGACATTAGTCCCAAACTTTTTTTTACAGTTCTCAGTTACTATTTAGTGACATTTATTTATATACTGCATAATTAAAGAGTAGAATTATGAGTTGATGTGCTGGTACAAATTGTAGCAAGCCCTCCAGTCCTCTTAATGGGCTTATCGGAAAAAGTCACGGCCAGCCCCCTCTCCAGTGTGGAAATCTGCCTCTCCCAGGATGACAGAGACTCTGTGGGTCAGGATTCACTCTGCTCCTGGCACAGCAGACACACGCATGCTTTTACAAACAAATGCAAATTTTGCATAGGGTTAACCGCACTTCTGTCACTACTCCTGCTATCCTGGAGGGCTGAATAGAATTAAAAAGAGGTTGATAATGACTTATTAAAAACTGTGGTTAAATAAATGAAGTGTGTTGTGTAGTCATTAGAGGATGGGAGCTGTTACATTTTGATTTGTGAAGTGGGGTGTGGACTTGCTAATCCAGAGACAGTTGTGGATGCTGGAGGGAGGAATCAAGCCATGCATATAATATGAGAACATTAGGTTGATGTATACAGACGGGTGCTTCAGAGCAAGAGAAGTAGGGATGATCGATGAACTCTTAAAGGAAAAAATTATGACTATGATATTAGCTAATGTAAGTAGATATGTTTGTTTTAAAATCTCCTAAATGTCAAGACCATATCATTTTAGTTACCTTACAGTTTTATACACAGGTCTGATCCCTTTTCTAAAAGTTTTGCATGTTACACGTAGAGGTTGAAAGGCTATATCTATTCATAGACAGATGTTACTATATTATGGATTGGCTGAAGCAGGCCAATGAGGATGGAGCATTTTTCCTTTGCATTTTCCAGGCCCGACTGCCAGACTGCGTCTGAGACTGATAAATCACCTTGCCCCAGCCCTTCTCCTGTGTTTTCTTTTCAAATGTAGAATCGATGGATTTTTCCTTCATTTCATTGACCTGTGCATAATGGTGCTCTCACTCCTTCTACCACTGGGAAGGAGCCCAGCGCCGCAGACGTGCTTGCCCAGGCAAAGACAGGCGGCCTGGGCTTTGTGTTGCTTATTGTTCAGCCTGGAGAAATTAATGTGCTGTGAAATTAGCATTTTATCTGACTGCAGATACAGTAATGGAGGCAATTAGAGTGCAGGGGAGACGCAGTGCTCGGGGTAGTGGAGAGGTAAGGGACAATCCGCAAGCTGCAGGAGCCCAGCGGAGAGTTGCACAGCCGGCCTCACAGATAACACAATCACCTCCGTCTGGCAGGCAACATTAGAATGTCCGTTGGTTAATAAAGAACGCATTTGCTCTATGAAATGACACTGTATCATTCAGATTAGCTAACAGAGAAACCACACTGTAATGAAAAATGACTGTAATGAAATAGCTTTTACTCATATGCTTGCAGGAAGAGTGATCTTTTTATGCGTTTGACACCAGAGCTCTGTTGTTGACAGAACTGAAGACTGAAATTATTGGAATGGGATGGGAGTGAGGCGATGAAATCAATGCACATTTTGAGCTTAGATCATTTCTCTTCAGTTATTTTCAGACATGACATTGTGTATTTACAGCTGAGGGGCGCATTGTCAACTCTCTTTATCACGTCTCCAGATTGAAATTGATCTCTGTGATTGCGAGCCACAGGCAAGGAGATGGACCTTATCAGATGCTGAGGTGCTGCCAGTATGCTGTGTTGTCACCTGCAGCATCATAGATTGTTTATTTATTCTTCAAAAGACTCTGTGATGTGAGGCTGGAGGGGAGGCACTAACATAATGCCATGTTTAATTCTCTGAGCTTTGAGACAGTCATGGCACCATCCAAACAAACTATTTTGGTCTGCTGAAGTCGTACCTGTCTCTATTGTATGCCAATACAGTGCCATAGAGTTATTGTTTTCCCGTGTTGTAATGTCTCGTGGAACTGTATATTACTCTTAATCCCTCTGAGCATCCTACCAGGGTTTGAGTCAAATATTGACATACATAGGTTAGAGTTACAACTGACAAAGTTTCTTCAAGGTTTGCTGTGTAGAGAAAGGATAAAGTGTTCTCTCTTTGGTCTGCAAGGCCTCCTGAGTGGATTGTTTGTTCAGCGAGAGCACAGTCAGGTAGTTGTTTCTAGAAGTTTTTCACTGTAAAATATATCAGTGTGCTATAGGGGTACCAAAATGTTTTTCTATATGTCTATATTTTATATATCCAGCCTCACATCACAGAGTATTTTGAAGACTAAATAAACACTCTATAATATATAATATTCAAAATATTAATCTTTGTTTCAACAATTATCATCTACGCTCTGGTTGGTATCTATGGACCATCAGTGACTGTAGGAACTTTTACACAGTCATTGTTACGGATGATTTTAGGCCAGTGTGTTTCTGTGGGTCTGACACTGATAATTATTTTGTGTGGAACTTCAAGAGGCAAAGGCGGATATCACTTTTCTGTCATTTACTCAACTTACTTACATAGCCATGTGCAGAACTTCCTCTATTCAGCTTTAGTTATTCGTTATTTCCATATATGGCTATAATGATTGTTTATTTCTCACATATACTCATTTGTATGATAATTCATGTCTTGTGCATATTGTCTGTTTTATCCATCTGCTCGTGCACTTTGAAGGTTAACTGCATTTTGTTGTCATGTACAGCAAATTGTTCAATGACACTAATGTTGAATCTAAACTAATTTGACTTTTGGAGTACCATTGCATGCTGGTATCTATCTCCCTTCATAAAGTGTACACACATCATTACCTACATATGCATACTATTGCTTACCCAAAACACCACATATATCTCACCCTTAACTGACCGACTATTCCTCAAACCGGATTCTGAGGTCCACTCTTACTCACTGTCACTCTCTAACAGTTATTCTGTATATAAAAATGAGCAGCTTCGGTTTCCACCCCCAGGTCAAAGGGTCAAACCTTTATTATATTACTTATAATTATTATATATGTTATTATGTGATATTCTTGTCATATTATACATAAGTAAGTAAATCACCAAATATATGATTTTTAGTATAGAGGGTTAGAAAAAATGAAAAAAATTCTCTATACAAATAATTCAAGTTACAAAATCAGTTGTTTTTCACTACAGAAAGCTATTAAATTGGAGTTTTATTCTTATATTTTTTGTGTGATTTTAAAAGTAATTATAGTAATATGACCCCTTTTCTTCTTATTACTAATTCTCTTATTTTCTACAAATATGTGAGTTTAAGCAAGTGGAACAGGAACTTTTTTTTTCTTCTCCTTTTTTAAAATCTGTTGGGGCAAAGCCAGCCACCCACCTCTAGTCCCCCCCCTGCGCGCTTTCCTGAGTAAAGACAGCATGACTTCTGCAGTCGGAGGATCACGCCCAATAAGAACATTATCCCAAAGAGTGCACTGGGCTGGCAAGAGTCTGAGATAATACCCCTTCCTCTTAAACTCCACCAGCTCCAGCTCAGGAAGTAGAGGCAGAGACAGGGAGACCTTACCAAATGATACCCCACAGCACCCATGAAACCAATTGTTCCCCCACCACCTTATGCTTTAGGGAGAAAAGGGAAGGGATGGCTGGATGTTTGCATAATATCCTTATTCTCAAACATGAGGGTGTAGTCGGTGTGTCCATTAGTGTCAACACACCAGTGCTAAATGGGCCTGAGCTGTCTTTTCTTTTTAGCTGCAGCCTTCCTCTGCCTGTGTAGACGGTGGTAGTCAGTCCACAGGGTATTATCCATACTGATTGGGAGGCTGCGCTGCCTCTGAGGAGAGGGAGATAGATGAGGACAAGCCACAGTGGTGAGAAATGTGTATGATTAGAAAGGCAGCTCTGATACCTGTCACTGGCAGCGTGTTTACGTGCTAAATGATGCTGATCAAATGGATGAGTGCTAACAGTGGCGCAGACGAATGAGAGGTCTTAAGCAGTCATTTACAATATCTTCGGTGTGAGATTAGCCACATTACACAGTGATACTTCCAAACGACACCTTTGTCTGAAAGAGCTCGTCTTGAAAATACAAATGGGATTCCTGCAGTCGAGCACTTTTCTTCTCTCACTCCCTCCTTTACAGCTCGTCATTGTGAGGCGAATTGAAAGGCTTGCTCCTCATTAAGGCTAGTGTTGAAGTAGGCAGTGTTATGTAACCTGAGTTGTCTGCTCAGCACTCAGCCCCCTGGCTTATGGCAGACAAACCCCTCTTCTCAGATATTGCGCCTTCTCTGTGCTTCCTCGCTGATCTCAGACCAGGTGTTGCGGCTCAGGCAAGCATTCAACACGGGGCCAAATCTGTCCCGAGTCCAGTGTAATCACAAGGCCCCAGGTTGAGCGCAGACTTGGCCCTGGGCCTCACATCTTGTTTGAGTTAACAACACAAGCTGAATGGCCTGTTTACAATCTCCACAGCAGGGGCAGAAAACCTCACTAAATCTGTCTGGATGGCTGTCAGATGTGGAACAGATGTGCTGAAATGGAGGAAATTATGTCACTTCTTTTTCCCCTCTCTCGAGTGACCATGATGACTAAAGAGCCGTGATCAGGGTGATGTGATTATGCAGAAGGAGACTAGTATCGTGGTGACAGTTCTGCCTTGTCTGTTTTTTCTTCATCAGCTTCCTATGGCACAACACGGGCCCCCCCATTCCCTACATGCGTTACACTGCCCTCTACAGGTGTATTTTGGTGACGTTCTAAAACTGATTGCTCCACATCCCGTGGAGTCAGGTGTGGGTGAGCTCAGTGTGCTGATATAGTAGTTCTCTCTTTGTGATTAGAAGATCCTGGAGGGATTTACAGTGATAAATAATAACCTGTGAATGAGAGATGATGAGTTTGACGTATAGGTGCATGCAGATTAGTATAAATATAAAGTCCACTGAGGTAGAGACTTAGGCATTATCCCCCCGATATAAAAGACCACTGGAGTGCATGACCATAGTGAGACAACATTAAAAATTCACATTTTCAGGGAAGAGTGTGCTTACTTTACCTCAAATATTTATTTGTTCTCATGGCCCTTGAAAGCTTCAGTGTAGATTGCTTGAGAGGCAAAAATATTGAGTTGTGCAAGTGTGTGTGTGTATCTAGGTGTGTGTGAGAGAGAGAGAAAAAGAAAGACATCCCTGGTCACACCTTTCTATCACTAAGGATTTTATTCTGCATTGCTGCATCTCAGCAGAGCCATCCAAGGAAACAGAATGCTGGTATAGCCACCAAAACGTGAACACCCATATATAGATATATAAGAAAAAGTAAAACTTTTTTGCCTTTTTTCTGTGTGTACAAACCCATTCCAGTAACATCATCCTCATTCACATCTTCGCTTCATGACGTACCACCTTTCTGAAGATGTGTTTATCTCAGACAAATGTTTCTGGCAGCTGCGGGCCCACATCTGCTAAACATGTGCGTTGTTTCAGTTGAGTTGTACTTTACCTCATGCGCTAGAAGGGATGTAGATCACTAGCACACAGATTAAAAAGACACTTGCACACACAGTGCATTTTTCTGTATGTTTTCTGTCACTGTCCTTGTCTCATCACTACAGCGGCGTAGACAAAAAGCAGTCTAAGTGAGCCGTGCGTTTTTTCTACAGAGACAAACACATGTAAGTTTAAAGGTTACATGAGGTTTAATTAAAATGATGAAATGGACAATAAGGGTATTGTCAAGCCCCCCCGTCTTTCTTCCCTTCTGTACATGCTGACACGTAGAGATGTTTCATTTTCAGCAATGAGTCTTTTCCTCTGTCTTTTGGATATTCTTAAATCTCTTATCTTATTAATCTTTAAAAAAAAAGAAGGCTTTTTGCCGCAGGCGGCAGAAGAGGAATTTGTGTTTAGTGGATTCCTGTTCCCAGATGAGGAGAGCTAAATGAGTTTGGAGGCTTCCTGAATGCTCTATAATTGTGATGAGGCTCTGTTCCTCTGAACAATTAAAGATGCAGGAGCCCTGTCTCTTCTGAGATCCATCCCAGATCACTATCGTTGAGTCTTCCCAGTGAATCATACTGGCATTGTAGTCGTACGATGACCACCTCTCTCTATTGCCCAGCTACTACTTTAAGAGGAAATCTCAAGGTCGGCATCATGCCCAACGCCGTGATCAATTTATTACTTGCTGTCAAAGCATTAGAGGGTAAAAACAGAGGACTTGCCAGTCTCCCTTGCGGTCCAACCCCCCTCTTCTCGTCTGCTACTACTCTCACATAGCAGGCTTTATTTGTCCCCACAGAACAAAACGTTGAACAAAGCTTCATAGCCGTCTGGTCTGTGGAGCTCTGTGGCTATGCTAATGTCTCTAGGCTGGTTGAAGTCTTATTGAATGGGAGAGCAGAAGAGGTAAATAAGCGTGTCTGGATGAGAGGTGGGGGCCAGCGGGTGAACGAGATGAAGTAATAGACTATTCCAAGGGTCAGCCCATGTGAATGCAAATATTTATATAAGTGATTAAAATACCCTCCCCACATCCCGCCCACTTCATTTAAATGAGGAACTAAACTGTAAAACGATTCATCTCCTAAAGGCAAGTCTGAAAGAGGAAGCAGGAAGAGCCGTTTGTGGGTGGAAAAAAAAGCGCAAACAAATGGTGACGTAAATCTGACTCACTCGTCTTTTGCCTTCACAATGCAAAGATTAGAGCAGCAGGCTCTTTCGGGAATGCAGATTTCATCCCTTGCTTTTCTTAGACTTTCATCCTCACAGTGACGAGTCTGTGGAATTTCACACTGTCACAGCCATTTCTTCAAAGGGTCAGAATTGCCGGCAATATTGTTGTCTTTGTTCAATTTGTACCCCTTAAAGTATATGTGCACTTCTTTGTTGACGGTGCTTTGATTACATAAGGAAGAAAATAGTCTTGTTCTCAATTTGTTAAGATCACACCAAGTCTTTATTTGTGTATTTATCACAAGATATATATTTAATAATCTCTTTTGTGTGCTTGCATTGCCATGAATTAAAGCACTAGATGCATGCGTATTATAAAGACTCACACAGGCCAAGATGAGAGAACTCAAAATAATTTTCTGCTATCCTTGACAACGCTTATCTAATCAAAATTCTGATATCAACATATCGCGTGATTTCTCTGTATGATAGGCGCAACCAATGGATTCTCAAGTCGGTTTCAAACCATGACCTTCAGCAATTTGTCATGAAACCAATCAGGTTTGTTTCAGTTATCTCCTCATCAGATAAGCGTGGGGAATCCTGAGGTACAGACACTTTAAAATGCAGAAGTCTAGAAATGGGCCCTGCTGTAATTGAAATTAGGATGCGATAAGATGCTCATTATGGAGGAATCCTGAAGACATGGACTCAAGCAACAAGGGGTTTACCTTGATGTGGTGTTAATGTTTACTGTTTATTTATTTATTTCGACTGTATTTATCATTTTTCTTAAATCTTAGAGCACACAGGCTGAGGAGAAATTGAGTCAATTTGCAAGTGTCTCTAGTTGCATTTGAGGATGATTAGCCTATCATCAACTAGCAATAACATCATTCCCGGTGTACTGCTATGGAGGAGTGGAGTGATTTCCTTTTTATTTTGATGTCTTAATGAAAGCATTGTGCTGCTGAGAGCCCTGTTAAGCACTATTAACAAGTGGATTAGATCACATCCACAGGCCTCGGGTTTGTTCAGGAGGTCTTAGATTACAAAAGTGTTTCCTAAAAAGAGATCAAACCACTGAAAGATTGTTAAACCGTTCTGGTTTGATTCTCAAAGGAGGGCTTTGCAGTTTCAGGTTTATTTTATTTATCCTTATGAACACAGCAACGCCACAAGCGATTAGTTTCCATTCATCAGGCTGGAACATCTCAGCACGGCAAAAAGAAAGTGCACCCTCTTTCAGTTATAAGGTTTTACTTTTTAGGTCATAATAAAAAACATCTGGTCCTCAGCGGATCTTAAAATTAAGTAAATACAACCTCAGATGAACTACAAAACATGACAATGTATTTATTTATTTATGAGAAGCAGTGTTGGGGGAAAAAAAATCCAGTACACCCTTACTGCATCAGTAGGAATTAAAGAGATTACACTTAAATAATCGGTCATCACCAAATATGACCTCCTATTTAAAAGCAGATGTTTTGTCGGTTTGTTGGTCTGGAGCATTTAGCTGCATGTTAACACAATGCCAAGGAGGAAAGGCATCAGCAATGATATTATATAATGATTTAGAGATACAATTGCTGATGCTTATCAATCTGGGAAGTTTAAAGGTCATTTCCAAACAATTTGAAGTTCATCATTTTGTAGTGAAGAAGATTATTCACAAGTGAAAAACATTTAAGACAGCTGCCCGTATTCCCAGGAGTAGAAATCCCGGCACATCGCCACATTTGTCAGGCACGGTGGTGGAGGGGTTATGACTTGGGTTTGTGCTGCATCCACAAAACCTCGCAGTCACTATGTCAACCATGAACTTTTCAGTGTAAAAAAATATTGTCTGACAGCTAAAGCGTTGATGAAAATGGGGTCATGCAACAGGATCCAGACAAATTTACAACAGAATGGCCGAGAAAGAACAGAATCAAGGTGTTCCAGCGGCTGAATCAAAAACCTCAAACTGAATGAAGTGCTGTGGGGGAGACCTTAAGAGAACAAATGCCTACAACTAAAACATCATTTTAAAGAAGACTGGGCCAAAATTCCTCCATGGTGATGTGAGAGACTGATAAAGACTTACTTAAATAAAAATGACATGGTTTAATATGGCATGTGATGTTGTTCATCTGAGGTTGCATTTACAGCACCTAATTTTAAGACCTGGAAAGGAGAAAATTTTTTATGTCCTTATTTGCTTTTGCAGGAGTGCCAAACATATGGCCCAAAGCCCATCACCAGTCCATTAAAGAGGCCAATTCAGCCTTTGGATTAATGCCGTCTTGACTTTTCACTGTCTTTGTCAGCAGGATGACTAGCGTTCCCAGTATTTGATAATCTACCATGTTATGAAAGTGGCTGACCAGTTAATGGCAAACATATTTCCAATGTACTACCATGCCACATTAATGATGATTAAACCAAGGAGATGTTTAAACATGTTTCTTTCATTTACCCCCAAACATTTCTTTGTAATCCAAAAAAAAAGTTGCACATACTTTTGTTCTTTAGACATCTCTGGTTTACGAATGGATTGCTCGTGAATTTTAACCTTTCTTAGGATGTACTTAGTTACAGAAGAAAAAAAAACAGGGGAAGCATCTTTGGAAGTTTTCTATAGGTTCTTGTTTGATGGCCAAAAGATTGTACTGCAAATGGTCCATGAGTAAAAAATAACTTTGAGATCCCAGTACTAAATACTTTGCAAAAGTGTACTATTCTTACGTGTTTTTATATCACTACATTAAACTGAATTGTTTCAACCTCAGTATATTGTCAGCTGTGTAAGAAAACACATACTATAAATTTTATAGTTGGCCTCACCCATCCTTATTTGGAAATAATCTGCTTGTTCACTCCAAAAGCAAAAACACTGCTGCTTACTTCAACCAATTAAAAAAGAACTGGTCTTCTGGTGCATCATCATCGGAGCTATTTTCACAATACTTTTCTATTTTTTTCTGTAATTATTCTTAGATAAAATACAGGAATCACACTCAAACATATCTTTATTGATGAAAAAAGAGAAATCACATCATTTAAGCATAACAAGGACTACAGCTGTTCCAGGAACACTTTTAAGCGGTGGTTTCATACTGTTGACTTAAGTTGGAAGGATTTATATGGGGAGTAAGAAAACTGCATTATGAGCTTAGCTTGGAAAAATCTTTTTAAACTATCTGATGTCAAAGAGAATTATTTCATTTCCTCCATCTAGGCCCTTTAGTGGTCATCAGGGAGCATTAGGCATGCCACTGCAAATCCCTCTGACTTTGGTGCGGCTGCAGATTTGCTTTTCTGCCCACACCTTGAATCAAGTCTGTCGATCTCAGCGCGGCTCTCTAAATCCACTTTGCAACGACAGTTTCTTCTTTTTTTTGAGCATTGTTGTATCTTGAGCTTACTGTTGTATGTCAGCATCATGTAACTTAGTGAAGATTACTGTACACTAAAATTAATCATCTTCAAATGGATCTTTAGTATTTAAATTATTTACATAGCAAAACTGGTCACATGCAGTCCATTAGTAATATTTAACATTAGAGAGGTCGTGAATGTGAAAAAAAAAAATTCATGGTTTTATATTCAGAACCAGTAAGACCTTTTTATCGTGTTACCTGGCTGAATTGCAGCTGATTTAATGCCTGCAGGTAGTCACCAGTTAAAGACTCATTACAGGTCTTTGTTGCAAACAAAGAACCAGAGTGATGATGTGATGGTTGAGCTCATATTATGATAAAAGCAATGCTTAAGTGAGTTAATGCATTTATTGCAAGTGAAGTAATACTTACGTGATTTTTTTTTTAAATGAAACAACCACTGCATCCCACTACACAGACCTCAGATGGGCAGTGAGTCATGTCCTCAGAGTAGAAGCAGCTGTTGTGGGAATTTAGCACTCATAAGTTTGATTCCACATAAGTTGGGTTTTATATATGCAAAATAATATGAGGTAACTATGGGGACATTGTTTAGTATACTCCCAGGTTGGGACCCCATTTTGCCTTCAGAACTACATTAATTATTCTTGGCATAGATTAAACAAGGTACTGGAAACATTGCTCTGAGATTTTGGTCCTGTTCTTGGTCTGGTGTGGTCTTCTGCTGCTGTAGTCCATCTGCTTCAGGCTTCAATGCTTTTTTGCATCTTGGTGGTGACATCTGACGTCAATAAGGCACTCGCACTAGATTTGTTTTTGTTTTTCATTCTCTGTAAACCAGTAGATGGTTGTGTGGGAAAATTGCAATAGATCAGCAGTTTATGATATACTCCATACCAGCTCGTCTGGCACTAACAACCATTTCACTGAAAAAGTCACTTAAATAACCTTTCTTCTTCACTTACATGCTCACTTTGAACTTCAGCAGGTCATCTTGACCACGTTCACATGCACTTTGCTGCCATGTGATAACCTAATGAGATGTTTGTGTTAATAAGTAGTTGAGCAGGTGTATACTATGAAGTGGCCAGTGAGCATGTAAGAAATTATAACTGTAGGATTGAGGACTCCCCCCCCCCCTCCCCCCCAACTTCAACACATTATATATTACAACTGTTTATTAAAACACAGTCTGAGGATTGACAGACTGCTCAAATAGCTGAAAAGCATTATAAAAAGTGCCATCATTTTTCAGTTGTTCTCAGCCCGTTAATCTTATTTTTGTCTGTAGTATGGCTGTTATCAAGAAAGTAAACAAATTACTTGCAGCATCCCTTTACTTCAAACCCTTTGTCATTTCACTCCATAGTGCTGCTAAACAATTAGATTTGTCATTTCGTCTCTGGTAGTGTCATATAAAATGCTGTTTTACATTATTTGTAAAGACATTCACAGCTGGTGAGCATGGAAGCAGATAAGGTAAAAATTGTTCTTGTTAATGTGGAGCGATGACAAGCTTGTTATTTTGTTTTCTGTTATTATTCACTGCTCTATAGTGTGCATGGCGCATGAGGCTGATTAATTTGGACAGATACACTGCATTATGTTGACAGCAGCACCTTGATGCCATGGCACAGTACATGCAAGGCCTTTCGATGCTGGCTTTATTCACACGAAGGACCACATAAACAGAAACCTGATTTCCGGGATTAATTGTAATTTGTCAGAGTGTGAACCGCGTTTTCAACAAATCTCAGACATTTTTCGCTTTGGTTAATGAGCATTTACTTTACATTAGGAGTTGAACTGGGTTAAAAAAATGTTAACAGTTTTAAAACAACATTTAGCTCGAAATCAGAGAAATGCAGACAATAATTTGTAGGCAGAAAAATGGCGCCATTGATCACTGAGAAATCCACCAGGGGGTTTAAATGTTTTAGTATTTCAACTGCAAATCATCTCTGTGTACCTTATATCACAGGTAAGTACGTGGGGTTTTTTTTAATGTACTTTTTCTATAATTCCAGACACTTAGAGCTTGTAATGTATTTCCTTTTAGGTTGAAGAGAATGCCTGCTTAAATTATATTTGATAAACTTGATTTTCATTCAACAGTAATGTGACAAATTTAATATTTACTGTGACTGATTTGAGGAACAAGCAGGAGTCTGATTATTGACTTTCACACTGCATGGAAATAAATGGTGACCAGTAATTGCCGGGAGGAGGAGTAAAAGTGCATCATGGTCCTCAATCTTTATTTACCATTTACTTTTATATGATGAAATTGAAGTATTTTGCAGTGTATATAGCTACAGTAATGCACTGTGTTGCAGATATGAGAGTAAACAGTAAAGCAATGCAATTAACAGGCAGTCTTGTAGCACAGTATGAATTATTCAGTCAGTCAGAATGTGTGTTCTGTAGACCTGCATCACTCTCCCCGTATGAAAGGGACATAAGTGTTTCACCGTGGTTAAGTGCTGTTTTTGTCTAGCATGGTGGCTATTGGCATTGTCTTCTTGCAGTGGAGCTATCGGGCTCTCATTGCCCGTAGCAGTGCTATAATCCCGCAATTGAAGAGGATCTGTCCAGGGGACTAGAGACAAAGCATTCTGTAGAGGGTATCAAGTGTTCGCCACCAAAGCCTACCTCCCCAGGCTGCCCTCCAGGTGGTTTTCCTGTGAGCTGCAGAGAAATCAAGGTGAGGGCAAAGCTTGGTCTGTGGGATTTTGATTTGATCTGGGTTCTGTAGGGAGCCCCGGTGTTGGCCGAGGCACGGGAAGATCACAAGCCGCCGCTAGTTCGGTCTGTGTTTCACAAGGTCGACATAGTGACTTCTGACGTGGTTTGTTGCATTTTTCCTCCAGCAATGCTCCACTGACCTACTTCTTTTTAATCCCTCGATGTGACTTTAATTGACTAGAGGGAGGGGCGGGGAGGAGAGAGGGGTGTGTCTGTGTGTTCTAGGAGGGGGCAGTGGGTGCACGAAAGGAAGGGTGAATGAAGATAGGAAACATGAGAGGAAGCAGGAGAAAGGGGAGACTTGAGAAGTTGAGTGATTTCCTACCGCTGCTGCTGTAGTCAGTCCACAAATTAATTTGATTCTGTTATGTAACTGCAATCATCATCCTCTCTAATCACATCAGCAGCTTTGTAAGACACCCAAAATAGAGGGACTGTGGGCTGGACAGGGGGTGGGGCAAACTGAAGAATCTGGTTGCTAAGGGGGAAAGAAAGTAAACTGACTGGGGCTCAGGAGTATGCATCTGAAAAAAGGTAGATGATGCTGCAAATTCGAATGGGATGTAATTCTGTAGAAGCATTATTTGGGGTTACGTTTCACTCTTTCTTGTCTTCCACCAAATATATTGCAATGTTATTAGCATGTGGTTCTTTAATTCTGACAAATGCTTCAAATTGAGCTGTCCCATTTTCAGTGGGTGCATGACCTCGACTTGTACGGATGCTTGGTCATGCTCTTTTGCATCACATTTTAACATCCTGAGCACTGACCATCCATTAATTTACTCCCACTTACTGTATCCAGGTTTAGATTGTGGGGGCAGACCTCCCTCTCCCCATCTACTTCCTTCAGTGTACCCAAGCCAGCTGGGAGGTATAATGTCTCCAGTGTGTCCTGGGTCTGCCCCAGGGTCTCCTCAGAAATGGACATGCCCAAAACACCTCACCTAGGAAGCGTTCAGAAGGCATCCTAGTCAGATGCTTGAACCATAATTGTAGCATGTAGCATAATTTCTCATAAGGTATATGCTATATGACTACTACTGTCTTGAGAGGTAAACTGTTTTCATAGTTTAAAAAACTATTTTCATATGAAAATGACTCCAAGCATGTTTTTCTATATTATGTTCCGTAAAGGAAAAAAAAAAATCTGTATTGGCATATATCATCAACATGGTGCTCTGTCACTGGTGCAGCCTGTAAAGTGGAAAATAAACTCCCCTGTGTCTTTCTCTCTCCTGTCTCCCACTGTTTCTGATGCACGTAGGGCAACAATGCTCTACTGGTCCATCTGTACCAAACAGTTATCTTTTTAGGGAATGGGTAGGTGTAGATTAATTCAACACATTGTTACATTGCTCCCCTGGCTGGTCAAAGCCATTATGTTAACAGCTTTTCTTGTGGAGTGCCTGGATATTGTACGTCTGAAACAGTTAAATGGAAAAAAGAAACATTTTAATAACCAAGTGCTTGGTGTTTTCAAATCATTTTTTTGTATCAGATTGAAGACATTAAATAATATATTGCCATAGTGGAAAATCAATAAGTTGTAAACCAGATCTTTCAATTCAGGCCCAAGCTGCTGGAGAGAGCAGAAAGCCTGTTGCCCTGACTTTGTGTTATCACAGTACATAAAGGCTCATGATAGGCTGTGTTTCTTCCATTTTCTGGAGAGGGCAGATGCCAGCCAACATGACTGATCCCGTCAGGTGAAAAGAGCGCAATGTATATTTTTCTTTTAGCTGAGTGTCCATGACTCCTGGGATCCAAGTTGTTCCAGATGGGTCGAAGGTTAACTGATTTGGGGAGGCACATCTCCAGGGGTCTGATTGGGAAGCTGAAGACCCCGTGAGTGTCCTCTGTAAAGTGCAGTCCTGTGTCACTTACTGACACTTGTGTTTGCTTTGAGTACCATTGGGTCCTCTGCTGTCTGAAGAAAAGCACACACACACGAAAAAGAAAAAAAAAAGCTCTCGCCATGTCTAGTTCTTTGTTCTCAACCTGAGTTGGATGAATACAGTCATGGTGAAAATACAAGTGGGATGCAGCATCAACAGAGGTGTCTTGCTTCCTGTATCTATTGATTCCTTTTGATTGTAGCCTGTTTTTCTATTGAGTCACCGAATCGCACCGTAGCTGATGCATTCATGTAGACTTCATCTGGGCTTAGGGTACAGACAACCATGCTTTGTACCTTGTTAGTACATAGTTATGTGACAGATGCACATGGTCCACGTGGCTTTTGCTTTGCATCAGAACTGCCTGTTTGTGTGTCATGTGTTTGTTGTTGTGGAAGGGCAGGAGGCTTGCGGTGCGCCTTCTCCCCTCCAGCTGAAACCTGTCAGTCCCCCTGGGGAGCTGGGCCCGGGTTTACAGGACAGCTGAGGCAGCCCTGACAGCCCGGCTCATCTCGTTTGGAGCAAGGCATGCCGCTTTGCCGCTTGCTGCCTGGACAGGATTTGTTCCCTTCCTGCCACTTTACATCCACAAGCTCTACATTTAATTAGAATCACTTGTCATGTCTCGTATATCACCTGGGCCTCTTGGTGTCAGCTGTCAGCCAAAGAAATGTGATAGTTATTCATTGCTCTGCAGAAGTGTAACAGCAAGGTCACAGGACAGAATGCACCTTGAGCTAACTGTACTTAATGTCTGTGTGTGGGTGCACAGCATGTGTGGTGTCGAACACAACCGATTTCTCAAATTAAGCCCTTCATTTTCTATCCTGTGCAAATGAGAATGTTAATTTGTTATGTTAGGGTAAGCCAGATAAATGGAAATGGGGTGCGAAGCTAATGGTAGTCATTGGTTGGGGGTGAAAGGACTTTTTGAGGCTGTTAGTGGCCTTAGTGGGTACTGGCTTGTGGTATTGGTTGGTTGGACAATCTGGGAGTCTTTTCTTTAGAACTGGAGGAATCCCAAAAAACCTTCTGAATGCAGAAGTACTCAGACAACAATGTGCTCTAAGGGCATGCAGCCGCTGCTTACACAAGACCCTGTGCCAGGATAATGCATGCATGATGAATGTGATAACCTCTGACCTGTGTTCACATCTGTGTGGTGGTTGTATTTTTACTCACCAGAGATTCCTGCTTGTTGGACACTCACCTGCCTCAGTCTGGCGTTGGTAGCTCTGTGTGTGTTTGTGTGTGTGTGTGCCATGTTTGTTTTTGCTTTGATAATGTTGTCCCTGTCACTTTAAATGGCAATGTTTTTTCCCGGTCCCTGTCTTGTTCTCTGTCTCTGTCTGCCTGTCTCTCACACCCTCTCTCCCTGCTTTAACAGCCTGGTTATATAACTCGGTTTTCTTTCTCTGATATCCCAGAGCTCTTCCAGTCAGCTGACAGCACCCAAATGTCTGCTGGTAAACACACTGCTTTCTGTCTTTTCTCTCAGATTCTTTTTTTTTCCACTTCCTCTTCACCCCTCCTACTGCCTACTCCTCAGCGATTAGGGATTGATTCTCTCCTCTGTCCCTCTGCCTCCTCTTCCATTGGTTGGACTCCATATCCCCAGGCCAGTTTCCACATATTAGCACCCGAGGCCAGGGGAGGCGGGCAGATACGCATTGCCTGCCATGGCCCATGGATCCTGCAAGCCAGTGAAAAATGAGCTTTGGAGAGGCAATAAATTGCATCCAATTTAGAGATGAAGGCAGAAATAAATTTCTCTTTTCTGAAGTCTGAAGAAAAGGGGGGGGGGAAAGCCCCAAGATAATTTCTGTTCCATCTTTTTTTATGTGGAAATTTCTTTGAAATATCCTTTTTGTGTTGTTCGTTTGAATTCATAAAATAATTATATGTCTGCACTTTAGATTGCCTTTTTATGTTTCAGCAGGTTATGAAAATAATCATTCTTGTCTTCGCTGATGTGGTTTGTGTCTTGCTTGAAATGCAGAGGGGACATTTTGAAAAGATATATTTACCAGAAATGATTTGGCGCGCGCACACACGCGCTAACACGTACACATACGAGAGAGAGTCCCCATTTTTCATCACTGCATTATCCTAAATGAACTGTCCAAAAGTCTTTGGCTTTCTCAGCTCAGCATTGCAAGTACTCTGGGAGAATGAGAGCATGTGCAAGGTAGTCTCACAGATGATGAAAGAAAGTGTCTTGTAATGGCCACAGTCTGGCTCTCCTGTTCCGCTGGCTGTGCCCCAGATGTTTTCAGAAGCCTCATGGCGCCTGTGTAAGAAGCTCCTGAAGTAATGAAGAACTTAGCAAATCCACTGCAGTCTGTAAACCTTGCATCAACAATATAATCCAATGGAGATCCTAACATTCGTTTTCCCTGTGGTGAAGTCGAAGCCTCATATTAGTCTCTGAAGCCCAACTCCAGGCTGAGATGTTTCCCTTTGTGCTCAGGTAGAGAGTGTTGTGTGCCAGTGCTTCCCTGTGTATTACTTGGCCTGCCAAAAAAACAGTGGAAAAGACATGAGGGGGATAAACTCGGGAGAATTGCATCCCATTCTGTTTTTCTTTTCTTTTTTACCTCCAAGAGATGTTTCTTCTGAGTTAAAAGAGTTATGTTTCCCAACACCATTTCAATGTGCTGACACCCCAGCTGTGAGGTGTTGAAATTGGCAAAAAAACATTGTCAGCGCGCAGCGTTGTGGTGCCAGTGAACTCCAAAAGTACAACATGAAAGGGCTGATTTTGTGTATGTTAGAGTGTATTTACTGACAACATCGCCATGCTGTTACTCATCACTGACTTCACCCTAGGAGATGAATAATGTGCAAATGGGCAAACATTCTTTGTTTGCTGTACACTGTGTGACAGTATTTACTTTGGATCACATAGTAATGTTTTGTTTGCAGCCAAATAAGCACAAATGGATTTACAGTGCTAAGCTTTAGATTGTTTGTTCACTTTGTGTTATTGTATTCCTTTTACAATCTCTTTGAGCATTAATGGAATAGACGCTATGTAAAAAATACAGATATGTGCAGATGCAAAATATTCCGTGGCACATAGCTTTAACCCAAGCTAATGCATCGTGTATTTTAAGCTGCGTTATGCCAACAGTTTTCCTGTCTTACTGCAGTGTATCACAACCCCGTGCTGTTCATCTAAGCAGGCAGTTAGCTAAGCTCAGCTGATTAATAAATAACCATGCCATGGTCTTGGATCAGTGCACCTCTAATGTGCTCAGACTCTCTGCCTTGTTCCCGTAGTGTCTACTGTATATTCCGCTTGGCTTTGTAAATGCAAAGGAGGGGTGGGGTCTCGTACTGTCTATCAGCATGTCGTAGGGGTGTCTCAGCATGTAGTCATCAAATCCCGCTGTGGCATGAGCTCCCCTCATACTGCCATATTTGTCTCTCCACATGGCCAAGCGCAATTGGACGTGAGCTCCCCGTAGCTCTGCCCCGCCACCCCCACCCCCATCTCTTTCCTGTCCTCCCCTCCCTTTACTTGTGTAAATTATGTAAGTGCAGGGAAAGCAACGGTGATGAGGCATACAGTAGTGGCATTTCACTAACCAGGGTTGCGAGGAACACATGTGAGCCCACTGGCCCGCATGGCATGCTTAAGTATCATGGTCTGCCTGCTCCATCGGCACCACCAAATGCATTTTTAACTTGGGTTTCTAGAACAGCCCGGCTAGACGTGGCGAAGGCGTGGGGTTAGAGGGTTTACCTCGCTGACTGTTCTCTAGTTAGGAGCTGACATCTCTAAATGTGCTGTCTGTGTATTGTGTAGCCATGCAGGGGGAATTCTTCCTGCACAGCTCAGACGAGGCTGTGGCTCTGCGCTCAGCCCTTCTCATAAAATAACAATAGGGTCGCACTTTAGAACACAGACCTCACAGAAGATGAACAGTCAGCTCCAAAAAGGCATGCTAGACAGACAGAGGGACTTTTCTTCTAAAAGCCTTTGAATTTATATTTTGCAATTGTCCCAAAAGATTTTAGATTTGGTTTCAATATTTTTAGTATAATACTTAATATAATTCTTGTGATTACTCCAGCAAGTAACATACACATCATTTTTATAGCTGTTCCTGTGTTTTCTTTTCTTATCCTGTATTAGATATGCACCTTCAGATTATCTTTTAAATCCAGACTAAGCTTCAGTGATGAAACAATCAGTCAAATGATTGTAGTGTATGTGATTGTCTGTATGTACCCTATCACCTTCTTAACTCCTCTCGATCCCCCTGCAAATGCAATGTCATGTTCTCCGTTTGCTATTCTTCCACATTACATTCAATAATGATGCAATCAGCCGTTCAGATCATTGACAACCTGAAAGAAATCCAGGTCAGGGAGATGAATTCTTAGCTCTCTCTTATTATATTCTATCAGAGCTACATATAACCACACTTAGTATGTTTGTTTCATTTCCTTCAGTATTTTCAGTGAAAATTGTAACAGAGTCTGGGCACATGTGGATAGAAACTGCAGCTTAACTGGTTAGTAGAGCCATACAAGTGGTAATTCTAATTCTTCTTATAATACTTTGCTTGAGTTTCTTTTGCTTTTTTTCTGTTGCTGACACAAAATAAAACATTTAACAGCAATTTGGGTTGTTGCTTACCCATCGAACAGCCCCTATCAGTAGATATAACTCCCATAGATATCACCAGTAGGCGTCATCCTTCAACTAACTAGCAGTCCGGGTAGCCAGACATTATTTAATGGTGGTCATACCGCCTTGATGAACAGAGATTATGGGCAAAATGTTTCCGACTTTGTTTCCACCACAAAAGCCAGCACAGCAAGGCTGAAGGGGTGTTGGTGGCACAAGTTGCAGTTAACACTTATTTGACCACGGGCTTTTGGATCTGACTTTTGCTTTCACTCATCCTTTTGTTATTGCTTTTGTTTTTCCTTTTGGATCGGTTGGGTTTAGGCACATGATTAAAGAATAATACTTTTAGTGTTGTGTATATAGCTCAGGTAGTTCTAATTCTGTCTAAGCACAGGTCATGTGAGGGCGCATACATTGCTTTGTAAGGCAAAGACCTTGCATTATCATAGTGAGAAACCCAGTGATAACTTGCGAGCAAGCAGTTGGTTACAGTGGGGAGAAAAAAAACTCCCTTTTGACAGGAAGAAACCTCATGCAGAAACAAGGTTCAGGGCAGGTTGTAATCTGCCTCGACATGTTGAAACATGAACATAGGGTAGATTCAGGAGCCAAAAGTGCATAAAGATCTTGGTTTGGATTAAAATATACTTTACCTCAGAAAGCTCAGTTTTCAAGGTGTATAAGGTAAAGACACCATTGAACATTTTATGTGCACTTATTCACATGGATCCTAAATAATCTGGACTACTTTCTATTAGAATGAAAACCATACATTCTATTTCACAAATGAATGCAGGAGGGCTCCTACTGACCAGATGTAGAGATGCAATTGGTTGGGTGGATTTGAAAAAACACTAACACTTACACTCTAACATACACAAAATCACCCTTTTATACTTAATCAATCACTCAATGAAAAAAGTTGCAGATCCTGCGTGAATATAAAAAATCAAATAGCTGTCATCGTCCTCTTTTTAAAGAGTTATTTAGGTATTTATAACTAGCTATATAGCCTGTAGCTAATGCCATATTACTTCTCTGTTGGAGGGACCTCTCATTGTGATATGCCACAACAGGTGTCACTTATCTGTTGAATACAATCCCCTCACAGTACCAGGGTTCTCTTACTTCAGGAGTTTAACTTGATGTCCTCCTGAGCCTACCCTAGTGCCTAATGGCCAGTTATACCAGTTTCAGTGTTGTTGTTCTGTAGATTGAATGGAAGGTAAGCACCATCTCTGTCTTTCTGATCATCCACACGGTTTTCTGAATTGCTATAAGTGTGTCCCATCTGCCAGGCAGAAATCAATAGGCTCTCTTCACGCGGCGCTGACTTTGTCTGGTTTCTGACGAATAATTAAAGAGCCAGCTTGCTTCACACAACCACGATGACTAATGCCGTTTAAGGAATGCCTCTCATACGTGAATCAATAGTTCTTATTTCTCTCTCATCCTTTCTCTCTTTCACACGCGCTTTCCCTCTATCTCTTCCTCTTTCTGTGTTTGCGTGTTTATCAAGGCAGACAAAGTTCTCCTTTGTGCTTGTAGGTCAGTGTGTCACTGTGCCGTGGCAATGATGCTCAGGCATTTTGACAACTTCTGAGCACAAAAACCAAAACAGACAAACAGACAAACAAGAAAAAAAAATAGCTGTCTTCTCTCCAAAATCACAATAGAGCCAATATATTTGGTTGTTATACACTGATGCAGTAACTCGCTTTCTTTTTCTGTCTATAGCAAATAGAGGTCAATGACGAATCAAATTAGATTTGTCTTTTTAGGCTGCTTGCTCAAGTCTCCGTCACCCAAAAACAGAGAGGCAGAATAAATATGTGTGAAATAATGCATGGTTATGAGCGAGCACCATGCACACCTTTCTTTCCACTATATTAGATTTTCATAATTGAATAAAACATGGAAGTGCTCTGAACATCCCCTCAAAGGGAAATGGCAGGCACTAAAGCATAGAAGCCAACTCGGTAAAGAACTGCAAATGAATAAGTGATGAGGAACAAACGAAGTGTGGTATATGAGAACAAGGGAGTGATTTACTCTAAAACAATATTTGAAAGAGGAGGTGGATGAGGGGCAATAATTACATTCCAAAAAAAAAAAAAAAACAGAAGCGGCTGGTCTTGTATGAATTACAGAGTGTCAGGCCCTTTTTTTAAGCAGACAAAATATACATGAATCATATGCAAACTTGACCGGGGAAACATCTCAGTCAACCGTATTTTCATTTGCAGATATGGTATACAAACACACAGCAAGAGAGAGAGGGGGGATACAGAGAAAAAGCTGGGAAAGGCGGTACACTGTGAAATATCCTGAAGGTCCTTGGCAGCATTAGAGAAAGGCCTGGGAGGTTAGGAAACATCAAATCAATGCATTGTAATGTGAATTGACTGCTGACTTTGATCATCTGCCTTGGGAGTGCTTTAGCATTGAGTGCTGTCACACTGGCTGGGTTAAGCAAATATGGCATGGGTTGAAATGGAGAGAGATGGGTTGGGGGGGGGGGACAGGTTAGAATGGGAGTGAGAAAAAAGGGATGTATGATGCCTGGCTATCATCACGGAGTAATGGGCACATTAAAATTCTGTGTTCGCTTTGGTAAATGGCATCCTGTAGATGTTTTTGCATGGTTAAATTGATTTGTATACGGTAAATATTCTGTACATTAACAACAGCAGCTTGTGTCGGTGTCTCAGAGTGCTGGGTTTTGTTTGGATTTTTTTTTTTTTGGTAGTGTGTGTTGTTGGCTTTCAAAGAGCTGTAGTGGTCAGGGGGAAAAAATTCTTGCCCAGACTCAACTATTCCTGGGAAGACAGCTGATACCCTCCACTCACCTCCCTCCAAAACGATGGGTCAGCCATGCTTAGTGTCAGAAGCTGCTGATATCCCCGCTCTGAAAGTGGAAATGCTCTTAAGCCTTTCTCCTATAATGGAGTGGCCAGTCTAATCTTGCCCTCTCTGAGTGAGAGCTGGTAAGGAAGAGCGTTTTTACCACAGCACTCTGACCCTTGCTTTGGCACAATATTGTACGCGGTACAGTAAGAGAGCAAGAGAGCCATCCTCGTTCTTTTTGCCAGCGCCCTTCTGCTGCTCTCTCTCTCTTATCCTCAGGAGGATGTCCTTTTTTATATGAAGCACACAGTGAAAGGTCTGTGGTTTGTTTTACGCCTCTGTGGTTCAAGTGTTGCATTTCAGATAAAATCTCTAATTGAGACTTTTTTTTTCTCCCCTCATCAGTGGCTTTATTTTTTCCTAAATGTTTGTCCCCTTTTGACCCCCCCAAAAATGTAAGCAAACTGGAAAAACCTTAGATGGAGTGCGTGAATGAAAAGAAGAAGGAAAAAAAATCATTGTGCAGTTATGTCACTGTGACAAAGAAAATACGAGGGGGAGAGAGATTCCTTGAGTCAAGCCAGAGCAGCAAAGAGAAGCCCAAAACCTCTTGTCACTGTATGAAAAGAATAGCAAGACGACCCGTAGGTATTGGGCTGCTAGGTGCATCTCCTAACAAGCTGACTGTTCAAAGGCTTTTTAGTGCTCTAGAGAACATGAAAGGCATGTTTAAAAATTTAAAAGCCCGATCTGTTCCAGTGCTATGGAGCGGCAGAGGGAAGCAGATTTTTACGTCGCCATAATTCCCTAGTTGCATGCTTTGTAAATTAATTAAGATGTTTATGACAGCTGCTTGCACCTAATGGAATGCTTATAGAGTATGCTATTAATTATTACTGCTGGGCACGGCTGCAAGCTTTCATACTGCTGAGAATGTATGGCTGTGGCCGCAGTATAGACGTCGTCCCAGCCTCCACCTCAGACCTCTCTCTTCACACTTCCAGCGAGAGTCAGTGGGCTGTCTGTGCATATGTTTCAGATGTCCACTGTGAGGTATAGTCAGACGGCGTGTTTAGCTCAATGCGTCACATTGTTGACAGCTGCATAAAAAATGATGAATAAACATGTATTCCAGCGGTCAGCATTCCACAAAGTGGCGCTGCATTAGGCTTGTCATCTTCATCGATAGACTGACAGTGCTCTGATGTTTGTGCGGGGCATTTGTACTGTGAACTGTCACTGACCTCATGAGCCTAAAGGAAGTTCATCCATTCGCTCCCTGCTGTTAACTTGGCCGTCGAGCGGGGAGCTGTTATAATTTCAGTAAGAAAGGAAGAATGACTATCTCGACAGCTATGCCCGTGAGTGTGAAAAAGCAAGTATGGCTGGCTAATTATAGTTTCTTTTCATATGACTTCACCACAAGTTCTTCCTCTGACATTGTTACGCAATGGCATAACAATAACACCATTGACAGCAGGAAGCTTTGCAGCAGCAAGATACCATAGGCAGCAAGTAGAAAATATAAATTGTGTACATTTTTTGATCACTGCATGAGCTCATTGTTCTCGAGGGCTGATGCGTACAAGCCGTACTTTTACTCTTTTGTTTTTAAATTGTGGTCTGAGATAAATAGTGAGTGTTTGATGTCATTTCAAACTTAGATCTGTTGTAGAGTATTTTTACTTCATTACATCTGGCAGCAATTACTTTGCAGATTAAGGCAAAAAATAACCCAAATATTAAAACATTTCAATTCTTTACTTAAGTAGAATTACAAAAGTCTTACCTTTAATGGAACATTTTTATACTGTAATACTGCAACTTTTGCAATGTTTGATGCTTAAGACTTCCCACTGGTTTCCACTTTTCTGTCATGATAAATCAACCTAAAACATGCTAATCGCAAATGCTAAACAAATGCAACCTGTGCCAAAAAAGGAAGTGGAAACTACACACACACACACACACACACACACATATATATATTTATATACATATACAAAATGAAAGAAGGGACACTTTTGCTATTATCTGTCTAGTTACAGTCAGTGGGAAAATGTGAGTATCCAGACAAGTGCACCCTATGGCGGCAACTTACCCAGGAGTCAGTGGGACAAATAAATAACGCTACGCAGCTCACTCTCTTCATTACACCATGTGAGGTAGATTTGTATCCCTCTATCCCCGCAGAAGGGAGGCATCATGTCTCTGCTCTGCAGAGCTTTATCCCGTGTTATCCTCCGATTACATTTACATAGAGAATGCAGCAGGGAGGGAGAAGGCAACAAACTGAAGCACACTCCACCTGTACCACAAGAGGCAATGTGTGAAATATATATTCAGTCTTTCATCAACCACTTTATCTGCTGTGCATGGGTTATTTCTGTCTGCAACGCTTTGAAAAGGGAGCCAGAAGCTGTGATCTGTTCCGTTAACCGTAGTCCACCTCCACGGTTGCCCTGTTATCAAGTGTGGAGTGTACTTAATAATAAAACTCTGTCTCCTGAAAAAAAAACCTATGGCGGATTTCCTTTATTTATTTTTGTTTTTGTTGTTGTTTCATGGAAAATGTATATTCTTCTCAACAAAACCCATCACAATTTAAAAACCCAAATAAGGCAGTCATGTTGGTGTCGACATCCCGCAGACGTTCATCCTCTTATTTGTGTTTATTGTTTATTTATTTAAATATTCATTTTGGATTTTAGTACTTTTGTTTCATTTTTAGTGTCTGTTTTGTTTGGTTAGGTTTAGGTACCAACCTGTTAAAGGCATCAGAAGCTTTTCTTTCCTTTTTTGTTTTGTTTGCTAGGGTTATGAGTCCCGGCCGTCTTATATGATTGGTTGACTGAAAAAATTAGACAGTGGGAAAGCAAAAAATATAAATGCCAAATATATGTTGATTAGGAATGTATTTTTTAAAATGTAGCAAACAAACATAATCCTCAAGAAAATACATTTTCCCCTGAAATGTAAATGAGAACACGGTTTAGTTGCATGGCAGTGTCATTTTTAGGGCTCAGTAATGCCACCACTGACGAACTCCCTGCTAATAGCGCTATCTTTGATCTACATGGAGCATGGCGGGCTTACAGAACTCGCAGGTTTTAATTATGAAATACATGAAAAATAGATGCTTCACTAAGTGCCGACCGTGACTTGCAGTGAATTACAGTAGCAGGGCGCTCGCTGGTTTGCCTCTGCCTTTCCTTCCTTTATGTCTTCCAGTGCCTCCAATACCTCCACTCGGGTCTGTCTCACTCAGTTTGTTACTGCAGAGAAGCAAAAAAGACAAGTCCATGATATTAATTAGTGGATTGACAGACTTGTAATTCATCTCAGAGGAAGTTTTCATTACATGGGAGGCTTCAGAGGGGCAGTTTGGCTTATTGGCAAGTGCTAAGACCAGACCTAATGGGGCTGCAGTTCCCTCCCTTTTGAGCAATTACAGCCAAGTCCTTATCAGCAGCGCCACGAGTCCACTGTTGTGGGACCTTGATTTCCAACACACTCGCATAGAGTGATCCTTCCCCGTAGACTCTTGTTCATTAGACAAGTGTGCAGTACTCTACTTTGCTGGATGAGAATTGAGACTGAGTGAGTGATGGTAATGAAAGGTTTCCTGTATGTTTCTGAGTCAGCCTTTATAGAGCTGATATTAGCTGACATTAGTTTGCCATCAAAGCTCTAGCCTCCTTTCTCCCTTCGTGATTATACGAGCAGCCTTGTGTCTACAGTCTATTGACAGGCCCGTGCAGCTCCTGTAACAGCTTGTCACAAGCCATCACGAGTCCATATAAACTTTAATCCTATCTTTCTATTCTATTCTTGAGATAATGCAAAATACAAGCTCGGACATGGGAGTTGAATAAACAGATGTTGAACGGCGCTTCATCTGTTAGAATGACATATACCTCTGGCAAAAGCAGTCTAACACTGTGGTTTCCTGAAGTTGGCAGGTGGCCTGTGAATCATCTTTTGCAACCTTGCAAGGAAAACCGAACACAGAGAAAAACAAAACAAGCAATTTCAAGTAAACTGTAGATCTGAGATGATCTTTATTTACCAGCTGTACGCTGCTTTTCATGAATATTTAAACTCTTCTGAATAGGTTAACCCAAGGGGGTTCATGTCTGTTGGCCAACTGTACTACTCTTACAAGCCATTATTGTTGTTAGAAAGGAGGAAAGAAAGGAGCATAAGTAGTGTGTTTGCCCCGGGAGCTGGAGGTAATTGTATCCCCTCCCCTTTAGATTTGCACCTGTGTGGAGATAAGGTAATATATTGTAACGTGAACGGGAATTTTAAAGTGTTGTCTGTGAGGCTGTTTTCTTGTATGCAGACAGAGCAAACGCTAACCTCAAAAGCATAATGTTATTATGGAGTTTCTGTATGCACTGTGTAAATAAAAATTAAAGAATGGGCTCGATTATGTTATTTTATGGAGGAGCACCATTTGAAATAAGCATCCCTCTGACAGAGTAGGGTATCTATTTAAACTTTATGTAGTTAGAGCCTTTATATATAAGTGTAAACACAACCGGTGGTGGTCTCTCGTGCTGTTCTGTGCAGCTCCGTAACACTAAAGTAAGTCAGGGTGGTCTGCTGAATGTGGTTTGTCTTTATTTATGGTGCGGACTGAAAGGCTATTGGGTTTCATGTGTGGTTGAAGCTGGATCATTGGGAGATTACTGCTGGGCTGGGAACCGACAGCGCACAGAGTACACAGAGGCCTGCCTGTGCTGCTGGCCTCTCCCTGACCACTGCCCAGGGCTTTCCTGCATCCATCAGGCCCCCTGGGACCAGCCCGCACTCAGAGGAGAATTACTGAATAGTATGTTAGAGCCAAGATCAGAACGAACAACATCAGAGCTGCAGAAACATAACCATTTTGGGATTATTTTTTTTTACCTGCAGTACAGTACTAAGTCACAAAACAATCTAACTGAATTGGATGGCTCAGCGGTTGCAGATTGAGCCGTTTCTTGTGTATTTGTCGATATTTCCTGACCCTTTTTTTCCCCCATTGCGACATTTCTTGGGCTTTTGTGCATGTTGTCCATAAGTATAGAGCATTGCAGCCACACATGTTAGTAAAAAACAGTAAAAACAAACAGTAACGTCATTCAGTAATAAGCAGTCTTCTGTATATTTATTGTTGGGTGCTATTTGAAGAAAAAAACAGTCATCTAACATTATACATAAAGGAAACGGATGAGGTCTAAGCACCAATCAGTAAAGAGGACACATAAATACACGATGGAAGGTAAACAGCTCTGGAAGGTGGCCCGTAAGAAAGATTCAAATCATGAAAAAAAAATATAATCGTCAAAAAACAATGTCATGATCCAAACACTACAATTTTAATTTAAATTATATCTAAATTATATAAATATTTTTATGAATCTGCCATCACAATGCGTGTACCGGTCTTTTCAGAATACAGAGTTGGTGTCAAGGTGGAGCCTTGGACACTGTTTTGGATTCTGTCATTTTTTTCATCTTAACCTGTACAGCGGTGTCTTACCAATAACAATAGCACTTATTGCAGCGTTCCCTGCGGTACAATTAAAATTCCATCAGAGTCTTCATTCTGCCTCCAAGCCATGCCTGCTGTTTTTTTGGCCCTCCTGGGCCACGTCAATTCCTCTGCTGCAATGCATAATTCACGAGCCACCAAACAGCACTGAGAACTCACCTGGAGACTTGCAGGCCTAGCAATGCAGAACTGCTCTGGGGGAGATGTTGCACATGAACCTGGGGGACATTTGTAAGGGTCGAGGTGCGCCTGACACGAAGCCTCAAGTCAGCCAGGGCTTCTCCGATCTCAGGGTCATCCTGATAATGTCGCTCTTCCTTTGGGATCTACCACCTTCACGTATCCTTTTATTTTTTCCTGACCTTTCTTCTTTCGTCTTCTGAAAGACAGTTGTGGTGTCCTCTAAAACTAATTTGGATGTATATCTTCTATTTGCAGACAATTCCATAGTGATGCAATGAAGTAACCTGTAGAGTCTCAGAGTGGTTGCTTTTATTTAAAACCAATTAGAAATGACCAGAAATAACAGCGCCTGGAGACAGAGAAGTCATTTTTCTTTGGGCCTCCCCAGAGAGTTGGCCTCTCCATGGATTAAGTGTTTTAGTATATTAGGGGGCAGCTGATTAGAATCATTGTGCTTTTTTAATCATTAAATTTTTGCATGTATAGTTTATAGCTGTATAATAGCTAATAAGTCTAAGTGTGTCACAGAAAAAGGGGCGGATTGTTTAAGTGACTTTGTGTATGAAAGTTTCAGAAAGACTGCCAAAGAGGAGCACTGAGGTTCTTGAATCAGCTAAACCACATTTTTTGACTTTTGATGAGACGAGCATTAATTTAAGAGCGACCTTGCATTATATCTTTATGCTTTTAACAGCGCTTTGTACTGTCTAACCCACTATGTTAGTTTTTCCCCCTTTAACGCATTCATGGATTGCTGACTACCTAAATGAGTCACCTAGCCCACTGAATATTCTAATTTCCTCCAAGCCTGAATTTGTACCACTGTTGAATTTCTTAAAAGCACAGCTCCAAAGATCACGTTTCCTAAACGATTCGAGCCGCTCGTTGGAGCTTTGTGATGGCTAAGAAGAGCAACACATTAATTATTTCTAATTATTTTCTCTCAGGAATGTAGCAGCAATTTGTTAATTGGGCAGGTAGCAGCAGTCAAGAGATTCACCGCTGAACGTGACCACATCGATCATTCTTAAGATGTTCGTCTTACCCACCATTATTAACCAGCAACCTCAGGAGTAGCCTAAAATTAACAGTCCCATACAGCTGCCATCATTAAGACAATAAGCAAACGTTCCATTATGATCTGTGTTTTTCTATCTTCAAGGCCATATTAACTAATTAACTGTGGAGAGTGGATACTGCTAGCATTCCCAAGGCCTATGGTATTGACCCGTAATTCCAGTAGGTGTCTAGCCAGTCCCTCACTGGACCCTCACTGGCTCCTCCTGCAATTGGGTCTGCAGCGGCGGCGCCGTCCTTGTGTGCGGCGGGCGTGCAGCAGCGGCATGTGGAGCAGGCAGCGGGAAGCGAGCCTCCCTGTCTCCCCAGACTGAACAGTGAATGAGGATAAGTGAGGAGCGCCAGTCAATGAATCAAGCAGCAGGAAGGGAGCAGCCGGGGGGGGAGTGTGACGTCCCCACGGGAGAGGCCTCGCATTAGGAACTTCCTCGTCTGTGTGTTTCTGGCACAGGTTAAATGGATCGCTCCCATTAGCGCGCTGAGAGGACAGCTCCATTATATGAAGGAGACTGTAACTTTGAATGTCATGGTGCAACAACCCCAGAGCACGCCTCGTCTACCAGGGAGGCAGGGTGACAATAACCATCCATGATAATCATTCCCTGTCAGGCTTTAAGGAACCTGAAATTATGACGTACAGCCTGCCGTGTGCCTCAGACTTCATTACAGTGCTGTCACTTTGAGTCGCCTGCGATGGCACCGCACTCCACAGCCGGCTGCAGCGCTGTGACTGCCAAACCCCCGACTCACTCTCCTCCTGTCTAAGTGGCATGTTTACAGGATGTGTGCCCCCCTGCAGATAGATGTGGTGGAGGTTAACCTCCAGTCATTTGCACGGTACCTCTCTTCCTCTATAGCATAGGCAGTGTCTCATGAGAACAAATGCTGAATTGTTTACCCAGGCAGGGGAAAGTATGACTGATCAAAGGCAGCGAAGAGTGTCCCTCCTTCCACTGTGACAAATGTATAATTTAGAAATTGGAATTCAGCTACAAGTTCACACAGGCAACAGCCTTTTAACTTGAATTTCTATTAACGCTCATAAACGCGCACAGTAGATGTTTAGAAAAGAAAATCCACAAGCTATACGTCTGTTTATAGCAGCCTGTTTATCAGCCAAGGAGAGTTTCACCTCCAGACTGACCTCTGAACCTGCCATCCAGTGGAGAAGACAGGAGCTGGCAGGCATTGCCAATGTCAGTGCCCAGAGCTAACTCCTTCTTTCTCACCGCCTGACTCATTCATTGGCTTTGTGGCCCCTTCTCCTTGCCACCTCCAATCACAGGGTTTTGAATGACACATAGAGGAGGAAGTGGGCCCACTAACCTCCCCTCCTACTTCTTCTAACCTGCATAGCAACAGAAAGGATGAGCCTTTGTCTGTACGGTGATAGTTTTATATCAGCACCCTGGAAAATGTTACCGTGGAAGTAGTTTTGTTATCATTAGGCGTGCTGCATTAAGTAGATGGGAGTAGCACAGTAGTTGGTTGGAGCCCTTATTATTTACAGTGCAAATAATACAAGCTCTGCTGTCTTACCAGTGTCTGTGTTTCTCTCACTTTACTTATATTTACATGCACAATATGTCTTTTGCTTTTGTCATTTTCAGCACATCTGGCTTATTGACAGTAACAAACCTGATAGTGAGTAAGCTGTGAAATTGTTGTTGTTGTTTTTAACTGTTTCTAGGAAATGTTTGTGTGAGAACACACACCAAAAGCATGTTGTACACATTTCCACCGACTGCATATTATCAGCTGCTATCAGTAAAAATGTCATAATAGGTTATCGTGTGGGAAAAAACGAGGCAACTGCAGGATGATTTAAATAATGCAGTTTTTCAAACACGCTGGAAATGCACCCGATATGATTTTTTTTTGTTCCAAGTGAGCACACAAAAATTTTGGTGATAAGCTAAACAAAATGGTTTACTTCTGAAAATACCCCGAAACCTTTTATGGCAAATTCCCCTTTTGCATGGACTTGACTTAATGAAGCATTTATGTGGTAGGCACAAGAGTGAGAACTGCTCTGCACCGAGTTCATGACGGCTTCAGTGTATCAGCTAGGCAATGAAGCAACGTAAAAATGATCAGGCAGGCAGACTGCAGCGCTGAAAACTTGAGTTTTAGAAGCATACGTCCTCACGCGAACTGTTTCTTCTTGACTTTGACATTGAAATAGTCAGTGACAGCAAAGCATCTACTCAACATTACCAGTGTGGTCTGTGTGGCTAAAGCTGGGCGAAAGCCTCCACATGTACTGTATATACACACCCTCACACAAGCTCGTGTTTCTTTCACTTCCTCTGTCACAAACATTTCACAAAGCAAAGGGTTGTTTACTACTTTAAGTTCTCAAGCCAGGCCACCACACTTTTGTTAACACTTCAGAAGATGACGGATGAAAGCTAGAGGCAGTTCTCTGTAACTTTTTGCATATTCTGTATGTTTTATGCATTTTGCAGATATATACTGCCCTTAAATCAAATAATATCTCATATGTGTCATTGACCACACTCCTCTTGAAAGCTGTGAAGTGTCTGTTTTATGCAGTAGCGTAGGCTCTGACAGAAAGCCAGCCTATTTGCTCTTTCGGTTTCTGCTAAGCACAGCCACTGTGTTCCTTACGTAGGTTAACGAGTTGCCTTAACCATCAGCCAGTTAGCTGCTTGATACAGTCCTTCGCAGCTGCCTTGTGCATAAGCTGAAGCTTAGAACAGAAGCTTTGACACTGCTAGTTTTTAATGAAACATCAGGTCTTGCTGGCTCCCATGTCATCTTATTTTAGTGCAGAATTAAGACTCGAGTACTGTTTATTTTCTTCTTGCGTAATGTCACAGTTGGAGAGAACAGAAGCTTTTGGCCCTGAGCAATGGAACAATGCTAGCTCCATCACAGGCTGCTGGCCCCTAGGTGACGGCTTTCCCTCTTCCTGCTCAGTGGAGTTGATATCAGTTATGTGTTTCTCTGTGTATGTCTATAGGAGACCGAAGGGCTTATTTGTTTTCCCCCTCGTTGCACTTTGACTCGTTTCCCCTCAAATGTGTCTCAAACATTGTTATCTCTGGCCAGACGCCTTTTTTCACAGAGAGTTATTGAATCATGTCAACTTGCCGTCCCCCGAGTTTCAAATGCAAGCTGTAGAAAAATTAGCCATTGCTTCCGCATGACAAGTGGGATCTATTAGTGTGCTCTCGTCCTGCAAAGCATGAGCATCTTAGGGGCCGCAGGGGACCTCGGCTGGCTGTGTACTTGTCCGCGTCAGGCTCCTGGGGCATTAGACCAATGTTGCAGACAGGAGAAGGAGCCAGAGCCAAAAAATAAAATAAAATAAAAACCCCAAAGTGGCTCACTCAAGGAGCTGACACCTGAAGGGGTGAAGATGGGAAGTATAAGTTGCAGTTGCAGTACAGCCCAGGTTTGACTCAACCTGGTCAGACTGCCTGCTTCTTATAAGCCGTTTGTACCCACATTGGCACTGCTTATATCTGTTCTATAGTGTATCCAATCGTTTCTCTCTTTGATCATGTTACAGTTTTTAATATGGAGACTCTGTCACACATTAAGAAGGGAGTTTTTTTGAGCCATCTCTTTGCCTCCTGAGCCGGTCAGACGAGAGAGGGCTTACAATTTATTTACAAAATAACTTCAAAAATCCCCTTTGTATTGAAACCGTTTAAATAAAGGATTAGCTAACATTAAGGTCAAAATGCCTTTATCTCCCTCAGGGCCGGTGGCTTAGTCATGCACTCGGACCCAATCGGAGAGGCGACTCAACACATTAGCATTCCAAATGTTTTTTTTCCCTTTAGTTTGAAATTTTATTCACTGCCCGAAGAAAATGGGGTTTCAGCCACCTTGTCATAGATGTTGATATAGAATGGCCCTAAGTTAAACACCAGCCTACACACATAATTACCCAGGGCCACCTAAGTGACCTTGGTCTGTTGCAATCTGTTGCAACACAGGGTTTCCTTCTTTGCTGCTGTTATCATATTATAAGTTATTAATAAGAGCCCCATGTGAATAGTTCATTTTATTTGTTTTTTTTTAATATATTTTCTCATTTTTATTTGCTTTTTTTCTTCACAGGTATCTCAGTAACAAAGAAGACACATACTTGTAAGTACAATTTTTATTAATGTGGTTTTTATTCTACTACAATTTTAAGACGGTAAAAGTGATACTTAATTCAAAGGAGAATCCCATACTTAATGTGAAAAACAACAACAAACAACCCCTTGCCTCATGTATAGTGGAGATGGTGAGATCATTATGTTTGTGTCTATGTTGACTCTTTTTCATCATTGCCTATAAACGTGCTGTTGTCTGCCTACTACTGTCATAAATCAAGGCCTTCAATTAGATTTCTGTTCATCCACTTTCACTGTTTTGTATCTCTCCGTCTCCATACTGGAGAGAATATGATGATAACCCCAGAGAGGAAATTAAAATGCTATGCAGTCTTATGACTGCTTGGTAATCATGCACATTTGAAGCAGACAGTGTGGTGAAGCACCTCTTTGTTTTCTGCAAGGCCTTGCAGCTGAAAAACACGGATGTGGTGTTGCGTGGTGGTTTCTAACCTCTGAGGCTGCATTAACTACCAGAGTTTGTGTTCTTCAAGTGCAGATCCTATCACTAAAATTGAAAGATACAGACACTGTATGTGACACATGTATCACATGCTAGATGCAAGGCTCCTTTTGTGCAATACAACAATAGTACACAGCCTTTTCTTACCACCGCTGCCTTTTCAATTTCGGTGCGCTTATGAAGAATTGATGAGCAGTCAAACCTGCAGAAATCAATGATTTCCAAGAGATTTGTACTGTATTTTGACACATGTGAAGTGCAATCGAGAAAGCATGTAAAAACGCTTTTGTGCGGTGTTCTGCAGTGTGTCTGTGCATGCGTGTACATCCATATGTGTGTTCATACCCCACTGTGTGAATGGAAGAAACTAGCCCTGAAGGCTATCCTTTCTCTCTGATCACTCTGATGAAACTTGTGGAGAGGGAAGGCCAGGGGGCTTTTCTGTAAGAGCGGTCGGAGTGTTTCAGATTGTGAGAGGCTGCATCTCCCCCTGTTAAACACCCCGGCTCTTTCTTACATCAGACAGCAGGGCAAAGGGATATGATCTTCAGTGCTAGACAGCTCTACCTTACTCAAACAGCCCCGTCAAAACAGCAGCATGATTGTGTGTTAAGCTATTTGCTTGTCCGGAGGGGCTATGGTATTTTTTTTATTTATTTATTTTTTGATGCACGTGTCAGTGTTCATGTTTGTGTCAGGATATCTTCAAGGTAGAACAGAAACGCTTTGACCCGCCATCCACCACCCCGCTATCTTAATTAGTGCGGCGCTAAGCACCTCTACACTGGAAGGGGGCTCAAATCAAAGAGCATGATTTAGGAGTCTTGGGTTCAAAGCCCTGGGCAGAGACTGGACTACGCTGTCTCATTTCAGTGAGAAATATTCAAATCTTATCCATGTGCGGAAATCAAAGTAAAGCCCCTTAACAAGTAGTTGATTGCTGTGCCTTACAGACAGGAAGCGGCTGTGGAGCCTCGTCAGAGCTGCGTGCACAAGAAGAAGTTCAAGGGCCAGTTAATGGTCATTGAGAATGCGGGCGGACGGTCTGAGAAGCCTGGTGATTATATGGCTGGTGGAGTAATAATGAGGGAGATGGCTCTGCCCTGCATGGTTATAGCCAAGATGTAGATCTATTTCTGTTCCCGGAGTGAAAACATTGGCTTCCCCAATACGCCAGTCCGCGCTGCCACTCGTAATGTGAGCTTGGCAGCCTTGATTTCATGTGCATATGTGTGCAAGTATGTTAGTTTCTGTGTGTGTGTTTAGGAGGTCTTCTCGGTCCAACCCAGACCACAGGGATGGGCTGTGTCTCTGACTAACTCCCCACTCTGCCTGAGTGATCAAACTGCTGGAAGCTCCCCGCCATGCCAGTCCCCTCATCAATATAAATTACAGGGGCAGCTGTTCACTGGCAGACTCCTCTCCTGTCCTTTCCTCGCCTCTCCTCTCCTCTCTTCTCCTCTTCTCTCCTCTCCTATCCTCTCGAACCCCCTTCATCGCTAATCATTGAGCCATCAGAAAGTGAAGTATTCTAGATGAAAACAGATACTTATATCATTGTGTCATTGACTGTAATGTCCTCTCCCCATTCAGGACTTACATAGATTTATTGTCTGAGCCTCTTTATCTGTCGCCCCCTTTCTTTCTTCATTTCCTCAGAAGGGGCTGTCCCTCGCCATCACTTCTTCTTACAACAAAGCTGCAGTTCTGAGCAAGAAGTCAGCTGTGGTTTTCCTGCACCTTTCCCTGGCAGTTTTACATCTGTTTTATGGACTCTCTGAGTAGCAGTTGATTTACGCACTTGTGACAAATTAAAGGAAAACCCCGAACACGTAATGTCTGATTCAACAGCGCTTTTGTATGCTGTTGGGGGATTTTGCTGGCTCCACTTGTCCTTGCTATAACCCCCCCCCCCCCCAGCACATTTCTTGTTGGTTTTTCCCTTTCATTTCTCCTTCCATCTTTATGTCTCAAACTGCCCATGTCAGGAAGAGGTGACAGTAAAAGATAATTAAATTTTGCACTTTTTCCCCCTCTTGCGTTGATGTTGGACACCAGATATGTCTCTTCACCTTCTTCTACCTCAGCGGGGCTGTTTTGCTGTGAGATGACTTTCTGTTTGGACCTGTTGAGAGAGATGGTGTGGAGCGGAGGCTCAGATGCACTAGCTGATTACACTGAGATTAGGCGTCTCACCTCTAATCTACCATCAGCAGTCTGGGTCTCTGTCTCACTGCTCGAATAGCAGAGCACTAGCTAACACATACACATGCAGGTCGTGTGGACAGGATGCTCTTGCTTGAACAGAGCAGATCTCCTGATTACTTAGAGCTAATCCTCCCTGTCTTTCTCACTTGCAGCTATAGATTTACAGTATACTGATTGTTTGATGACTGTTCAGACCATAATTCGCAGCAAGACAAAGATCTGCAAATCCACATGTAGTTGCACAGCTTTATCTATGAAAGCGTAAATAGAACATCCATAACAATATAATAACACCCAAATATATCTAAATAACAGAACCATCAGACAGCCAGCACAGAATTTTTTAAAAAGTAGAAAACTCTTTGTATAGCTCAATTTAGCCGAAAAATATATTATTCTTAATTAATCCTGTCATGGTATTGTGATATATTTATCAGTGTTTACATTATTATACCAGTGTCAGTGTGTAGCAGTCTATGTGTAATATATCTGACTGGGAATAGACTAACCAGAGGGAGGCAGTAGTACAAATGTAACCCGGGGAAAGGAGAAAAGGAGACAGACGACTTCCTTTCATCGGTCCACAGATACGTTTTGGAGAGCCCCGCGTTTCTTTCCCCCCTTCACCCTATATTTATCTCCATTGTGTTGGTAGACTTCTCGCACTGATTGAGAAACATGGCCTCGCTCGTGAATCATCATTTATTTACTAGCAGCTTGTATTGAGTTTCTCTCGTCAGCGATGTGCATTCACATACTAATAGTACGGCTAATCTGTTACAAAAGAAACCCGATGATTCAGACTCTTCTGCACTGCTTTCAGTTCCGAGTTACAGAGAAATTATATCGCCCATTGATGCACACTCAAAGTTAGAAGAGTCTGTAGACTTCATGTCTTTGTTTTGTGTGTGGGTTTTTTTTTTCTTTTTTTTACAGAACACTCTTAAAAGTTGACTGATACATGTTTTTAAAAATATGCTAACAGCCTTATTAATCCCAATAATGCAGTCTGTGTTCACATAACACAATGACAGCTTCCCCCTTGTAAAGAATCTACTTTATTAAAAAAAAATGCCATGGCAGATCCGGCTTGGAAGTCTGAGTTGTAGAATGTTAATGCACTGGCTCTGTGAGTCGAGGTATTTTCAGCTAATCAAACATGAGATTTATGGTACTTAATAGTGCTGTACATTGCCAATTTAGGAGAATAATATGTCCCAGTTGCTGTCTAATTTTGCTTGGCAACAGGCGCACTCCTGTGGAATCGCCCAGGGCAGTGTGAGTTGTCTCTGCATAGCTCAGTGTTCCATGCTCAGTGGTTGTTTGAAGGTATTTCATCACATTGTTGCCTTGATTCAGCTCTGTGGGGATTTGTTAGTTGCACTCATGTGGGAAGTGCATCCAGTACATTGTTAAGCTAGGGCTGATAATGAAGATCAGCCAGCCAGAGTCCCCTGAGCTAAGCGGAGAGAGATAGTCTAGTGAGACGCGCTGCTACAGACATAGTGGAGCAGGACGAGCGCATGCAGCAATACATACAGACACAAAGGAATCATCAGCACAAAAACATACAACACCGAACCGCGCTGTACTGTGGTGCACTGAAAAACACAGTGCAGTACAGAGTATTGCATAGGTAGATTATGAAATCAATTATAATCTGTTCTTCTTACCGGCCATTTTCCTGAATTTGTTAAATTGGCATTATGATGTTTAAACATTAGTTGAGCAATAATGCAGTCATTTTAATGTTGTGGGGGTTTTTTTGTTTTTTTTGTTGGATGTGAAATTGACAATAAAAAGGGCCTCACAACACACCGCCTCTATTTCACTGGAAAGTTATTTGATTCTCAGCATGGTACTAGAACTGGTTGTTTCCTCTTCTCCCACAGCAACATTGAATGCTTAAATTGACACAATCTTTTTCTCTCTCTGTGTACTGTAGGTTATGTTTCGTCTTACTCTATTTGTTTGTTTCTACAAAGGGAGTATTTTCTTTTTGGACATTTTGGTTTAATCTATAATAGATGGCTTTTTTTTTCTGAAATAGGTCAGTGTAATCACAACAGTGAGGGATGGACAGTCACTGTAAAAGGGAAATCAATAGAGCTATCTATTTGTCGTAAACCAGGCCAACATGATTTTTCTCTATTTTTTCCCTCCTGCCTTGTCTTTTCCTCTCCAACTCAATATGGCAGGTCCTCATTTTTCAGTAAAAGCATTACGTCTGCCATTTTGTAAAATTGCAAATGGCCTTTTGTGCGTGCACTTTCTTTGCATAAGTTTCTGGATGTAAAGTGTCTTCGTCTTATCACCTCCGAGGGGCCCTGTGTGTTTTCTAAGGGGAAGTGTGGTGAGGGGAGCCGTAGGGGTGCAAGACCGCTTCTTGTCGGGGGGGGGTTGCTCTGCTTTTGTTGGCGCATAATCTGGTTCTTCTCGTGGTGCCGGCTCTTTCAGAGAATTTGAGCTTGAGTGAAGAGACACCTCGTCAGCTTTTCCTCACCTTTTTTTCTTCTTCTTCCTTTTGTGTCTCACACAAAACCGAAAGCACTGTCTTGAAGTGTTGTCAGACCGGAAAACAAGAGTAAGTGACATGTGACAAGGACACAATGCTTGGATGGGCCAGCCAAAGTAAGTGGCCCCATCTGCTGCGGGCGATTTCTCTTATGCCGGCTGTCTGCCGCCTCAGGTGAAAGGGGCCAAGGAGCGAGGGGCTGTGCTGGGATGGTGGCTACTGCCAGGCGAAGCAGTTGGCATGGCTGGGAGGGCACGGCTGGCCTCTCGCTCGCTGCGGCACGCAGTCAACCAGCATTTGCAAAAGCGCAGGTTAGCCGTCTCTCATCGGGTTTCCAATGCTTCATCACTTTCCTATGGTGTATACACATTCGGCATAGGACAGGAGTGTCAGCATGTAATGAAAGGCTTGATTCATGGAGAGCGACAGCAGCAGAGGTCACAGAGCTCTTTAAGATATGATCCTCACTAATGCTGATGGGGAAATTTTAAATGATGGGTCCATAATTTGACGTGCCTTCCTCAGCTTTCACTGAGCTCTTCATTAATCAGTGTGTTTATAATATTGTTGGTCTTTTCATAGAAGTTATGCAAAAGGAAAGTGAAGCAAAATCAATTTCATATTCTTTACATTTTTTTAGCAATAAAATCTACAGTTTTGTGTATTAACAAAAATAGTAATATAAACAAATATGTGCCATGAAACAATTACTGCATCATGAAAGGACAAAAAGAGCAATTTTTTTATGAAACTGAATGATAATTTCAAGTGAGGATCAGAACTTTACAACAAATAAGCTGTTCAAAAAGTAAAGGAGAGGAGGGAAAATAAACTTCCTACACAGAGACGAAAGCAGACGTGCTCACAAAAGCTTTTGGTGATGTTATACATTGACATTTGTGCTGATCGCATTGTGCCCATTTTGTTGAATCTGCTTTATTAGAGGAATGCTGTTTTGGGTTTTTTTTTTCAACGTTGCTATTAATTTGTGTTTCTGTGGGTGTGCAGCGCGAGAACAGAGAGATGTGGTTAACCCATTGTGAAGTTAGCCGTCATCATTAAGATTCAGGAGATAACAGGCATGCGGATTTCTACTGCTCAGCATTATAGGATCCCAGACATCAAAGGCAGGTTTTCATTCTACTGTGTCTGCTGCATGGTGAAGGAAAGAAGAAGAAAAAAACAGGTAAGGAGATATGGAGTCAGGAAAATAAAGCAGATTTTGAGTGGAAAGGAGCGCGTGCATACTGTACAGAGGTATGCGGAGTCAGGTGACACAATGCTCAGTAATCTGTTTGATGCCTCAGAGGGTCCCTCCTGCATAGTTAGCCCTTTGCTAAATTGGCATCCACTCTGATTAAGTGGCACAGCCCTTAATAACATCATGGTTGACCTCAAATTGGCTTACTTTTAAAGATCAAGTTCATTCCTCAATGTGGTCATTAAAGTTCAGGTGACTCAAAACAATTCATTTATGTTGTTTTGGTCATTATTTGCCATCTCTGTATTTTTACCTGCAACACTATTTTCTGTGTATACCTCCTCTTTTCATTTGTAATCAATATAAAAGTGCTGTGAATATTTTTTTTCTTTGTACAAATCTTGTAATAGTATTCCCAGGTCTGTTACACAGATATAACAATGAAGTTCCCCTTAATTCAGATTACTTTGTCATTCAGCGTGGTGCCATTATGTGCCATTACATCAGTGTGAGCTGTTCTACAGTGAGAGTATTGAATGTACAAGAGCGAGAAATACGCTGTTCTCCAGTATTGTGCTGGATTACAGAATCAAGGTCGACTCACAAGACACAGAGCAGCATTATCCCTTAATCCTGTGTTTTGGTTTCAAATAGCCTTTTTACACCTAATCTTCACAAGTAAAATGACAAACATGAATACAGAGGTAGGTATTTAAATGTGCATTACCTGCAATGTTAAGGTCAAAGGCTTACGCTGACTCAAAGTGGCTGTATATTTTGTGACGAAACAGACAGCCATTTGTTATTTTGTTGCTGCTTTATTACGGAATACTAGGGAGTCTTGTGATGAAATTCCCGCGGGGAGTTTCAGATGGGTAAGTGTGGGAACTTTTTATCCAAACTGCGACTCGGGGCTTGTTTGTTTTTGTGCCGTTTTCTTTGTAAAAACGTTCAATGAAAAGACGATTTCCGCCTCACTTTAACCTCTCAACAAGTTTTGTTTGGCTGTCCGTACTTGGCCGCTCAGAGGACGGGCTTCACTGAGTCAACAGATATAGCGAGTACACCGCTTACGCTGCCAAGGCTGTGCCTCCCCTTGACCAAACTGGTCTTAGTGTGTCCGTCAGGCTCAGCTGTGGCAGAGCTGGAAGAAACTTAAAGGTGCTGTGAAAGACTAAAAGTGGGCCAGCCGCTGCTGCCTCCTGTTGACCTACCTTGTTCAGAGGGTCCAGGTACAGACTGATGACAGGACTCCTCCTCAGCGGACCACATTACTAATGTGTGAGGGTGCAAGAGGAACACATCCAATGATGAATCACTCCCCTGCACCCATGGCATCCTCATAAGTCAAGAGTAAAAGTGTTGAGAGTGCGCTCAGTAAAGAGATCCTTCGCACTGTCCACCGTAGAGCAGCTCGATCCCGGTCCGCTGGAAGAAGGGAAAGGGGGAAGGCTAAGTGGTGCACATCACGCATAGCCTGAAGATCTCCCTCAATCTTGAGGAAAAACATTAGTCCCTCGAGTGGGTCACTTGTTTTTTTTAAAGCTCATAGAACTCAGGAAAAGTTACTTTCATGCTTGACCAGAGCTGTATTTTAATAAATGAGAGTAATCTACATTGTGTTGATGTGGAATGCCTCCCTGGACCAGCTACATTACCAGAAGTCACAGAGAGAACATTAAATGTGTGTTAGTTTAAGCTAAAAGGGTTTTCTTCTGAGGAACAAAAAGGCGCTCCCTCATTATTCACTTTGTTGTTTCAGAACTTAGAATATATGTGTGTGTTTTTTTCTTTGGAAACAACTTTTTGGATGCAAATCTTGTACATCAGGTTGCTCCTCTGTTGTCTTCTTCTAGCTTTGAGCCAGAAGGTTAAACTATTTTAGTTTACACGCCTGCCTCCCCCTAGAGCTGATGCCAGGCTTTACTGGTGATGTTGGGGGAGTGAGTAAGTTTGACGCTAGGTAATACATCACACACACCAGGGGGTCTCCCTGGTATGCTCCTCAATAATGAAGTTCATTCGTTAACTTCTCCCTCAAAGGCCAAGTTCCCCCGCTGCCCTTTTCAGCAGCCATTGCAACTCTTACCAGAGTCACCCTACTAACAGAGTGAGAAAAAAAACATCATCATGCTTTTCTCCTTGACAGACTCAGTGGTTGCCTTTGCAGAGCATGAAGAATAAGCAGCTCCATTACCAATCCCTCATGCCTGGTTATAGCCATAATTATCACAGGGAAAATGACCTGCTCTGTTTGGTTTGCCGTAGAGGGGCTGCGCCTTCCTAATCACCTCCTTCTTCCCTCCTATCGTCCTCATGCCATGGAGATGGAGCTGGTTTTGGGGGAGTCTTGCCAGTTCATTAGAATTCACAGGGTTCCACCTCCCTGCCTAGCCAAGCTAAGCCTCTCACACAGGCTGCCATGCCTGTGATAATCTCCTCTCCTCGTTCCCTTTCGCTTCTTCTTTCTCTATCCTTCTATCCCTTTCCTTTCTGTCCCCAAGGGCGGCCTCACACAAAAGAGATGCAGTACAATTCATTGATAAATCTGATTTCTATTGACATCTTGAAAAATTGTTCCGGGGGATGTGTGGTAGCGCTCTAGCAGTGTCCACGGGCTCACTTTGTCGCCGCATTTCCATATAATAAACTAAATAAATAACCCGATTTAAGCTGGTTACTTTAATGACGGCCTCTATTCAACAGCTTTGCGTGTGAAGTTGGTATTTTTTTTTCAAGGCTGTTTTGACCAATTGAACATCCATTTTAATCACTTTTTCTTACTCTAGAAACACCCAAAATAACCAGAAATAGCCTCGCTTTAAATCTTAAATAACAAGCAAATAAAAAAGCAGCTGAGAGCAGTTCTTTTCCATTTTAATTTTTATTATTGTCCCCATCATCTTGTCATCACCACATCTGTACCTTGAGGAGATCATTTAATGTGGAACAGGCATGTAAGGATGCCTTAAATGAAGCGAGACTTGGTCAGTCCGTGGAGAATTCATCGGCATAGCTGTAAAAGTGACACAGTACTTTTAATTTTTTTGACAAAAACGTGATGATTCAGTTGATTTGGAAATACTGGACTTGTTTTTTTTTCCTTCAAAAAATATTTAAATGAAGTCTATAAATAACTACCTGTAAAACAAAAGGCTATAGCCCTGTCAGCCATTCACTATAAGTGCTGTGTTGTTGATTCTGATTACATGACAGTTGACAGGTGTATACTTCACCTATGTAGGAATGAATTGCTTTCATGCCTTTTGCTTTTGACCCTACTATTCTATAAATATTGTGTTTGTGTGTATTTGTATTTAGAGACAGACTGTGGCTGATCTGGCCCTGGGGCTGCTGTGCATACAAAGGAAGGGCAGTGTATATCGTCATCTGATCTGAGAGGAACTTTAAAAATTTCGAAAGTGCATTACTTACCTGCAGCTGCTACTTTGCTTAGAGGAGACATATTGCACTGCTTTGTGGAAAATCCATTAGCGGTAATGAGTTAACAGCATTTCCTGTAGCTACACGTGCTATGAAATGCTGGCACAGCAGTGGCATGAATGGTTTTAAATTCACACCTTTCTTATTTAAACTTGTCTTTAAATGCAACCCTCCGCAGTGCTCTGGACGTAACCCAATAGTGTCCTCTATTTTCACTGAAATAGATATTTCCTTTGTTGTCTGTGTGATTTATTGAAGTCTTCCCACAAGTGGAAGCCCCCAGGAAATTGCCTGGAATGGCCTTAAATTGGTTTATGATTGCGTGGTGTGGGCCGGTGCTGTTATGGTTCTAATATTATGCCCTCCACTCCTTGGCATCTATATTAAATTGATCTGTATTGTTTTCATGGAGTGCCTGTTGGAGCTTGTTAATTCTGCCGCTGCTTCAGGCAGGTGGTGTAGCTCCAAACACCCAGGTGGCGCGGTGGAATATAAACCTCAGCTCTCTAAAATATCTCACATGATTGGGACGCAAAATGAGTAAGTCCAAAAGTGTTTATCTTGCGGGGTTAACGGCTGCGGAGCGGAACACCACGCAGCCGACTGGGTCCGCGCTCTTAAGAGGCGAGTCCAGAGTTGTAAGAGTTAACGTGGATCAGCTGCATGGTGAGCCTGTGCAGGGAATGGCTACTGACAGACTGCTAATGAGGCCATTATCAGGTCTCGTCCTCTTCTCTTCTCCCGGGGCACCGGTGGATGTTCTGTACCACATCTCAATTGAATTTCATTCCACAGGGCTTGTTTACGGTAAATACATTTGCTTGAATTAATCCACGAGGACTGTGAGATACATGACTTGGCCAGTCTAAATGCAGAAATTTACTGTGTTGTGTCCGCTTCAGTTCAGTGTCGGCATCCACCACCAAGACTTTTTTTCCCCCTCAGGGGTATAAAGAAATTATCAGCTAAAACAGTTCTATTGAGGGCTCCACATCGCTGCATTAATACCCATAGACAGCTGACCATCAGTCCCTCTGTGGCTTAATCAATACCCTAATGAGCAACTATCAGCAGCGTATTGGCATACTGTCACTGGTAATGTGAAGCAGTCAAGGAAGTGTGTGATCAAAAGCTAATGAACCAGCCTTGCTGGAAACATTTGTCCTTAGGGAAGCTTGGGCTTTTAAGCACAATTATATACAGTTGGAGGCACTATATTTGTTGCATGGCTGACAGACAGAGCAGCAGCAGCGTCTTTTTCCAGTTTCACTCTGTACGATCCACATAAACACTGTCAACTGTTCTTTTATTGAACATTTTTTTTGCATTGCAAGAAGGCTGAAAAGGAGGACTGAGTGTACAGTGTGACCCTTATTTAACCTTGCAATTTACACAAAAGCTCTGTATCTTGTGTTTCGTTTTTATGTAGTTTTTTATTCATATTAATTATATATATATATATGTATAGAGAGAGAGAGAGAGTTACACGTATCTATTTTGCTGTAGCATTTAACTTTGTTTTCTTTTCTTTTCTTTTACGAGGAAACAAATAGGTTTTATTAGAAGCACGGCTATTTCATTTTCATGGTTATTTTATGAACCTCTCTCTCTTGTCAGAAGCTATTCGTCACATTCACGCTGCAGAAACATAATGTAGAAAGCATGCACTCCTTTCAGCTCTCTCCTGATGCTCAGGTTGGAGTACTGTATGGGTGTTGTCCTTCTCTCTGTCCCTGCTATCATATTGTGCTTGTTTGTTTCCCCTTAATGGTACCTCGGTGTTATGTCCCAGTGTGTCGCGCCGTGCTCGGTTCCAGAGAGTCTGATGCAGCAGCCAGTTTCTGAGAGACAACCACAGATAGTGACAGTTAAACCTGCTTGTGCGTGGGCCTTCGCCCTCTGACTCATCTGTTGAACTTTGAAGATCTTGCGGGGAGATGCCTACATCAAAATGAGAGGACTGTACCGTCTGTTACATCATATTGTTTCGAATAGTTTGCCGTGTATGCGTGTCTGCATCTAGTTTGTATACCAGGCACGCTCCATTTGATTCTATCAGCCTCTGAATGATATTTTGCTCATTAGACAGTGTGCAATAAGAGACCAGTGTTGACACAACCTGAGTTAATGTGTTTAGAGACTCTAATGGATCATAGAGGTGCTAATGAAACATTGTCATGGGAAGATTTATGTTGCAAGCTGCTGAGTTCTCATTTCCATTTTATATGTGGTTAGATGTACCTTTATTCAATGAGCAGAACACAGCGGAAGACACCAAATGAATATAGATATTTCAAGTGTAACGTGGGAATAAATAATTCAATTTCCTGTTGCAACTGCTTTGTTAAGCAGTCGTAACAGGAAGCAATTCTCTGTAATTCTGTGGCATGGATCCAGTGGGGTTAATAAAAGGTTTAGTAAAATGAAACAAATATAGAGAAGTTGAGAAAACGAGGGTGTAAAATTCAAATTTCTACATGTGAAATATTGATTTTGTAAAAAAAAAAAAAAGTAGAAATAAAATGTAAAAAAAAAATCACTACTTTAATTTTTAGATGTGAAATATTGCAGTGTTTGAAACCGAAGCTGTGTGATGTTTGTCTTCAGACAAGATGATACCAGCACCAGCTTATTCGTGGAAATGCCAAATGGTTATTGGCCAAGGCTGGATTGCAGTAAAACCAGAATATTGTATCAGAGAGAGGCAGCTGGTTAGGAGTCAGAACAGATTATCATATGAGAGAGGATGAGTGAGGAGGAGGAGGGGAGGAGAGGATCGGAGAGAGAGAGAGAGAGGGAGCGAGAGAGAGGTAGAGACTGGAACAGAAAGCAGGGGGCGAGAGTGAGGGGCAAAAAGGAGGACGAGACGGAGAAGTGATACCAAGAAACTCATCGCCTGGTCGCGATGGGGTGGGGGGGATCATCCAAAAACCTTTCGTCAGTATCTATATCGCCTCCTTCACCTGTCTGAAGAGGTGTGTGTGTGTGTGTGTGAGAGAGAGAGCTGCATGCAGGTCCTCTGAGAGGTCAGAGGAAGATGCTGAGGCTCCACTCATCTTCTCTCTGTGATGGGCCCACTGCTGCTTGCCGACATCTGGCCTCACACTGATCACTCATATCTACAGACAGGGAGGTGGAGAAGAGCGGGGCACTTGTATCACCAAGTCACAGAAAAAATTACACTTCCTCTGTCATCCATTCTCACTGCTCTCTTTTCTTTTCTTCTTTTCTTTTTTGAGTCACCATTCTGTTGTCTTCCTGTCCCTCCTCTCTTTTCTTATCCTTCACATTGCACAGTTTTAAAGGCAAAACAAAAGCACAAGGTGCAGAACAAGAATGTGATTTTTTTCTCTCGCTCTTTTTTATGCGAGAGCTGGTTTTGTCTTTACCCTTGCACTAAAAAGATAAGACGCAGATAGTTAAGAGTGTGCTGTGTCTAGCAAAGCTGGTATACACGGCTCCGACTGCAATCAGTGGGAAGAGGGCCAGCTTCCCTGCCTGAGCTCTCAGCGCCCCTACTGGCTGCATGCTGTGCCAATCAAAGGCTAGTGGGTGGGGAGCAGTCAGACATGAACACTGATGTCACAGTCACATGGATTCTGGTGTGGTCATGCTCGGAGGCTGAGAGACAGAGCTGTGCTGGCCAGCTGCTGCTGAGACAGCAGTGGAGGGCTTTGCGCTGGTGATAGTTCTTCTCTTATGGACTCGAAGCTCAATGATGTATTTTGTGATTTCAGCTATGAAAGGTAAGAGCACAATGCATGCCGATCGCGCACCCAGAGTAACAAGTAGGGAAGTACGAGTACGCTATTCACAGCCTGCCAACTCTTTGCATTTCATTTGCAAGGCATGAGTGTGACAGAGAGAGAGAGAGCGAGCGAGAGAGTGAGGGGGAGAGAGGAGGGGAGGGAGAGATACAGTAATACATTGCTTCTGATTGTGTCCAAGTCAGTTAGGCTTTTCTAATATGTCTGTCCGTGCACTTAGAGAATTTCTGTTTTTAACTCTCAGAAAGAAAGAGATGGAGCAATAGGAGCAATCTCCATCTTCCAAAAATAAAGATAAAAAATAAAAATTAAAGGTTTGCTTTCATTTTTTTTTTAATTTACAGTGTGCGTTTTGTCGCTGCAGTTTTGCAGGATGCTGTAGAAACCACAGCCGGTGCAGCTTTTTTTCCACTAGTTCGTCTATTACACGAAATAGCTCCAGGGCTTAAAGAGTAGAAGTTTTTATTGGCGTAGATGCGAGGTGGCATGCGATGGAGAGGGGGCTTGGGTTGGAGGGGTGTGTTTTGTTTTTTTTTCTTCTTAATCCTGTCGTTCCAGTCCAGGGAACGTGTCTGTGCTGCAGGAAGATGTGTGTGGTAGTGTTGAACGCGGGTCGCAGACGAGCGACGAGGCACTGGCGCGACTGGCAGACTGTGATTCTTTGAGTTGATACCGATGCACGTGTTTGTCTCTCTCTCTGTGTATATATATTTATATAATTATATGTATTTTTTAAATTTTTATTTCTGCGTGTCTGTGACAGTGTTGTGTTCCACTGACCTATTTTTGGGGTAGTCGGGTTTACATGTGGCACAAGAGCAGGACTGGGTCCTCCCAGTCTCTGATGTTGATCTAGTACGCTTTAATCCCAGCTCTTCCACCCCCCCTCCGTTGTACAGGCGAGCATGTGCACACGCAAACACACACACGTGCAGACAGATAGTGAGTGTAGTCAGACATACAGTGCATCCCCACACTTCTCTCACGCATGCCTGCACACGCAAACATACACACACGCGCACACACATATATGCACATAATCACGTTTTTTCCACACTTATGAGTTCTTCCATACAGAGAGATGTGAACAACCATGCAGACATATGTGGTGAGATGCACTCCTAATATAATTAAATAGGCAACGATAACCCCGCTGAGGCACAGGCAGCTGTCATTCGGTGCAAAATGACAAAAATATATGGAGCTGGAAATAATTTGATTTGATATGTGCTGCTTTCCTATTTTTTCCTTCTCAGGTTTGAAAAAAAAAAGCACTCGGGCATCTTCAGAACACAGTGGCTGCATACATGCATACTATTAAAAGCAAATGAAATTAATGTGTGATATTATATGTAATTAGAGTATTAGTAATATTGATAGTAACACTTACAGCTTGTCTGACTTTCGTTTGACTCAGGCTGCCACGACCACAGTATTAATTCCTTTCATTCTTTTCTTCTTCTTCTTCTCTTTTGTTAGGGGTGTAAGGGAAGTCATTTACAAAGTGAAGCTCACAGTCAATTGTGATAAGCCTGACGTGTGTGAAATTGAGAAAGAGCAAAGTCCTGAATCTTATTTTCATGAAAAAAAAGACCCGTTTGACCTAATGTCCTTTTACATGCATTTCATAGTGAAGGGTTTTTATGAAACCTCATATTTTTGGAGAAAAAAAGAGTTTTGTGCTGTGTAGCATTTCTAATCTTTTTATGTTAAAGTGTAACATGCTCAAAATGTTATTGTGTTTATTTGTGCTTCGCTTGACTTGGCACAGAATTGCGTCTTTTTTGTTACTCATTCGGTTCAGAAAAATGAGCAAATCTGATATGTACAGCAAAAAAACTGCTTATTTTTTGTGCTCTAATGAGTCTCTTCACCAGTCTTCCTCTAGCTCCGTCTGTTCCCTCATTGGTACTTTCAGTTTGATGAGGGGTGTCTAGTGTCATGAAAGGATATTGTGACAATGTCAGAAATTAATTAAAACGTCAACAAGGGGGATAATTGAAAGCTAATTTAAATAGGAGCAGTCATTTCTCCTGAATGTGGTCAGGGAAGTGCACGATGACTTGCTGCATTGCCACAGACACAGAGTTTACATTGTTACCCGTGCATACTGCATGTGCCCTATGTGGTGTTTTTGAAAACTGTTTTTCATCCTCTGCACTTCAAAAAATAATGCTAATGTATTATAACGAACATCTCTCTGTGCCTCTGTGGCTTTGTCTCTACCCTGCACCACCCTCTACCCACCTCTCCCTCTCAATTCAGCCTCTCTACCACACCACTGCCTCTCAAGTACCTAATTACCTGTAATGGAAACATCCCTCTCATTACCCCATGCAAATTAGCCAGCCTACTCAGCACAATTAAGATGAAAATTCCAATTACATAATTAAAGAAAGTTGTTTGATGTGTGGATAGAAAAGGTAAAAAAGAAAAAGTGTCTCATACAGAGCACATATAATTAACCCTTGAAAAGGAGAATTATTGTGGCAAGATGGGTACCATCAATGTTTCAAAATTGTTGAAAGCAGGGCCCAGTAAGCTACTACAGCGCGTGCAGACAACACATAAATATGTGATCTAGCATGAGTGTGTACTAGACTGTGAAAAATCTTTTGGGGCCCTAGAGAAGGTAAAGCCAAATATCTTATGATAGGCGCTTTAAGGCTATGTTAACAAGGCTGTAAATATTTGCTGTGGATTTGGTACTCTTTGTCTCTTTCAATCAGTGGCCGATTGAAGCGCTCACTAACCAGTGCTGCAGGCTCTCACACATTAAAGCAGAACTTAGCAAGATTGGCTATTATCCAGTTAAGGACTGAGGACATGAAGAGCCAAAGGGGAAAAAATATACCACAGATTAAGGTGAAGGCAAATATAGCACAAGTCACCTGCAAGGATTTAAAATAAAAGACCCAATTATTTTAAGACGAGGCATTCATGCACGTTTTGATCTTTTAAAAAAAAATCAATAAATATGGTGTACATTTTAGTCTGTCAGTATGTAATTTTAGACAGCTACAACATTTACTTCAGTAGAACCACAAACATCTGTATATATTGCAGTGAAAAAAACCTTTATTAATTTAAGAGGTTTTAATACAATACAATACAATTAAAAGCAGGCACACAACATCTGAGCAGATGCAAGGCGGGACAAACAAGTCAGCCTACCAGACGAGGAGTGTGTGCTTCAGCCCTCTCTCCTGCCTCTTAGCTCACCGAGGAAGTGGATTGGTGTCCCCACAGGTTATTAAAGTGTGTGAGCTGTGCCAGTCTGCGCTGTGCACACTGAGACAAACATCCTGGCTGCCTGTCTGTGTGTAGAGGGACTGGTTAATGAGATATTGACTGCCCATTGAGAGCATGGATTTTTGATTTGGCTCCATAGAAGTTGGGGAGAAAAGGATGTGCACTCCAGAGAGGATAGGCGCCTACGGATAGACACCAGTTTCTGAACTGGGGATTATTTTGCATTTTAATGTTGCACGTTTTAGGTGATTATGAATTTGAAAAGTTTCAAATTCTGGGTTTGAGAAATGTGTTATTTGTGCATTGGATATAAGTGTGTTAAGTATATGAGTATATGTGCTTCCAGTAACAACACAAAGAAGAATTGCCATTTCTTTGTAACCACGGCTGAGCATAGTTTTTGTACAAACATTAATTTGCAGCGGCATCCGAAGCATTGCCAGGGTGCCAGACAGCTCTGTCAGTCATCTTGTCTTGTCAGTCACACCTTGTGGTTTTGACAGATTAGTCCAATCACAGGCAAGGTTAAACGACTCCCCTGTTCTATGTCCAATCAAACAGCGGGCAACAACAAACAGCACTTGCTCAAGGTAACCATCGGACTAAATCCTTAAAAACTTGAGGTTCATTGAAGGTTCTCTATTTGGCTCCCCAGTCAGGTAACAGACCAAGCTGGGCTTAGCCTAATGCCTTTAACTTAAAGGTAATTTCCTACTTTACTTTCAGTCTGTATTTCAGGAGTCACTTATAGAGCCTTTTGAAGTATCTCGCTGTCATGCAGCATTTAGCTTCTGATAGAATACTTCCTCTGTCAGCACTCATTAGATAATCACATACCACAGGCTATGGAGTTAGAGAACATTTTTACTTTCATTTTTTTTCTTGCCTTCTGTAACGTTCTAAGCAGAAAATGTAGAAAGAATATAGATTCTCTCTCTCTTTTTTTTTTTTGCAGCCCTCAATCTTTGCGTTCTAATAGTTTGCTGTTTGCACTTATTTGAAATACTGGCACGCATCCTCCCAGCGCAAATCAGCTTTACTCAATAAAGTGCCTCAATAAAATTAGTGTATGACTATGTAATTTAATAAGGAACGTACACTTCTTCTGCTTCGCATGCTTTGCCTTGCCCTCGTATGCTTTGCCGCCTGTGGTTTAAAAGTTAGCAGTGTTTTAAGAGAGTGAAGGATGAAGTTTTATTCCCCTGTACTTTCATTCTGAGCATGTTTCGTACCATTGGCTTTTTTCCTCTGTGGGCCTCTGGAGGGCTGTCCATTTGCTTTTTGAAGTTGCATCAAAGAGGAAATGGGGGAGAAAAAGCATTATTGATTTTGCGTTTTGTCTGACTGAAACACTGAGGACAGAAAAACACATAAGAAGTTAGGTGTTGGCAGTGGGGCAGCTCCGTCTCTTGTGTGTGAGCCAGAGGGAGATGGGGGAGATATCGAAAGAGGTAGAAGGTGAGGAGGAACACCAGACAACACTAATGCATCTCTCCCTAGAGTCGTATGCTCAGTCCTTTCACTTCCATCATTTCTCCCCTCTTTTCTGTTCCTAATGGCGGAGTAAATAAAGCCCATTACTGTACGGCCTGAGACAAACCTCTGTCTTTCCCCACCATGTCGGATAGCTTTTCCATCAGACCGGTGACTCCCGAGGTCTGACAGCGCTCTACAGTTGACCTGCTTTTCCATGAAACACCAAGCTGCTCTCTTCTCAGTTGTAATCAGATCTCCCTGCTAGGCAAGCATGCTGGCAGCAGGCAAGAAGAGGAGTATTGTTTTTTGTGGTTTATCACCTTCTTCGCCCTCTTCCTGCATGCGTCAGCCTAGTAGAGGTGACACAGGAGAGGAGTACTTTTCTGGTGTTAATCTGACCTAAGGTGACTAAGAAAGAAACTCTTAGTGATAGAAACCGATAAGAGCTTGTCTCTAATATTCCTTACTCAGCACTTGTGCTAAACAGATGCGTGGCGTCTTTTAGCCGTTTTCTGTGAACTCTGTCGAAAGACATCTCCTAGGCTTCACATGCGCGATTCTGTGGAATTTTTAGTTAGGAAAATGATGGTGAAATTCAAAGACTTTGCCAGTAAAAGCGTGCTGCAGAATAAGAGGCTGAGGAAGGGTCAGAGGTCACAGCATACTGAGACATACTCCCTTCTTCTCCATGGAGAGCTACGGCAGCATCTAGGGAGCCTGGTGGGGAAGAAAGGATGAAAAATGAGAGGCGTGCAGAATTTTGATGAGATGAGGGAACAGGCAACGTTATAACAAAGGTCGTCGCAACATGTGCTCCGCCACTTGATTACAAAAGGGAGAGAAGTGTGTGAGGCGTTTGATTGCATGTCCCAGCAGAGGCCATTAGAGGTTCTACTTGTAGGATGGCTTCATTTACACTCATCTGATCTGTTGTGTGCGCTTATGAACAAACAAAGATTGCGAATCTTCCTGAGCACTAGGGGGTGCTCTTCAAGGGGAACAAATGAGAATATCTGTCCCCCAGGGTTTTAAAGTTTTTACCGTCTCCTAAGTTCACCATCATTGCCGGCGCTGGTTACGTGTTGCCACCAGGCAGAGCGATGCATGTTTGAATCTGGAATCAAAGTGAGAACTTGCTCTCAAGGTTTGCAGCATAAGGTGCTCTCACACCAGCGAAGATGCATAAAAGGAATTCCTAATCATAAATAACAAAGAAAAACAGCCTTGCCAGAACAGACTGCTTAAGATTGATTTTTATGCACATGCATTCATTTGGAATAAAAGAAATGCTGCTTCAGTGCTAATTGCAAAGATGAAAGGGGAAGAATGTGCAAGGCAATGAACTTTGATTAAAGGCACAGCGCATATCCTATTCAGGGACATAACGTTTTAATGAAATCCAGGCCCATTTATGGACTTGTAAAGTATGTTTTGAAATTAAAACTGAGTTTACATGGTTGATATATGGGATGAAAAAGATACACTCCGTTCGCATGTGTTGGTCTTATCATCCTAATTCAGCAAGTCAGGCGTCAGCGCCAAATACACAATGTCTGTCTTAGACAATGAGCGTGTGCATGCTTCCCAGCTGGAGCAAAGGGGTTAACTGGCTGTGGAGAGATCCTTGACCTATCTGAGATGAGCTTACCGCCCCCTCAAGCAATGTGGAATATCTGATTGCTGATTATGAGTTTATTCCCCATCGTGCTGAGCCTTTTGCATGTCAGGATCCATCCCTCCCCAGCAGAACTGATTAAGGAGCTGGAGATGATGCTACAGCTCTTAGCAATTGCTGAAAGACTCTCAGAGAGCCTGGTAATCTAGAGTGCAGCTGGCAATCACCCACCACTGACTTTTTTTTCTTCCTTTTTTTTACAGGCTTTTGGGTTGTTTTGTTGTTTTCAAGTGGGGTTTTTTTTGGCATATTGTTGTCTTTGTTCCCCCAGGGCTTCTTGTTTCTGGATGAGAGCTTTCCTAGTGCTGAGCACAGGTCCTTGTCAACCTGGCTGCTCAGCTCAGCCTAGTCCAGCCTTAACAACAGCAGCGTCAGCAAAGACCCTCGCTCAAAGTCTCAGGATTTGCTTATGATCTCCCTCTTATAAGAGCCTAATTTGGGCAAAAGAAGCATCTTCATCCCTGATGTAATAACGCTCTCTCTTGGCTCATTTTCAGAGTTCCTAGAATCCAATACGTGGGACATAGGCATCAGATAAATTGAAATAAATAGCTCCTCAAAACTGTACCCTTATGTTAAGTTTTGGGGATTTATGTGCCATTCAGTGAATTTCTGTCACAGGAAAACAAATGGGAGTTTTCTAGCAAAAAGACTGCATGACTGCTTTATTTGCTCACAGGGATCTGTCACTTAGTTACAAATCAGCAGCTGTCATCTCTTAAGTTTTGTTTTTGTCAATAGTTGGAGGGTAGAGGAAGACAGCGCCGTTCCTACTGTGCTAATGGTTGTTTTAATGCCTTTAAAGTGCGACCTGGAGCAACAGAGGACAAATCTGCCCAAATAGAGCATTCTTAATTACTGTAAAAGCTCCACAGCCCACCGTTATTGACGTTTCACTGTCAAACACATCAGCCATAATGTTGCTGCCTAACGCTGAAATGCTCGTTAAATATTTAAATATTAAATAGATTGTGTATGTTATTGATTTTTTTTGTTTGTTTTAAAACCCAGCTAGGGAAAGACAATGCAAACTTGCTTATTCTATAAATACTGTGGTGTGTTGGCTGGTTTATGTAACATGTAGTAGTGTATGTAGTTTTGCACACAGTCAAAGAAGGGTACATAGAAATCATTTCTTTGTTTCCCAAGGTATTTTTAGAGTAAAGCTAATGGAGTTCCACATGTGACACAATCAGCCCTGGTAATCAAATGACTGTTGTTTGAGCTCTGCTTTCTTGTGTAAATGAAACGTCTTAAAATGTTGCACTGTGGTGGTGAAAGACACCAAACATGTTTCATGTGACAGTCTAAAGTATCTTTGGGAAATCTCCTGTAAAACTGTGTGTTTCTTAGGTGGGGGGTGGACAATTACACTTATATTTTTTGCACAACTGCATGTTGAATTGCGTGCTTTTTAAGTATCATTATTTTCATATGGACAAAATGTTTAGGTGGTACTCTGTTAAAAACCCCATCTACCTTGTGCTTAGAGGTTCCTATAGTAACATTGCTATGTGACATAATTCACAGGCAATTTACTCTCTTGATTTTTTTTTCTTATCATGTATGATCATAAACTACGCCTTAGAGGGGGGATCAAAACTTAGGTGAAACACATTTTCAGATTGATAATAAAACTGACTTATAAGTATATAACACTAACATTGAATCATTTTCATACATTTTTCTAACATCTATCCAAGTCAGGTTTGGGTGGGGGGCTGGAGCATCTCCAAGCTGTGATAGGTGGGGCATGCCTATCTAGCAATCTAGGTTGTCTACCGCTGGGCTAACACAGACAGAAAACCAGTCATGCTCACATTCACACCAATTTAGAATTGCCAATTAATCTAAGGCATGCATATCTTTGGACTGTGGGAGGAAACCAGGAGTACCCACGGAGAACCTGCCTGAGCCAGCTGGTGGATTTGAACCCAGGACCTTGAGGCTTTGAGGCAACAGTGCAAATAATTTAATAATTGTATATTAATTATTCAGTGCACAAAAAACAAGGAATTTATAAACAAGTAAATGTATTTGCTTTAGTAATAAGTCCCCTGTTCTGTTTTCTTTTTATTTAAATCAGGTTGTTACGTTTTAATTACTGATTAAATAAAAAATAGTAATAATTTTGCCTTCTGCACTCGTGGGTGTGCTGTCAAAACGTTAGCTAGTCAATGTAGCTACATAGCTTTGCTACACTGGCATCGCACAAAGTCGATGTAACACTCCTAGATAAAATGTCTTAATTCTTACCGCAGTCCCACCCCAATATGACATTCACACTAACTTTGTGCCGCCTTCTGCCTCACAGTTATTTTCGATGTACGTGTACAGGTACCCACAATGAGTCATTGCTTCCAATTTATTGAAACGAAAAGTTGACCCTCTGTGTTCATATATGGTGATTTGAAACACACCATCCATGCGAGTGTCTAACTAAACAGCCCAAACGGTCTGTATTATTTTAGGTTAGATTATCTAAGCATCTCAGTTCTCTAGCGACCTCCTGACTGGAGGCGGGCATTTCTGTTGTGGCAATGTTTGTGGAAAAAAAGACGCGATAAGCAAAATGTTGACCCCATGGCACAGTTTGAACGACAGCTCCTTTTTATTTGCATAATAAAGCAAAAAATGCTTAAAGAAATGTATAAAAAATCAGAAGTGAGTAAGTTTTAGGGAAAAATGCAAAGAGAAAATAATGCAGAAATGCATACACAGATAAAATAAATTAAGTGGAAAATTGTAACTAAATAGAGAAATGAATACAGAGGTAATTCAGTATTGATTTGCTTGTTTATTTTTGTTATTGGCATATTAATTAATTCATTTACTCTTTTTTTATTATTTTTAATTATGGCAAATTCAGCCCTCCATGATAAACCACTGTATGTTTCACATACCTTCTCTAGTAGAGTTAGTGAGGAAGGTGTTTTTTGATCTTTTGACACATGATTACATTGGGCCCGTCTGGGCTTTGATCTCAGGATGGATTTTTTTACCATCTCTTGATGTGGGATTATTATAATTTATACATAAGGGATTTTTTTCGGCCTCACCAAACTTGAGTAAACATAGTATACATAGTAGATTAACATTGTATTTGTTTACAAATTCTCATTAGCGAGGCCTAAGATAATTAATCAGTGGCCGTGGTATATAAGTAGATAGACACCGTTCAAATAATTTATTCCTTTCAGCTCTAACCAAGTGTGAGAAAAAGTGTCTGATCAATTTCTCCCTTAGATGTAGCTCTTTGAAGGCATGCAGTGTCTTAGGAGAGTACTAGCCCAGTATTTATTCTCTAGAAACTGAGAGTTGAAGACCTTGCAAATTCTGTACAAATATTACAGGGTGCTGGCTGCCTGACTCAATCTAGGAGTCCTCAATTCCCCTTAAATAAAAGAACTGTATGAACCCAATTACACCCATGCAGATGTAAAATATTAGCTATAGTGTAGGTGTTTGCTGTTTATTGATGTTGAAACGAAATGGCCTGAGTAATTTGAGCGCATTTTCTTTTTTGTACCCAAATCTTTTTTTGATTTTATGTTTTCAGGCACCTGAGGCACAACTTCACAGAATCATGATTACAAATGGTTTCTTTCTTTTCTTTTTAACCATTTAAAAGTACACTCATTTTTTTGATTAACAGAAAAAGAAACTAACACCAGCTAGCAATGGAGCAAAAATAGCAGTGCTTACCAACAGAAAAGTTTGAGATATCCTGAATAATTCACCTCTGTATCGCTGTCGTCACACAGAAGTTTCAGTGACTCATCGACTCATATTTGAGTCCTTTCACAAAGTTTTACACCCTCCTCAAGAGTAAATGGACATGGACACCAGCTGAGGTAAACAGCGGACTGGCAGCCTACACACCGTAAATTACCACAAAATATTTAATTGACACATAACATTTTTCTATTTTTGATTTATTGCATAGTGTTGATGATATTCAAATTTGTTAAAATATAGTGCGTACAAAAATGTTTTTATTAGTGCTGTCAGTGTTAATCTCGTTAAAATGACGTTAACGCCATAACTGCGTTAATGCGACAAATCTCCGTTAGCGAGTTAGCACAGATCGGCCTGTGCGTGGGACTGCACGGCGTCAACGTGTTAGCGCTAACGGAGATTTGCCGCGTTAATGCGGTTATGGCATTAACGTCATTTTAACGAGATTAAAACTGACAGTACTAGTTTTTATACACAAACAGAAGAAACGCAGTGGCCAGCTGCTTTGCATTTCCCCACAATAGCCATGACTGACCACATCCATTATGGGCAAATGTAAAATATACAATCTAAATTCAATGTTTTTTATTTCTGTTGGCTGAATAAAGCCTTTGTCCTACATGAGCTGCCATAGCTAGGATTATGCACTTGAAATGAAACTAAAAGATGAAACTAATTCACGAAAGAACCAATATCACGTGAATTAATTCATGTTCTGAAGTGTGAATCCCACTTTTAAAAAACCTCATGTTTCACTATAGTTCCTGTAAAACATATTGTTACACCTGTTTATAGTGCATAACAATTATTTTTTCATTTCATGATGAGGGGCTGTGTAATCATTCCACTTTTAAAATGCTTGTTTCTCTAAACGGGTAATTAGAAATTAGTCTTGGAACATATGAGCTAGTCTGCTGACATGGCCAGTTTTTCTGAGCTTTTCTGAGTGTATATCGCAATCTTTATCAAGCCATCCTGCCTCATAAAGTGTTCACTTTTTTCTTTTTTTCACAAATGCAGATACAGTATAAAAAAAAAATCTATAAATAGCTAAATTGTCACCCAGTGATATCCTTCTTTTTCTCTCCACACAGACTGATTAACTGTATGAAGCCAAATCTGGTCGTTATTAGTCGGACAAATTTACACTACAAGAGAAAACCAGTGGAAAACTTGTCTTGTCTTGTATAGATTGAATTGATTGAAGCACTGTATACTTTATTTTTTGCATATATTAAGAGAAAGCAGCTTTTTTGTTTTTTTGTTACATTTGTTTTAGTTTATGACATAAAGCAGCTCAGTTTCTCTCCCAGGCAATTCAAAGATTGCTTGCTTTGTAATTTGAATGCTATCCATAGGCAACCGATATTATGTGGCTATTACTGATGTATGTTCATAAGATAGATTTGATGTCACAGTGTATCCCTTAAGCAACAACAAAAGCTTGCAGTGATGAAGGGTTTATTTTTAAAACAACAGGAAAGGCTTTCTGCAGATTAATTCCAGTGTGTGGTTCACATTGTTGGAGAAACAAATTGGGCTTTACGGAATTAGTGCGTTTGCTGCATACCCTCAAATCTATTCCTGAAACATACAATTGAGTTTGATGTGATGGATGCTTCTGCGTTGTCTTTGCAGGAAATTAAAAAAAAAGGAGCAAACCTTCCCAAATGGATTATTGTGTAGTTGGAAGTCCAGTAATGATAGCTTGGTGTTTTCTTCATTGAGCCAGGTGTGGTTTAAAACTACAATATGGATGTGAGGGGCTGCCTGTGTACTCCAGTGCTGGGAGACTATTTGCTGAAGGTCATTTGGGATCATAGCTTGCCATTAATAATTCCTGAAAGCATCCAACATCTCCATCTGTTCTGGTGCATTCATCGCTCCACTTCAAAGACAAAAGCAGCATCTGCAGGTTAGCATTAAACCTGCCTCCGGGCTAAGATGTTGGAGGTGGGATTCTTTGTAGAGAAAACACATCTCTGGTCATCAGGTCATGCTGCTCATATAATAGCCAATTAATGTGCTGTATGTTTGCTCCCGCAGCTTGAACTTGTGAACACATGTGTACACAAAGACTCGCAGACGCACATACAGTACACATTACCTCCTATTTGGACTACGGTGCGTGTTTTTCAGCTCTCGCTACCGAATCCAGTGGACATAAATCCATGCTTTCCATCGAAGGCTACCAGCCTCTCTACAGGGATGCAATTACCACCCTCCGTCGAATCATACCACCCGACAAGGTGTTCCCGGAGAAATTATCGAATCGGATTTCAAATGAGGCATTTAATTACGTGCATTGTGTGTGTTTATCTGTGTGGCTCACCAAATAACAGGTATTCACCTGTGCAATGGGTGTTCAGTGCTGTCTAAAATCTAAACAGGTCTCAGTGACAGGCACACTTCAGATACGTGGGAGTCCTGCAGGGAGTAAATGGATGTTTGGCAGTGGCATGTGCTGCCCGGGCCTGGTGGGCACAGTGGGCGAGGAGGCAAGTGCCTGGCTGAGTGAAAGATGGCAGTGTGTAAGGAGAGTGTGTGCACACAGCTGAGGCTGTGACAGAAAACAGTGAGAGTTCTGCTCCTGCTGCTCCATCTCTCCCTGCCAATGATAGATCTTCACTTTAATTTTGTTAATAGCGAGAGTCTGGCTCTCAGTGGACTTAGAAACAGCTATTCTGCACCAATTTTCTCTCGGATTATTGTAATCACAAAGGTGTATTTGGGAGAGGGAAAAAAAGGACTGGAAATCTTAGTTTGCATAATAATGTCTTTCTAATTTACTGTAAATTTACAGTTACAGTGCGAGTATAGCTTGCAGTCGTTAGTCCTTCATCTCTCACATGTAATTTGCTGATAAAGCACCTGTGCCAATGAGTAACTCCACCATCTTTCAGCCCTTGGCTCTTGTACTGTACTGTAGGGCTGACCAGTAAGTCCACTCAAATCAACATCAGCTCCAAACTGCTTAGCCTGGCTAATTTGAATTTCACATCTCTGCTGAATCATAACCCTGTCAGGACCTTTCTTCTTTATCATGCCTGTGCCTCCGGTGGATTTTCATCACAAGCAATAGAAATTAATTACTCAGATTAGAAACTGAGCCACAATTACTATCATTCTTTTTTTTCAAAGACTTACATTTCGCTTAATGTTGATATCTGATCGGAATCACACTGCAGAGGCTAGATTGTCTTTGAAAGCAATTATTTTGCTGTATTTATTCATGGGATTTCAGCGGAAGTTAATGACTGTGGAAGAGAGCGGGAAATGATTTTTCTCGATGACACACTCCCGGAGTTGTCAGGTGAAAGCGAGTGCAGCGCTGTGCCGGCCGCTACACTGGACAGGAGCTCAGATCAACATGATAAAGAGGGACTGATTGAGCTCTGTACGACCACAGGAAGCTGAGCGTTAAGGTTCAAGGTTATCTGGACAAATCAGACTCCTGTTTCCATTCATCCCCTCCTCAACCACCAGCCAGCCCTTCCTGGGCAAACCGGCAAATTAGCAATTCTGATGTCTGCAAGCAGGTCTAGCAAGGGAATGCCTGTGAATCCTAATGCCATGATTAAACTTTCATATCCGTCCGGGGGAAGTGCTGCATATACAAAATAAGCAATCTCTTTTTATTTTTCAGCACTTTAAGTAAGGCTGTTGAGATGGGCAAACATAAACCCTTCAGTGGGGTTAAATTGACTGGGCCAAGAGGGATGAGCCTTCACTCAAGTCACTCAAGTTTTTTTGTATTTCCTTAGTGATTAGAACTGGTATTGATATACACAAAGAAACTGCATTTAAATGACACACTAAATGACCATAATTCGATTGTAGCTGCGCTTCTGCAACAGACTCAATGCCCATTCCTCAACATCACAAATAATTTGGTGAGAATTAACATATTAAAAGGTCACGTTTAAGGAAACTGGATATGCAGGCAGTCTTACACTCCCTCGGTCGGCCACGGTGATTGTATAGGACAGAATGTGAGGGACAGGGAGCTTCGGTCCAAACGGCGAGCAAATTCTGGATGTGGCCATTATGTAAGATGGTCTTATCAGGCTCTACCTCCTGCTGAGCCACAGCCTAGCTTCCCTCTGCTCCTTCTTCCCAGTGCTCCCAAAACATGGGGCTTCATTAGCTGGGCTAAATATCCCCGTTCTTTGCAATCTCTATCATTTTTTGCCTTGAGGCAATCCGATAATTACCTGTTCTCATTCCCCCTCCTTCTGGCCAGCAGGGAAGTGTTCTGACTTGCATTCGTTTGCATGAAATATTATCAGAATATTGCACATTTCTCCATTCTGCAGCCTCTGACACAGGAAATATGGAGTTGCAGGAGCTGTGATTGACAGGTGTCTGTCTTTCATGTTCCTCTGAGAATAGCTGCTTTGTTCTGGAGTTGCAGCAAGAATTTTGATGGAAGGAGAAATGGCGTAATGTGTATAACGGCTTTGTTGCTTTGTTTAACCTCTCTCGCTCCCATAATTTCCTGTGTTACACTGCTCTTTGTTACCTACAGTGTAGGTGTAAAGGAACTCACAGATTGTCTGAATTTAAAAACATCAATGTGTTACCCCCACAGAAAAAAACTATCAGTGCTGGAGTAGGATCGCTCTCTTTGTGAATTTGCAGAGTTTGGGGAAATAGACAGATGAGTGCAGAGCACATAATGCCTGGAAGGGAATAGCATCTTGAGTGGTTACGGCCAAAACAAAAGGCCAAGGCTTCCACCCAACTGCACGTATTCTGTCTTATATTATAATTCGTAATGTACAGCGGCTGGTTGAGTTGATGTATAAGCTTTACCACTAAAGGCAAATCAGCCAGGCTCCCAGCTCTGCAGTTAGTAGAAATCATGTATGAAAGCTCTAATATGCAGGAAATTGCATCTGATCCTCCTATGATGCAGAGCATCCTTGTTTGTCTGCTAAATGACTGCTATGGAATCAAAAATGTTCCTGCTTCAAATATCGCTCTCTTTGCAAGGTAATGTCATGCTTGGTATTTACTTGCATGTCTGTTTCATGGCAGCAAAGCCATGAATATGACAAGTCTGATTGTAGCCAATTTAAAAAATGTCTTTAAATGTCATTCATGAATGCATATTGAAATTTAAAAGGAACTTGTGTTAAACAGAGGATCCGTCTGATACTGACTTGCTGTTGATGCATGAGCTTAAACCCATTCAGTGTCTCCCCTCGCCTTGCTGTGGGAAGCAGTGATGATTTTGGACTTTGTGACGGTCACTTTAATCTCTAATGAAGGCTCGTCCCTGGCTCTGCTCAGCCCTCTGATAGCAGAGCAGTCATAAACAGGCCTGTCAGGGGGATTGCAGCGCTAGCAGTGTAAATGGCAAAGAAAACCCCAGGGACCAAGCCATGCTTGCATTATGGTCTTATTCAGATATAGTGTAGCTGGGAAAAGACAGACTTTCATATGACAAAATTCCCCTGCTTTGCCTCAGCTTACTGTGTGACTGAATCACAGTATACCTTTGGACCCACTTTCCATTTGAAAACTAAACATTACCCACATTAGTGTGAGTATATGAGTTGCATTCCCGTGCTTTCAGGTAGTCGACATGTCTTTGACGATGCTCTGAATGAAAACTAAAATACCATCAGGCTTATTCCAGCTGCAAATAAACACTCGGCTTTTGAGATTGACAAATTGACCATAAAATTTGTGTTTCTAAATTCAGTCGTGCCGTGTTATAGCATATGCTTCTTTTAGTTTTACAACATTACCATACAAATGAAGACAATTTCATGTTTATCATCGTGTGCAAGATGTAAATGTGTGCTCAAACGATTCTGTGAAACTGATTACTGGTTGCTCTGTGTTCTGACACATCCTGTGCTCATGCAGCATGTGCGACAGCTGGTTAGTAATTAGAATAATCTTCTCCCTGGTAGTGATTTAGCTTTCATGACTGCAGCTTACCTCAAATTGAAAATAAATTTATAGATAAATGCGTTTGCTGTTCCAACAAATTATACCGCTGTAACTCAAAGGAGCCAAGTTGTTTATTTTGGTAGTAAAAGAGCAATCAGAGAAAACAAACAAAGCGCTTTATGAGAGCTGTCAGATTAATAATGATGCTACCCAGCGGTGATGATACAAACGATTATTTTTCACCACACTCTACCCCACATCATCATGGTAATTATAGATACTATATCATTATTATATCAAGTATTCATTACAGATTATCAAGATAATTGAGGCTTGCTCCAGGATTGCCAAGTTGACTATGCAGCCATTAAACTGGGAATTACTGTTGATGAGCGAAACACACACATTTCATTATCCACAGCAAACCAGTACTGAGTCAGTGCGCTGCGTTACGCGAGCCTCAATATGTGTGCTCGTACACAGTGGCTACACACACATGAACGGTTGACAGTGTTAAGATGAGGCTATACATGTGATACATTGTTTTTCTCCCAGCTTCTGTTCTGGTGTATCTGGGCAAATCCCATGGTGATGAGGCGTAGAATCTGTCATGGAGAAGGCATAAGCCTTTCATATGCATAGTGGAGATAAGAGGCAGCCATTTTATCAGGCGAGCTGTCGCTCCAACATGCTCGCGTGTTATGTGTCCCCGGGAGCGCCTCCAGAAACATGTCCCTTTAATGACACGGCCCGTACTCGCCAAGAGGACGCCCAGTTTGTTCCGAGCACTAACCTGACAATTATGCCAATTACACAAGGCAGCAGTGTTGACAAACACACCGGGAGAATTGCTTCAGTTGATTGGTAGCTGTGTTCCCAAGTTCCCTGCTGTGACTTCTTCTGTAATTTAACTAGCATGGAGGAGAATTGCAATGGGTTTTCGAGAAAATTCCCCAAGCCTTGTGTTCTTTTGTAACGCGGTGATGTTTGTGCCAAATGAACAGGCAGAGAAATAAATCTTGTGCATCAAGGAGGCAAAGGGGGAGAGATCTTTTTTCCTGCTCGGCACCCGTGTTTGTGGTTTGTTTCGATTCATAAAGAGTGTTATGTTTCCTGTAGGGCCAGAACGGCATGTAGAAAGTTGTTGTGGTGGATCATATTACCTCTGAGGATTAGATCCCAAATACTGACCCGGCACCATTAGCGGCTGCTTGTGTAACTAAGAGCACTGCTGTTGGCACCTGAGTATGAAACTTAGCTTTCTATGAAGTAAGACAGGAAACACTGCCAGTGTGGAAGTATACACAGTACACTTGCTGCTCACTTGCTACAGCATGATGTGCGAGCGCTTGGTTAGAATACATAAAAGCTATTTCAGCAGGTTTTTGAGCAAGAGCAGCATTGTACCGCATCAGCCTATTTGCAAAAAATCTGTGTTGATAAGCATGAATATTTTGCAGGGGAAAAAAAATATGACCCTCCCATCCCCCACCCCCCTTTTTTATTTAGGTGCACATTTACTTATTGATCTCCTCCAAGCGCAGCACTTTCTTTGCATTCCCGTCTACAATAACGAGGTCCTTTATGATCGCGTGAATTGAATCTCAAATAATGCGCTTTTCAGGCCAGATACAACATTTGTGGCCAAGTATTTTCTTGAGGTGAGCTACATTGTCTACATGGTAGCGGTTTTTAGTCGCGATGGGCTTGAAAAACCTTGCAGGGAGATTTCAAGGCAAGAGCAAATTCAGCTTATTGTTCCACAAAGGGGCCGTTTCGTAACAGTTTACTTGAGCTTTAGTCTAGCCACATAGGCACACGGCGGACGGAAGCTTGTGCCATGACTGAGGTTCATATCTTGAGCCACCCTGAAGCTGAAGTCAGAAGTGGTCAGTGCGAAGTGTCACTGCAGACGTTTTTCTAAGAGCCCAGCGATACGCAGAAAAGCAGGCACATCCAGCTGCCTGCACTCGCATGGTCAAATAGAAGTGAACAGAGTTCAGTTCCCACATGTCCCCTTCACTTCTCTTACATAATGCACTGTTAAGCTGGAGTTAGCGGACATTAGAGGTCAGCTGGTTATTGGGACAGTGGAATTATTTACTGTAGAGGAATGGAGATGGCTGTGTGAGGCAAATCATTGTTTTTTGGGGGGGTTTTTTGTTTTTTGTTTTTTTTACATAGTTTGTGGTGGGTTTAAACGCGTCACTGAAAAAGCGGGCACACTCAATGCAACGCCTCCGAAAGTGACTGACGTGACTTCTTTTATTGTATGTTACTGCACATAAGCCCACACATCCTCGAGGACATATTTCCTGTTGCATTATCATGTTAGTGCAGCGTAACCAGTGCCGCTTGTTAGAAATGTCAAAAGTCCCTTAACAGTGAAAGTGCTGTGATTTACACCCATGTTTGACGAGGCTGGGAATCCATTAGTGTCCATCTAAATTATATCAGCCAAGCCACTGACACCAGTGTGCAGTCAGCTGCCAGTTCATTGATTAAGAACAGTTTCCAGTGGTCTTACGTAACTGGCCCTTTCACTCAGTTCAGCGGCGCTGGCCTTCTCCTTGTGGCAGTACAAAATGAAATAAAAGCTGTGAATATTAAGCCTCACGTGCTTTCTCGTAATTCTAGAGGTGTTAGGTGAAGCGTGTGATGGTACACGATTTAATGTGGCACGTTGCACAAAGGACACCATCACTCGGGTTTGTAATAATACTTCCTATTGTGCAGTCAGTAACCACAAAACACTTTCTGAACTTTATGAGATGTTCTTCTAGCCACCATAATTTTTTGACAGCCCGTGTGAAAACTGTATTTAGATTGCTGTTGGAAGTCTCCATCTTAATTCAGTCAACTCTCTTCTGTTTTTTCGGGTTTTGATAAAAGAAGAAGCAATGTCAATCAGGTGAACTAATGGGAATGCGCATTTTGTAATTCCCTCAAAGGGAATGGTAGATTGAAAAGAGTTTGCAACCTTTTAACACACTTGCACACACTAGCACTGACAGTCAAGCTCCATTATCTGACAGCTGGAGAGGTTAAAAATAACTGTGCTTGCAGCAAATTAGACGTATCATTTGGCTTCTAAGTGAGAGATGAATCTTTGTGTGGATGCTCCTGCCATGCCGTGACACAGGGGCAATATATCAGGCTGTGTTTGCCTGTCTTTCTCATAAACTCCAAATGGAATTGTAAACAGATGAAGCAATTTTACACCAAATGTATTCTCTCTGAGTCGCTCCTATGCTACAGTGAGAAGCCCAGCTACCACAGATATATACAATACTGCCCCATGTGCTCTCAAGCCAAAGTAGATAAATCATAATTTGGCCGCCTGCAGGATTATTGCTATCGCTCAAAGCCAATCCTTGAAGTGTTTTATGTGTTACTTTTTTATCTGATGATAAATCTGGTGTTATTGCATATATGTGGGGAGGACTTTGAAAGATCTCACTGGCTATTATTTTTGCTGCTCGCACATGAAGCCATATTTACACATGATTTACAGCAGTATTAGGCATATGTACACTTAAAAAAAACACTAGTCAAGTTTTCAATATCATTCAAAAGCACTGTGCCCAATTGTTAATGCACTTATTGTGCAATGTAAGAAGGTGGAGCGTTAGTTGCCTTTTAAGATGTTAAAAGAAGTGTAGCTGAGGTATCCGTGTTTCACTGGGGTAAGTAAAGAGATTTCCATGGGAGGCTTAGGTGACAGCCGAGGTATTCGTTTCCTCTAAAGACCCAACAACATCATTGTTAATTCATTGCTATTTAATAACTTGCTAGAGAAGGTGCAGGAAGGATGATCTTTGTCTCTGAACACAATCTCTTGTATTCCCTTGCTTAAGACCCATGCGCTAAATTTGTCACCGACTGCGTAAAACTGCATTCACCCCGAGTTTTAAGTTCGGGTTCTGCATGTTTGCTGAGCGCAGTGTGGTCCTGACTGAGTCTACTTGACATGATTTATTTCATCCTGCTTAACTGGCAGGTATTGATGAGATAGAGGGATAAATACAGTAGAGTGATGGAATTAAAGCCCACCCTATTGTTCCCATGCTGTGCATCTCTGACACATGAGACTCATGTCTCTCATTAAAGAAAGTAAATGCTTCAGGCATTCTCCCTGCAAAAGCATCGAGTTTGCATGCGCGTCTGCGTGCACACTTGTGTGTGCTTGTGTGTGTGTATGTGTGGGAAGCTATCTCAGTTATTTTCACTCCGTATAATCTCCCCCTTCTTGCACAATGGATTTAGCTTAGCCTTGAAGAGGGTGAGAGCACAAATTGCAGCTGACTCTAAACAGCATTCACTGTGTTGACTGGACATGTGATTACATTAAACAACAGGCAAGACTATTGATTATTTCATTAACTTTAAAGTATTGCCCGTGAAAAGGACAACACAGCCATTCTTCTTGTAGCCTTTCTCTGATACTGAAGCATCTTTGTGTTGCACCGCTGGGCAATCCCCGTTGTTTCCTATATGATGCTTCTAAGCCACTAAAGGAATCCAATCTTAACTATGCAAAAGAGAGAAGGAGAGAGGAAGATGGAGAGGGGGAGAGAGAGCTTTCTCCACTTTACGTGTTCAGCAGGCACTTGGCTGTGCATCTAAATTTTGGGAAGCTGGTGTTAACTCTATATTTGGATTCCACTGGAGTGGATTAAGGATTCTTTACTGCAAACCCACGGGATTCTCAGAGACATAAAAGAGGAGACTGTATGCATCCATGCTATACAAATAATTGCAGGTTTCAAATAGTGTAATTTCAAGCACCAGCTATATGGGAGAGTGTGGGCTTTGATGTACAAATCCACAATTCACGGGGGATTAGCACCCCAAAGGTTAGCAGTTGCTAATTACAGGAGATTGGTTATACATATCTAACAAGGCAAGAAGACAGCCTTAATAAATGTGAGGATTCATCAGGAACAAGGATAAGCAGCCGTGATAAGCGGACATGTATCTGAATCACCGTGGATTGATACACCGTAATGCCCTTGTTCATACAGTGGAATAAAAGAAGCAGTTGTCTCTTCTGTTGTCTCTGCAAACAGTGCACCTTGCGCGATATGAGATTTTCAGGATGCATTTGTGAATGCAGATTTGTGCAATCATATAAATTAACCTCTCAGATATTCTTCCTGTGTCTCTTACTGCAGCACTTTCTTTTTTTTACTGTATTTCGCTTGCAGCGTTCAGTGCTGCATTACCATAATCCTTCCACAAACCACCACTGGCTAAACGAATCTATTATTTTTGCCTGGAGCCAAAAAGATGCAACCAAATGCAATGCATTGAGGGAAATGAAACTTGTGATAAGACGCACATTTTCTCTATAATAGCCTGTCTACAATGAATTTTCTACCCAGAGTTGAAAGTGTCAGTGCACTTGACCTTTTAATAATATGTACGTTTTAAGCTAAAAGGATGGAAACCAAGCCAAAGGACGAAAAAACAAAACAGGAATTGAAAAATCATAATTCAATTCTACACACAGCATTTATCCTGGCTCTGACTTACTGGCCATATGGGGTGTTGATTCCCCCTGACTGACAACAGCAGACCTGAGCAGTGTGGCCTTCTGTTTTCATATGGCCCTAAATTAAACATGTCCGAGCTAAGGCAGCCACTTGCTCTGCCGCAGGAAATGCTTTTTCATCTCCTAATGAATGTGCCTGAGGGGATCCCACAGGGGGCTCCACTTCACCCCTCATTAGGCGGGGTGCTGCCTCTGCCTTCATGTTTAGGAGCAACCTCCTGGAGTGGGACCTCCCACTTCATCTGAACGTCCCACGCTCTTTTGCCCCTGGACTAGTGGACTGCACTGCTCCTCCCAACTTCTCTTTTACAGCCTCTCACTCTCCCCGTCTCCACTACTTCCTCCTCATCATAAAGCAGCTCATCTTAGCGTCACAGACCTGGAATGACAGGAATGAGAGGATGGACCATGCTCCTAATGTCATTTTAATGGCCCTTTTTGGTCTGTTGGGGTTGTGATTTATTTCTGTACACACACACTTCTAATGTCCTCCTAAATATCTACTAGATTGCTTTTTTTTAAAACAAGAAGTCATAAATGCAAGTGTTTTAGAAGTCCTGATGAGGGTGACAAACTAATCAAAAGTCTTCGAGAACCTCCACTTTCCTCCTATCATGTTGCCTTCATTATGGCCTCAGACAGACGGGGTTGTTATGTCAGGCGCTGAGGGCCAGACATGCTGTGCAGTGGCCTTGATTAGCAACAAGAAGTAAGAAGTGGAGAGCTTAAGAACTGTGGAGGACCCTTTATTACGCTCTAGCATAGAAGCATCCTCCCAGTGCAGCGTTGCGTACCCTCTCTCACGTAGAAAATATTGACAGCTTCCTGTCGCTAATGAAGCAACAAAGCACAGACGATTCCTGGCTGTTTTGAGGCAGCAGGAAGGGAAGAGGGATATACAGGTTGTCAGCTGACTCTTAGAGCCTTTGCATGGCAGCAGAACAGGCTGAAGAGACGACTGTTATTCCAGGGCTTTGGGGACGCGTTTATGCAATCATTAATCTTGGCACTTGTTTATTTGCCTGGGATTAGAGCACCAAAGCACCAGCAGTCAGGGAAGCTGGTTCACCAAAAGGTAGCAAAGAGCGCTCAGGCCTTCCATTGTAAGCAAAGTGTGCAAGGAGGGAAGCATGCTTTGCGCATGGCTGCTTAATCCTGCCATGTTAAACAAAACCAGGCCAGTGTTTGTAGGACTATGAAAACAGCAGTGCAGGGGGGGAAATGTGCCTCACACGCTGTAAGCAGTCTATGAACTCTGTGTGGCAGTAGGTACTCCTTGTGCACCCCTGTCGTCTAGGAATGCCTTTCATACGGTCTGTTACATCTAGAGGAAAGGAGGATGACAGTGAAATTGCTCAGCAGCTCCTCCACCGACAGCGCAGAGATTATCGCAGATTTTATTTTTATATTCTGCAAAAATGACTGAAAACCCTTTTTTTGGGACAAATGTAAGCTTTTCGAAAACTGATTTAATTCACTTGATTATGAGCTCAGTGGCAGTGTATTTTCAAAAATGTATATTTAAAGGGCATAAGGGAAGAAGTATAGTCTCTAACTGTAGGGCTCAGATGCACAGGAATTATAAGAAGATATCACTACTATATATATATAAATGGAATATACACCTAATTTCCTACAAGCCTGTCAAATACTGTGTAATTTGACGCTCGCTTGCATTCATGATTACCACTAAAGTGACACAGCAGTGTGCTCACACTTAAGCAGAACCCTTAAAATTCATTGCCTCAGTCTGCTTATCATGGCCAACAATGCAAATATATTTTGGATTGTTGCAATGTCAATGCAGTCATTTTGTGCATTTAGTAGCAGTGGGAATGCATAATGAATGAAGGAAGTGCTCATAGACACTAATGCTCAAGTGTATTGTATATAGATTAGATCATGGCTGTATTTCACTTTCATCTACACCTAGAAAAGGCCAAAATAATCTTTGAAGGCCATGTAGCCACAATGTTTGTGTGTGTGGGTGCACTGGTATAAAATAGAGCAAAGCAAATTTGGTCCAAGAGAAAAGCAGAATAAAAGGGGGGGGGGGGGGGGGGGGGGGGGGGGAGTGAGCCCAGCGAAGCAGGCACTTTGAGAAAGCTCTTCTTCTCGGGCCCCATGACACCGGTGATCTGTAGAAAGGTTGGGTGCCTCTAGTTTCAGCTCTATCAAGCTCTGGATCTTTGAGCAGCAGGATTCAGTATCCCAGCTAATGTAACAAGGCTCATTTGTCTCAATCACACGTCCCTGGAAGTATCGGCTGGCCATTGATGTCATTCATCTTCCCTGTCCTTGCCTGCTCTTTTTCAGCTGATGAAAACCAAAGACCTTCAAGCAGAATGGCAGAGGTAGTGCTCATCAGCCCTGCTGTGAAAGTTGTTGAGTAACGGAGATGCCACGCGGAGCATTCGTTGTTTAAACTAATAGACTAGAATAGCTTTCAAAGACAAACAGCCCTACACATGTTTTGGCAACATGACTTTTTAATTTTGGGATTTACTTTGACATTTCTTTAGCACGTTGTCACAAGACGGCGAAAGCATGTGCTTTTATCTTGGTTCGTTTCAACAGCGTTCGTCTTTGTCCGCTGCTGGAGTCGGTAAAGAGCACCAGCAGCTGACAAATGTGGCAGTCACAACAGATGTTATTAAAAGGATTTTTTTTTTTTAAATTCAGGTTGTGGGTAGTGGGATAAAAAAAAAATCTTCGTATTGTAATATTATCTGCCGTTTAATTTGGTCTTGCACGGCATAATAAAATAGTAAAAATATGACTTTATTTTTAAAGGATGACTTGCAGTGTGGATTCTCTTGAGATTTTATTCTATTTTATTTAATTTTTGAAGAGATATTGTATTATAACACTGCTGTGCTGTGTTCCTGCCCAGAGGTTGCTTCAGCTGATGTCAGCTCCAGTGGAAATACTGACTCGAGCCATATCTGGAGGCTTATGCCGAGCTTCCCCATTCGATGGAGCAAATCAAGATCGTGATTACTATCTGGCTCGTGCAGCCAGTCCGCGTTGTCTGGAAACATGTTTTCCTAAGCAGACCACAGAGGGACAATTACTGTCAGCTGAACTATTCAGCCTGCTCTGCATGTGTGTTCTGGCTGTGTGCCTCTGACCCACTGACCCTGAGCAGCAGCATGAGATGGGACCTCCAGCTTCCCTCCTCTTTTCCCCTTTACATCTTTGCTTCACCCCCAATGTTTAATGAACTGAAGTGAGCAAATATTCTTTTTTTTTTAAATGTCGAAAAACGCACGTGTGAGTGTATGTTTTGATTTCTTTGTGTGAAACAGCAGAATGATTTGATTCAGAACGCCCAGCAGAATCCTGGTTGTCTTACAGAAACGCATACTAATACAGCAATTATAGGAGGAAGGAAGTTGTGGTGTGTCGCAGTGTGGCAGCAGCAAATTCCCCTGGTGCACTGGAACAAGACTCTTTGTTGTTATGTAAAGGTTTCCGCGTGTAATTGCAGTGGATATTTTGAAAGATTCATTATTTATATATTCCTGAGTTTTTTTTTCTGGAAGAGCCTACTCGGCTGCCATCGCTGCAGGGAGGTTTGGGACTGAGAGGTGCTTAACTAAGGCACTGTACCACAGTCAAGCCTTTAACCATTGCCCCTTTAGTTGAAGTGGTCAGAATGCAGGCTCCAAACATCACATGATCCTCAACCAAATCATTCAACCAGCAGCTCTTGCACCAGTCAATCAGTTGGCCCTGTGTGATTTGAGCCTCAGTGATTTTGACTTTTGATGCATCCCAATGACTTGCTGCAGAACGTGTGAGTAAAACATAAAATGCACATTTACTTGAGTTTTATTTTTTATGTACGTCATAATAACCGAGGATGGATGACATGCGATCTTAATGAACTAAATACTTTGCAACTTTGTAATGCATTTTTTGTGGCTCTATATACAAGTGAGTTCTGTCGTACCGGTTGTGTTTTGTCATTAAAGCAAACAGCATAAACCTTTCTCTGAGGCACACATGTATGCTCATGTGCACACGCTTGCACGCACGCAAGGGGCGTGCCCTCTGGTCCCCAGCACCGAGGCACAACTTCACTTGTCACTACAGTTGCAGACGAAATGGGAATATGTGGGGGGAAGATGGATAGAGGGGGTAAAGAGTGATGGGGTGTGGGGGGGAGATTTGAGCTCAGGTGGGAAAGACAAGGGAGGGGAAAAGAGCGCCGCACACATGCTACCCTTCATGGTGCTCGTCTGCTCAGTAAACCCAGGCTTTTGTTGTTTCCCCTAGAGTGCAGGAAAGCAGACTCCCAGTCAGGAAGCTCCTCAATCTTTGTCACAACAACACATAAATTAGTGCCCAAATTACTGTTACGCCGGTGGAGAAAAGACATGGAGAGAGATGTCTTGTGCTGTGGTTTGGGAATACGTCTTCCCCTCTCTCTTGCTCCCCCTTCATAGAGGGTGTCAGAATGCACTTCAATAAAACAGTCAAGTAAATACAGGCAGATACATGAAGAGAGAAGCACTGCTGTGTTGTACAGGCATCTGGAGTTGGGCAGTGTTAAATATTAATAGGCCTCACACACACACACACACACACACACAAACAAACACAGAGATGTATGCTTGAGTTCATCCAAAAAGCAGCCCAGGGCAATGGTCCAGACCTGAGCTTTGCTAAAGTCACTGCACTTCTATGAAGGAATAATAGGGAAGGGCTTAAAGAGCCCCCTCTTTTTTTCTTTTTTTGAAACTGGAATAGGTCTTCAGATATAGCTGGTCTCTAGTGAAGTAGGATCACAGCTTAGGCAGCTAAATGATTGGGGGGAATTAGCAAAACTCAGCATAAAGATATCAAAATGTGTCAATTATGTCCTTCCTCACGCTAATCCCTTTGGTCCAAATATTTTTGATGACTTGTGTATATTTATAGGTTGAATAGAAGCTGTTTCACAGTGATGATATAGAGTTTAGGTCTGCAGGTTTGTGGGTTGTTTTTGTGTATGTGTGTGTGTGCTGCCGACTAGTAAATGCCATTAGAACAGCACTATGGTAATATGCCAACTGCCTCCGATCCCTAAACAAATAACACATTTATACTATTCTGCCTGTGTTCCGTGCCATGACTGTCCTTTGCCGCTGACATTCAAATAACCTTTCTTCTGCTGCATAAATGGGAATAAAAAAGTATTGTGTTGTGTGACTTCACATGACAGCCGAGCCCTGGCAGATAAAAAGAGGCAGAATTCTGATTCCATCTCTTGTTAGGCTGTCGTCTCTCTACAGCTCGATCTGACTGTTACGGGAATCTGTTCAGAGAAGACTCTGTTTATCAACCGACAGCTGATCTCCATTTCCAAATGGGAAGTTCATGTAAGGAAAATAAATAGACGCATAATGATGGAGGAACATTGCTTAGTGCGCATTTGCCAGACAGTTCAGTGCCTCTGGTGTTTGCGTGTTGACCGCGTTTGAAGGCTCTGTAAGAAAATGTGCTTTGTATAACTGTCTTGGGAGCCGATATCCCCATAAGTTTTTGTTTTGTTTTGTTGCTAAATATTTTAGAAAGATAATATATTAGCACAGTTTGTTATGTGTGGGAGAGAATTTGCTAATCTGCTCATAATGCTGTGCCCTGTCCAGTTCCTTACATAATCTCTGACATGAGCCCGCTGGCTTGCGTCACTCTGTCATTGACAGCTGTCAGCACAACACGGCTGTCACACATAGAGAAGCCAATGTTTGTTTGTTTTTTTTGTTGGGTTTTTTCCCCAGAGTGGTGTACATTGTAAATGAGCCCCCCAAAAAACAAAACAAAAAAAATTTATTCCCGTATGGAGCAGCGTAGAAGCTTTGGTTTCAAATCTAATTTATTCTACACATCTATCACATGAAGGCTATGGGAAAATGATTTAATGGTCCAATCGAGTAATGGGTTAAGCTCTCAGCATTATGATGGTGGCCTGGGCATGGGTCTGTAATGTAAGGGATAATCTTAATCCGTCAACGTTATGTCAGTAGTCCAAGGGTTCAGTGGGAACAGCCAGGAGATTTTGACTAGTAGTGATTTTGCATGTTGGCACAAGCCTGTAGGATTTTCAGTTGCTCTATGTTTTTTTTTTTTTATCTGCATGCTACAGTGAATAATATGGGGAAAAAAAAACAAGGAATTATCTGAATTAATGGTTTGTTTACATCTGACAAGAATACAGTCTATATCTGATACTAGGGCTGTTCGATATAACGATATATATCGGATGACGATATAAAAACGTCTATTGTTTGTTTCGTGGTGTCGCAAAATAAACTGTTTACAGCAATATTTTTTCATCGTTTTGATCGTCACTATAGTGGCTATATTAATTTCTTAAAGTTCTCTCTTTCTTATATTTAATATAAGCACACTACGGACGGACAAGCGCCTGTTTTTACGTGTTGTCGTTAGCAACAATGACGGTAAAACCATCGCGTGGCTCCGCTGTCCGCTTGTTTGTTTTCCACGTAAACCTTTCACAATAAAGCTCAAGATCCTGTTGAGACTTTTCAAAATAAACTGAATCATGTGAATGAGTATGCAGAGAGTTTACGGATGAGAAGCAAAAAAGAGTCGTCAGGTGCTAAAAAATAAACCTCAGACTCAAACGTTAGAACAGGCTTTTCCCCACAAAACGCCGTGTAATAAATACTCACAAAAAAACACTGTTACAACCTATGTCTAAAAATGTATAGTTTGCATCGGTTAAAACACTCAACTCCAGGTACACAATGCCCAGCGTGAAACACTTCACGCTGGGACACAGAATTTACAGAAAATGTTACATTTTTGTGATTTGTATCGTTGTCAGGACGATAAATGTCTTATATCGGGATATGAGATTTTGGTCATATCGCACAGCCCTATCTGATACCATGAGCAGATCCTCTCAGTGCACACTTACTTGTTCTTTTCATCAGCAGTCATTTTATTCTTCACCTTGATAGAATCTTGTGCATTATTCCTTACATCTTTGATTTAAATTTGCATCACGCAGGCGAATGTTTTGTCTGCTAATAGCTGCTTACTCAGTGGTTAGGCAGCGAGTAAGCAGCCTCGGTAAACTGTTAGCGTGGACTTTGTAAATTGTTATGAGCGGTCAGAGTTGAATGATCGTTTCCTGGTCCTTGTTAATGTTTGCTGAAGTTTTATTAAAGGGGCTGATGATCTCAGGGCTGTGAAGAAGACAGTGAAGGGCACTGGGTGAGCATACGGAGGCCTCACTGCCCCATTGTACATGTGCTCTGAGTGACACGTCATCCTCTCAAAAGGCCTGCCAGTGTTGTGAATCAGTGTCCTTGAACTGCTCAGACACAGACAGACAAAGAACAAGCTTTAACATTCTGTTTCACTGTCTGCTCTCTTTGCCATGCCTATCACCCAAGCCCACCCGCACCTCGCTGCAAATGCTGTATACAGTCCTGAGACGCTGTACGACCCTTATGGTCTTATCTGTGATAAGATTGTGCTGTGGTGTGATTCAGACGTAATCTTGGCATCTCAGCAGGTGTCTCTGAAGTGTCCTGCGTGCAGAGGCCATCTCACAGTGCTGTGAGGAGCAGCAGGCTGCTGGGATGGACTTTAGCATGACTGCCTGTCTAACTGTGCCTGGCTTTGATGTCGTAAACAGAGCAGGCAGGGCTGGCTGACAGGGAAGTGGCAGGCAGGCAGGCAGGCAGGCAGGCAGGCGCGGTGAATGGGATCAGTGGCACTGCACTGGTCAAGCTCAAGCGAGCCAGCAGCTGCCTGTTTCACACCAAGAGGCAGTTAACACCGCAGCTCATGTCAATAGATATTGACTGCCAGATTGGGAGTGCTTATAAGTGTAGGCCTTTCTGTTTGATTGGGTCCCCTCTGTGAATTCAGTTCAAATCATCCTCAGTTGTCTGAAGTGTGGCTTAGGGGCCTCATGACCAGTCACTCAAAGGGGCAAATATTGACTGATGATTTAGGTGACTTCATGGTGTATTTGATCTCCATTGTGCCATTGCTCATTTCTTCTCCTTGACCCCTTTCTTTATGAAAGCAGCTCAGCCTAGTGTGGAAATAACTATATGTTCGAAGTGATGTCTTTTCTCCTACAAGAAGCTATGGAGCCTGTCTCAGCTGGTCCAGAGACAAACCCTTTTTACTGTTGAGTGCACTGAACATCTAGGGGCTTGTGCAGCGGTGGAGGGAGAAGAGTGTTAGCTGGTGGGACTGTGTGCACTCAGGGCCTTCATGCTGCAGATAGGGCTATGTGAGGCATGCTTGTGTGAATGTATGCCCTGCCTAGCCTGGCACCCCTGTGTCTATACTCCCACTGCTTTCACCTGATGTGGCACAGCCTCTGTCAGGCCTGAGTGAGCGCCCAGCCAGCTCCGCTTCTTCAGGAGAGATGAAGGCATCTCACAGCTATGCTGTGGGGGTGGGGGAAGCTAGCAGCAGCCTAAGCCTGAAGCTATCAGAGGCTGGAGCTCAGAGCCAAAAGCCTGTGGGCTGGATAGGGTGGGTGGAAGCTTGGCTTAACTTGGCAAGACAACCATAGCTACAGCCCTGCACTGCCACCCAATGGCTGGGGCCTGCCGCTACAACCTTTAGTTCGTCATAACCGCAGCTAGTCATAATTACAGCACGCTTCAGTTGTTGTGAGTGCATGTCAGAACAAATTATGTAAGTAATGAGGCTGAAAATGCTAAAGGAGTCGAAACACACTGCACTGCTAATGCTCATGCGGGGAGAACACAAAAACAAACAATAGAGTGCACTCATACAGAGATAGACCTAAATGAAATAACAAGTAACTGTGCACAGTAAGGAGAAGATTAATTATGAATTAACCCTCTCAGTTAGGTTGTCAAAGCCTGCCTCCTGCCTGGATTTTACTCTAATCCGGGCCGATGAGGTGCAGTGCCCTCTATTGTATGTGAGAATCGCAAATCACAGGAGGTGTTGTCTGGAGGAGAATTAATTGTGCATGTTCCACCACTCCCTTTTGTTCATTTTGCTAAAATGTAGGCTAATTCCAAGTAAACATGGCTGGTCTTGTTGACTCCAGCAGTGCGAGGAGAACAGACAGATTCCTGAATGAATAGAGTGTGGCTCCCGGGTTAGTGGATTAGAGTCTGTGTGTTAAGGGCCTCTCCCGGGCATGCCTCCGGGACAAGGACATTATCCACATGACACATTATAGGCTTCTAGGCAGCTGATTAAAATGGGCAGGGATCTCTGGATTGAACCCCACAAAAGTACTTTTGATGTGATCAAACTAGTTTAAAGAGGCTGGTTGTTAAGGTGTTGAAGGGGATATTTAAAGCTCCTTGTCTTTAGAAGAGACCTGAGGCATTGTAGTAGACAGTTAGGCCTTGTTAGAGGGGTGAGGCTGATGTAACACTTTGACACTGTGAACGTGCCACTATATTTTAAAATATTATAATTTTTATTTCATCCCTGCAAGACAAATCATAATATTCCTCCGCTAATTGGTATAGACTTGTGCTGCAACAACTCATTGCACCGTGATTGGCTGGCTCCAGGTTGGTTAGTTTAAAAAAAAAAAATCCCAAAAACCATTAGATTGTGAGAAAATATCCTGCGGTGATCTTTCCTCGATTTAGATCAGATAGTGGCGTTTGTCTGGCGCTGTAGTGCACTGTTGGGATGGCGGGACTGAGATGCTAGAGATGTGGAGGAGGGCTTTGAGATAGAGATCTCTGGAGTGGGGTGGGGGTGGAGGTGGAGAGGGATGGTAGCATCAGTGGCTGCAGTGATAAAGCTGAAAGCAGTGGGACGAGCTGGGAGTTCTGTGTCTCTGATGTCTGTGTGTTCTGTCTGTTCTGCTGTGTTGCCCTGTGGTCGGCTCCTGAGGAGAAGGCCAACGATGGATGAGGCCTGTCCCCTCGTTGCTTTTGTCCTCTTAAGGCGGGTGAATCACAGGCCTGTCAACAGCACAACACCACAGCCAAACCGCAACTGAACTCTTTTTCTGTAGCGTATACAGAGGTGCACATGCAGTCGCTGCCACTGCTCCCTCCAGCACAGCGGGCATGTTATGATTCTTTGTGGCCACGGTGGATTTACTCCTGGGTTTTTTATGGTTCTGAAATATATACGAGGCTTCATGAAGTCAAGTTTTCCAGCGAGGAAAACATCTCCTCGTGTGGCTAAATGAGTCATTGTCGTAATACAAGGCCAATATTAGTGCTCCTGTAGTACATTAAGGATTATGGGTAACTTTTCTTCTAGAGGTTGTGTTTAGGATCCAAAATGACACTCTGTTTACATTGCTGCTTGTGAGGAGTTAAAATGGCCTCCTTGCTTACACACAGACACACACACACACACACAGACACACACATTACAAATCGGTAAATATTCAGCTAATACTCTGTGGAAGTGAAGATTCAAAAGCCATCGGATGAGATGTTTTTAGAAGCACAGTGCTCTTTCATGTACCGACATGGATCCATGGTGAGGGTGTTGTACGGTGACTTGTGACAGCAACGTTTTTATTTATTTTTTTCTTCTTCTTTCGTTTCCTTTTCTTCTCCGCAGCTCAAATCGAAATAATTCCCTGCAAGATCTGTGGAGACAAATCATCAGGCATCCATTACGGCGTGATAACATGTGAAGGCTGTAAGGTAAGCATCAAGAGACCGAACCCGTTTGTGCCAAGGGAGGTAGTGTGCCTGCGTGCACGCAAAGGGACAGAAGAGCTCAAAGAGGAAAGACTGGGAACGCCGGGGAAGTGCCGAAAGTTGCTTGCGAGGAAAAAATACACTTGAAAATGTTGCTGAAGTTTTGCGACGATTTGGAGAGGGACTGCAAAGCAAAGACACGCGGAGTGTGATCATTAAAGTGGTCAAGCACCGCAGAGGACATCACAGAAAACCACAATTAGTAGGACAAAGTCATTCCTCTGCCTTGCTTTGCCTTTCCCTCCCAGGGACGTGTCTTTTGCTGTTTTTGCTTTTGCTGCAGCCTGCTCTTCTTGAAATAAAATGATCAAAAGCACAGTGCTTTGAATTATAGCAGATTGTTGGCTGTTTGCTACAGTGTGTTGCTTCTATTGAAGCCACCTTTTGTACTGTTTCAAATGCACCAACCATTCACAGTGAGAGGAATTTTGTGCTTAGAGTGTATTCTTGTCCCCATGCTTGTCACCAGGCACATCATTAGCATTCCTCAGCCAGCCTGCACCTTTGCTGTTTGCTCCTGGTTATATATGTGCACGTGTGTGTGTGTGTGTGTGTGTGTGTGTGTGTGTGTGTGTGTGTGTGTGTGTGTGTGTGTGTGTGTGTGTGTGTGTGAAGGAGAGAGAGGCAGACAAGAGAGGGACAGAGAGAGTTTCCTTCCCTGCACTCTTCTCCCTCACATAGGAGCTTGCAGGGACAAAACACTAAAGAATAAACTGCTGAAATCTATCTTTAATGACTGCTAATTAGTCCAGGCAGAGAGGCCTTTAATGATATGTGCGAGTACAAAAGTTTGGACCATAAATCATAGCATTATTAAAGAGTGCTGCTTGTCACTGGCAGTTTTAGTCGGTTTCCATAATGGCTTCTATTATAAAGCAACTTGGCAGCTGTCAGCTGTTTTCTTGTAATTAAACAGCCAATGAGCAGCTAATTAAGACATATGTGTATGGAGCAGTAGAGTGGGGCATGTTAATGATGTGCTGGAATCAATTCATTAAGTCAAAGGATGAGGAATCCGGTCGGTGTGCATTCACAATCCTTTAACACCGCGCATGCCAGTGCTGCGTTAATCAACACTAATAACCCCACTGTAGAAAATACCATGCACTGTTATCATTCCTACCCAAACACAACACCCTCATGCTGTACTCACTGTTGAAACGTAGCACTCCTAAGATACTACAGTAGAAAATATAATCACGGTAGTATTGTTATGTATCAATTTCATATTAATAATTTAAAAAAAAAACACACACACCACTTGGAAACAGTCACTGTCAATGAGTAATATGTTAAGCACAGTGGTAAACAGTTCACTTTTTACAGAGCACCTTTTAACCTTACTGGTTCTATAAAGCATTTTACAGTGTTTGTTATTCACATGCACACATCTGAAGCAACTTGGAGTTCAGTGACTTTTGCGAGGAAGCTTCAGCATGTCGAGGACGTTAGCGATTGAACCCATATGATTAGCAGACAAACCTCTCTACAACCTGAGCTACGGACGTGCTGTTGACATGGGGCATGAATTGATCCTTCGAGATGAAAACATGACTTCACTCACACAAGTTTTTCCAGTAACCCGAGCTGTTTCTTTGCCCGTCCTCTGTTTAATGCAGGGCTTTTTCAGGAGGAGTCAGCAGAGCAATGCAGCTTACTCCTGTCCCCGTCAGAAGAACTGCTTGATCGACCGCACAAGCCGCAACCGCTGCCAGCACTGCCGGCTGCAGAAGTGCCTGGCAGTGGGCATGTCACGAGATGGTAAGTCCTCTATGGAAGAGGAGAAGCAAGTGGGTGGATTTAGCAGGGTGGCATGGTGAGTGGTGAGATGTGAAGAGCCCCGGTTCAGGCTCCTGTGTGGGCAAAGGTGTGCTCTGCTAAACTGCCTTTGGATCGATGCTTCAGGGAAGCTGTTGGACACTGACCTCCCCGTAAAGGGAGCAAAAAGAGCTTCCTTGTAGCAGTGAAAATATCAAACTTACTGAGAAGCAGCTCTAATTTACATTATCAAGTCAGTCTATATCTTTTAGCAGCTGTGTATTTGAATCTCGCTGGAGAGACAAAGAAAATCTGTAGGAATGAGATGAGATAATGTCGTTATTCTCAAAGGGGTACAACAGACATTTCCAAAGGAATTCTTGGCACGAGAACATGTTAAGCTGTCAGTCTGTGTTCATTCTCTGCCAGTAGTAGGTGAGCGCTATGTCTGTGGGCCTAATTTGTTGCTGTGATAGAAACTAGGTTTGATGAAATACGAGGTTGTTAGAGGTTGTCATTAGTCCTGCTGCAGCTGAGATGCAGTAATGGGATCACACAGGTGGGGGTGTGTGCAGAGGGGCTCCTGCTGTGCCAGGCTGGTCCAAACTAGACTGGGCTTAAGAGATTCTATCAGAACAGAGCAGAGCCATGCCATTTTTCTGTAAAAGGCACAGAGGGATGTGCACAGACAAGTGAAAACTTGAACGGAGTACAAGCGAAGAGACTGGTACAACTTCATAGACACACATGCACACATATTAAATTAACACAGTAGTGCATTAGCACCGTGTGCACAGCTATCCAGTATACATTATTACATGCACGTATGAAGACACACTCATGTATAAACACACACTCTGGACAGTAGAAGGTGACTCTTACCTTCACTGAACACACCAGAGCCCATCTGCCCGAACTCTCCTCTGCTGTTCCACTCACTTTCCACTGTGCATACACTCACACATACACACACTGTGACCGGCTGACTTATTGCCAGGCCCCCAGAACACCGGCCAAGAAGTCTCATTCACAGCACCAGTGTTTAGTCTGGAAACCTTAAGGTGGGAGGCAGACACTTGGGCTGTTTGATTGTCTGATAAGCTTTTCTGGTTCCTTTCCACCTTTACCTCTGCATTTGTGAAGCTCTTCATAATAATCTCTAAATCAATATAATTAATGCTGATCCCCCTAGATAAAAATACGTTGTAAATTAATGGGAATAACCCGTGGCTAAAATATATGGTGTGCTGCTTTCTGATAGTAAAGCACAGTTTATAGATGAAGGGTAATTAAATTGCCTAAGACTTGTAATTTCTTCCCAAAAAATTCCCAAACGTGTGAGAAAACTCAGTCTGTGCAATTCCACTGTATTTCCTAGTGTCAGTATACTTAAAGATGAGGCAAAAGAGAATGCCATATAATTTAAAATCTTTTAAGTTTTCTTCAGCTTGAGTGTAGGCAAGCTTTTGCCTGACACAGCAAGCATATGGTGAAACTGAGAGCACAGGAGAGGAGAGGAGAGGGGCTTGACTGTAAATTACAGCAAATCAAAACAGTACAAATCAGATCAAAACTGGTAAATAACTAACATTATATTTATTTATTTCATTATTTAATTGGTTACTTTAATGTAAGGCATTTGGGGGAGAGTGCTTTGATAAAAAAAAAAACAGTGATAATCTATGTACGCCCAACCCACTAGTAAAACTAGTAGTGGTTCACAATCACTTGACTGTGAGTACAATAAGTAAATTAAATTTAGTACATTTATTTTACTTGATGCAAATATCCTTCATAGAAAGTGCAACCAATTCTGAGTGTTTTGTTAGTCTCACACTTGTCTTGTCCTCCTAATTACAGCAGTGAAGTTTGGTCGGATGTCAAAGAAGCAGCGAGACAGCCTATACGCTGAGGTCCAGAAGCACCGGCTGCAGCAGCAGCAACGTGACCACCAACAACAGCCTGGGGAGGCGGAGCCACTCACACCTAGCTACGGCCTCTCTGCCAATGGCCTCACGGAGCTTCATGATGACCTCAGCGGCTACATGGATGGTCATACTCCTGATGGCAGCAAACCAGACTCGGCTGTCAGCAGCTTCTACCTGGACATTCAGCCATCTCCTGACCAGTCAGGCCTGGACATCAACGGCATCAAGCCGGAGCCCATCTGCGACTTTGCCCCAGGCTCTGGCTTCTTCCCCTACTGCTCCTTCACCAATGGAGAAACCTCCCCCACCGTGTCCATGGCTGAACTAGGTAAGGAGCAGCAGCGAGAGAGAGGGAGAGGCAAAAGGCAAAAGGAGACAGCAAAATGAAGGAGAGGGGGGGAACAACTCAACCGTGGGGCAAACGACACAAAGGTTGCTTAAAATAGCAGGAGGTTGGAGACTCATCTCCAACACTCATTAAAAGAGCCTCTTTTTTGTAATTAGTTTCCATTAATTAGGGCCAATCAGGATCCAGCAGGGCAGGCGTCTGGGGAAATCATTTTTTTAGGCTCCCCTGTGCCTAGGAACTCCTTTTAACAGATGTGTTTTCAAAACCATTTAAATTCTTATACTCAATATTTCTCTCAGAGAAAATGTGACCTTTGTTTCAGTGAGTAACGTGGCACCCCTCCTCCTTTCCATGCATTTGTGTCATAACTAGATTGGCTTTCCCTCAACCTTAAGCTATGAGCTTCCTGCAGGCAGTAAAAGGAAATGTCAACAAGCCTTTTCCCAGTCAAAAAAAGCCCACGCGTATCCGCCTCTCCTCCTTCATGAAGGCTCAGTAAATAAATCTTCTTTTCCTGTGGCATATTTCATCAGTGAGGTCTTCACTTTCACATAGCCTTGTGAGAAACATTCGAATCTCAACTGTGATCTTCCGGGTTTGTGACTGTGCTTGTGTTTCAGAACACCTGGCCCAGAACATTTCTAAGTCACACATGGAGACATGTCAGTATCTGAGAGAGGAGCTGCAGCAGATGACCTGGCAGGCTTTCCTGCAAGAGGAGGTGGAGAGCTACCAGAACAAGGTATGTTTACCACCGCTGTGCCTTTCTGGGTCTCCACAGCAGTTACAGTAATCAGAATCATTGTTTTAAAGTAGATAACCCATTCTCTGTCCTATCTGTTCTTAGCCCCGGGAAGTCATGTGGCAGCTGTGCGCTATCAAAATAACAGAGGCCATTCAGTATGTGGTGGAGTTTGCCAAGCGCATCGACGGCTTCATGGAGCTGTGTCAGAACGATCAGATAGTGCTGCTGAAAGCAGGTATGACAGCTTGTCAACATGGCCTGTTGCCGTCAAACTCACCCACCACTACCAGCCCCTCCACCCCTCTCCTCTGGCATTGTCACAAGGGCGTAGCTGACCTGACTGCACAAAGCCCTCTTCTTCACACGCACAGACAGTGTCACAGAGAGGAGACCCCACCCCGCCTGCTTTCACTCACCGTCTCTGTCTCTCCCCGTTTGCCTCCGTTCATTACATACATAACAAAGGCAGACACAGCATTAGATAAGTCATGTGTTCCCGAGCTCAGCTAATACCTATCATGCCTGCCGCCATTTCACTCTCCTTTTCTCAAGCACCAGCGATGTCTGTTTAAACTTCTCTTAAGAGGATGCACTCACAGAATTGTGTATATATAACCCTGCTACGGCTCTTTGCACACAGTCACCTATATTTATAGACAAATACAGACACACATATACCTCACATCCAGCAAACAAACAGCTCTCCCGGGTCCTTCCCTGGGTGTTTCTTTACATTAGCACAGCCCATACGAATAACGAAATACAGAGCGAGATCCCTTGTCAGACATGACATTTTAAAACAGTAGCATCTCCCTCGGAGGCAATAATGGCTTCAGTTACATTTTCTTGATCCTCTTATCCACTCCCACAGAGTGGTGCAAATTATACAACACAATAAACACCTATCTATCTAAATAAAGGTTGAATGAATAAGCACTGTCACCAATGAATGGAGTACAATTTTTTATCAGGCATGTCATTATGGAAGAATAGCCTTCTGTCGATGATGTTTTCATCTGCAGAGGCATTTTTTTTTCTTCACTCTGACAGCAGGCTTCTTTATTTCAAAGTGGTTGTGTTAGTCATATTGTAGAAGATTAGCACAAAGCTAAATCATGTGTTTTGCATGCCTGACTGATGTGTAACTGTTGGGATAAAAAAAAAGAAATAACAAAGCTCAGATTCAGCATCTTATTCCTGTCTGTCTCCACAGGCTCTTTGGAAGTTGTGTTTGTCAGAATGTGCCGTGCCTTTGACTCGCAAAACAACACAGTCTATTTTGATGGAAAATATGCTGGACCTGATGTGTTCAAGTCATTAGGTAAGTGAAGTGGGTTTAGGCACGTGTGTGTGTGTGCACTCATGCATTTGAATGACTGTGCATGTGTGTATTTTTGTGCTGCTGTGTTTGTGCGAGTGTGTTTACCGTAGGTTTTTTTTTTTTTTTTTACAGTGTATTACTCCTTTCTTTGTTGTAACAGCCAAAATTAGAGTCTGCTGTTATGTTCTGCACAATGCTGAACGCCTCGAAGCAAACACTGAGCACTCATCCCTTCCTCACCTGGCATTGCTGTCTTTTCAGCGGTTATTTATGGTAGAACAGAGATGTTAGTGAGGCTCTGCTGCATATGGCTCCTGTAACTGTGGAATAAATAAAGCCAGACGGAGTGTCTTTAGGGAGAGTGCTATCAAAACTATCATTGATAGCCTGACATAAAACATCTCAGGCGAAAGCAAATAGAATTTGTGTCAGACTGCCATATTACTGCTAAGATGTCCCACCGTGGATTTTTCCAGCTACCTTTTGACAAAAAAAAAATGTAAATGCATCCCATAGTGGCTGAAAAAGTGGAGAATTCTGTTTCTCATTGTGAGTTTGCATTCACTATCACTGTGTTTGTATACGAGTGAGCATGTGTGTGTGTGTGTACTATACCAGTGTCCTATGAATTCTGTGCCGAGAGGTCCACAGTGGGGGAGGCAGAGTGATGGGCTTCCCGAGCTGCCGTGGCATCCGCCTGTCTCTCTCTATCTCCGATAATTGATTTAACTAAAAGCCTCAATAGTGACCTCATTTTGGCTTGCATAACGCCACCCAACTGCCAAAAGTGACTCGTCTGGGAGGCAAAACTCAGTAAAAGCATTGCCTGTTCTGCTTAAGACGCTCCCATGTGCTGTCAGCACGCCGCTCTTTTTCATTTCTCCCCCTTTCCTCTCCCCTCCCCGTGTGCCTCTCTCCCAATAAAGATCAAGAGTGAATGTTGTTCTTTGGTCTTCCTTATCCTAAGCCCCCTCTCTCTGTCCTTTGCTGTGGCAGGCTGTGACGACTTGATCAGCTCCGTCTTCGAGTTTGGGAAAAACTTGTGTTCTATGCACCTGTCTGAGGATGAGATCGCCCTGTTCTCCGCCTTTGTGTTGATGTCTGCTGGTAGGTGTCATTCACGGTGCAAAGAGAGGGGAAAAAAAGGCAAACATACGTTCACCACAATAATGAACACACTGTTGCAGTCATATTTTTTTCTGATAATTAAAATCTTGCATTGCAAGAATCGTGAATCGTGTTTGGCTTTGAAGAGCCCCACATGTGTTTTACAGCCACATAAAGATGTGACTATTTTCCTTCCAGACCGGTCCTGGCTGCAGGAGAAGGTGAAGGTGGAAAAACTCCAGCAGAAGATCCAACTGGCCCTCCAGCACGTCCTGCAGAAGAACCACAGAGAGGACGGTATACTTACAAAGGTACAGTGCATACAGAACACACTTCATCCGTTATCCCCGAAAGCTGGAATTCCCTGCTGTTGTAGCAATGTAATCTTACACTGCTTAGGATCTTTATCCACTGGCCTTGAAACATTTTTAACCCCAGTTGATTAAATGAACTCAGATTTCGGAGGAAACATTCATAATGTGACATGAAATACCTCTTTTATCAGTATATGCTTTGTTATCAGCTACGCCGGCTCCTTAATATAAAGTGTCAAGTTTTCCTTGTGCCTGAGCGCTTGTCTCAATATTTACAAGTCTGTTTGCCCCTGTGTGAGACGGAATACACTGTAGGGAGGAATGTTTTTCACTACCATTGCTCCATGTCCTTGCCTCCCTGTGAATCTAAACAGCCTGTCTCCTCTCTCTCCACAGTTGATATGCAAAGTGTCGACACTGCGGGCGCTGTGCAGTAGGCATACAGAGAAGCTTACAGCTTTCAAAGCAATATACCCAGACATTGTGCGTGCCCACTTCCCCCCGTTATACAAGGAGCTGTTTGGATCAGACTTTGAGCAGTCCATGCCCGTTGACGGGTAGCAACCCTGCCAGGTGCCAGTGTGCCCACCGTAGGGGAATGTGGAGGAGGAATCTGAGACACTTTACTGGTGCCCTGCACACACCAGAGCGGACAGATGGCACGCTGTTCAACTTCTTCTTTTACATTGGAGGGTAGGGCTTGGGGAGTTGATTGTCAAGGTTTACCATATTGAATCTAGTTCTCTTTGTAAGAATTGTGGGACCCGACACCCCACGGGACATGAAGAGGAGATAGGAACAAATCATTTCTGTTTGGTTGAACTTGACCCTCTTATGCGCTTTTCTAACCCAATTCTCTTCATTTGTCATTGTTTTCACATGATTAACTGCATCACCCCCTATCATTCTCCCTTTTTTTTATCTGCACACCTGGCTTCTAATCATTATGAACAATTAATGAGACACCTTTGAAGAAAAAGAAAAGAAAAGCTGAAGACCTCTTCACTTAGAGGATGACCACATCAGTATTATTTCCCAGGTTACACTCCCGTAACAGTTCTGCTTTCTTTCCACGGTCAAACCTGTCACCTTTTTACGCAGAAAAAGTGACAACAACAACAACAACAAAAAAAAGATAAACGCGCACACTTTGGTCAAGTTCAGCCTCTTTTCTCTTGTGCTCAAGCCGTATCGTTTGGGATGACGCAGTGCTTGGGATGAAAACTCACGGCGACTTCGAGGGAGGTTCCATTGGCATGGCGTTGCAATCGGCACCTCTCTGTGGACAATCGTTTAAAAGAGAGAGAAAAAAAAAGAAACCTAGAATTCTGGTAATTCTAATAAAAACGCAATGATTTAAGTTGTCAAAGACTCCATCCACCATTGTTGCATAGTGAAACCATGTAAGGCCATCTGCTATTAATCCTTCTCTGGACAGGTGCCCTGGAGAAGCACAGGGCGCCAATACAATGAAAAGGGTCCATTCCACCTGTTTTATAATGTACTACAGGGTATATGGTCATAAGTACTTACTATACAGAAAAAAGTAATGTTTATAGAATCTATTTTAAATAACATGTATGATATTAGTAGTTAGACCATTCTTAATTGTTGAATTGATAAGGCACTTTTATTTACACCGTTCTTTAATTTAAGACTTGTATATTTACCTAGTGATGTGTTGCATGTGCACAAGAAATACAAGTTGAATCATGGATACAGAGGTTAGTCCCGGGAGCTGCAGATGTTACTGGTCTACTGGAAGCGTATGGGATGTCTGTTAGGGTGGCTGGCGTGGCTGCCGGTTGGCGAACAAAAGAGGCGTGGATGAGAAGGCAGGTTAAAGACACTCCGTCGCTTGTTTTCGCAACAACTGCCAGTGCGACGCCTGTCAAAATGTAGCTGTGATACTCCTCTGAGGGGAGCATGCACAAACATAAAAAAAATAATACAAAAAAAACAAAACAAAACAACCTCGCGGTGATGTTTTGTTTTTGTTGTGAACAGATCTGGATTTCATGGCATCTGTTTCAAGTTTTTGAAAATACAAGAAAACCGAGGTGTGCTCGCGTGACAGATTTTGGGGATTTCTTTCTTTTTTTTTACTAAACATTTGCTTCTCATTGTACTGTGAAAATCTGTACATTTTTCTTTAAGGCTATAAATCAACCCGAATAGCCATGTGGTTGGACTGGGAAACTCACATGCAGTCTCTAATCCAATTGTTCCATCTAGTGGAAGATAAAGATACAGCAAGCGAGTTAACAGCCTAATGGCAAGAGACCCCGGGGTCTAACCTAAAAAGCACATTTACGAGCCTCTGTAAGAACATTTTCAGCGTCTTTATCTGCCTTCTCACCGCAGCCTCAGCTCGGCAACGCCACGACAGGACACAGAAGAAACAGTGAAGGGAAAGTGAATATTCAAAGCCTTGTCTGGTTGTAAAGCTTCTATTTTTGTAACTTGTTTTGGTTAATAAACTCACGAAAGAGAACGAGGGAGAGAAAAAGATGTCAGGTAGCACTTAACTATATCCCTGCAATAATTAGACTAGCCGTTGTTCGTATGATTAGGGGAGAAGCATAAAAATGGTAGGACAAGTGCTATTTTCAGAATGCTTTGTTGTTGTGCTTCTGTTTTTGTTGAGTGTGTCTTTTTTGTCAGTGTGGTAGTAAAGTGGTAGAAAAAAGAAAAAAAAGAAACAACCCTGGATGTGCCAAACAATAGTCGTTGCTTCCGCTTTTCCAGTCTACTCGTCTATAATGTAGAATGGATTCCTAAGACATTCCAGCAATCTCAGTAGCGGCTTTTAGAAAAATCGTTAAGAACAAAAAAAAAAAAAGAACCAAAAAAAAAGAAAAGACTAGAAAAAAATGATATCCCTTTAGAAACCCGACAAAGCATGTTAACACATCTGTCACCAGTCTGTCTGTAACATTGAATCCAGTTGTTTTGTCTTTTTTTTTTTTTTTGGTTGTTTGTTTGTTGTTGTTTTCCTTTTGTTTGCACACTATCATTCCTCTACCGTGCAATTTGCGCGAGGCGTTAATGCCTTGCGCTGTCACCCCTCAGGGAAGAGTTTCTTCTGTGCTTTTCTGTTTGAATTCATTAGATTTATAGTTTAGTAGATATTTTTTCTTTCTATTGTTCTTTCTTTTTTTTTTTCAGGGACGTTCCATGAGAAGTGGTTGAAAATTCCGATTTGAAAATTTATCACAGAGTTGTTCAGAATTTCACATTATTGGTGTCCTTAAAGGGCCTCCAGCCAAGTCGATTAATAAAAACAAATCTTCTTTGTAAAAAGAAAAACCCATCAAACCCCATCGCTTTTACAAAGTGTAGTTTTTCAGTACACGGCATATTTCTTTCACGCACACAAAATAATAAAAAAAAAATCTGTTTTGGTTTAAAACGGTGTCATCAGGGTCTTTATGAATAATAACCCTCTTTGTTAGGAAACCAAATATTCTTATGCAATACTAAATCTGTTGTGTTTTGGGTTGTTAGTAAATATGCTGTACCTAAGTAATAATATCTGTTAACGATCCAATGCTATTTTGGATATGCACAAGCCCTGTACGACTAGAAAACCTCAGTCTCAAAGCAAAAGAAACCCAGTCTGGAACACTGCTAGACAATCCGGTGTTGAGAGGCCCGGCGGCCCGGCAAGAGCAGCGAAAAGGATTAGGTGCGAACGCTCAGGGAGGTAACAGGTAGACCGAAGAAACGGCTCGCTTTCCTCTGGAGTCGCGGAGCATTTCATTAATTTTTGTTTCGTTTTTTTGGTGAATTTATGAGATTTTTTGGAAATCTCTCAAAAGCACTCAAATGATGAGAGGAGCTTGGCTGAACTTTTTCTATTTTATTTTTAATTATTGTTTTTTTTGGCGTAGCACACTGAACTTTTTGTCAGAAAATAATGAGAAAATTGAGATTTGGCTGATTCTTTGTCAATTCTTTTCATTTTGTTTGTTTGTTTCTTGAAGATTATTATTTCTTCTTCAAACGTTATGTGATCACGTAAACAATATTCTGTCAAACATGGTCAGCCTAAGGTCTACCACTAAAAAGGGGTTCTTATCTCGTAAAATGTGCTGTTTTGTTTTTCATTTTAGTCGAGTAGCTGGTAATGTGCTCTACAATGTATAACAAGCAATATGCCTTGTGTTATAATTACGGGTCTCTACAGTGCAGCCATCATCCTTTTTCAATTGACTTTATTCATACAGTTGATTTTTGTTTACACTTTTTCTGAACAAAAAGAAGTAATAAAGCCCCATCACTCTATTTTTTAATCTTCTTAAGGTTCCGATAGAGGGAAGATTGCAGGAAACGGTCACCAAACACAGATGCTTGTGTATAACTATAAACTACGCCTTTACACGGGCCTGAAAAGTGATGTCTTTCTGTATATTCTCATTCGAGATATCCCACTTTAAGCGAGGGATCGATGCTACTTGTGCTATTCAATCAGTGTATAGTATACAGTAAAATGTGCTGGTCCTTTTGTCTCTGCTCTGTTGTCTGTATAAAGCAATAGTGTGTGCGTGTGTGTGTGTGTGTCTGTTCTCACAGTATGTGAATATTTAAAAAAAAACCCAGACAAGGCTTTAATAATTACAGAGGAACAGGGTCATGTGGATGAAGAGGTTTTGATCTTTTTTTTTTTTTTACATTTTCTAACAAAAAAGAAGCAAAGGTTTTGAGGAATGCTGAGCTCGATCCATCCATAATAGTTGTAGATTTTAAAAAGCATGACATAACGCCTTCGACAATTCACAGGTCTCTAAAGAAAAATTCTTTGCTATCAGTTTTTTGGTCCGAGCCTAAATTGAAATGAACCGAGCCAAAATGTGCACTGTAGATTGCGTCTTCGACCATAAATTGTGAAGACCGGCGTTATGTCACGCTTGAAGTTGCCGGTGTGTCGCCCAGAATTGTGAGTCAGTCGTCGCATTTTAACAAAAACCCATTTTCCAAAGCACAGGTGATAAGACTTTATGATTAAAGTTACGTTTAAGAATATAGTTTAAAAATAACGAGACAAAACAATGAAAAGCAACTTTTAGCCATAATCGAATGTCAAGCAATAATATATGTCTGTGTATTATTTTTCATTCTTTTGTGCATAATAAGTCTTTGAACATCTGCATGTAAATACACCTCTTATTTATCGCCATTGGGTTCGGTTTTATTTTTGTGTTGATTTTGTGGATGTTTTCTCTTTTTTTTATGTTTCATCTGTATATTTGACCAGTTCTGTTCCCAGGTGGAGAACTAAGAACTTGACATGGCCTGTGTGCTGTATATCTTATTTTCTCACTCTCTCTCCCTCATTCTCTGCTGTTTATTCACCATATTTAATATTATTATTGATCACATGTATAAAGGTAGCTTTGTAACTTCTGTCTGTATAGGGTAAGAGGAAAATACTGCTACTAAGGCCTACCCAGTGAAAAAAAAAAATTAATCTGTTTATCAATGACATCATATTGTACGATAACTCTGTTTCTACTTTGCTTCCCTCCTTTAGGATTAGTTTGATAGCGATAGGGCGTGCTGACATTTATTTTGTGTTGCCCTGATGTGTGGTGCTAGGTAAGTTAATTTTGTGAACCAAGTATTGATTCCTAAGCCAGGCCGCCCTATTAGTTCATTGATTTCATCGCATATTAATGTATTATTGATATTAGGACTCAACGAATAATGATAATAATAATAATGATAATGATAATAATGAAAATGAAAATGATAGTGATAAAATTACCCAGCCAGTACCTGTATCAGTGTGCTAGACTTGGGATAAGGCACTTATTTCCTTCTGACTTATAGCAAAGCTAGTATCTGCGAATTAACAAGCTTATTAAGGTCGCTTTTCTGGTTTGTGGAAGAATTATAATATTCAAACTGAAACAGCAGTATTGGATTTTTTGTCCTTTTTCCTTTGTCTGATTGTAAAGAAAAAAACACTCACTGAGGCTAGTTAGTTTGTCAGGTTTTAAGATACTATTTACCTCCCCGTGTCTGCATTGTTCTTCACCTGATGCAGGGAAGTGGTGCTTGGATTTCATTTTACAGAGCCTCGGTGTAAGCTTTTGTTATTCCCCATTTTAAGACTATCCTGATCCTGAAGCAGCGGTTTCTCCAGAACCAATGGCACAAGCCTTTTGCACCACACTGAAGTGTTAAAATGTACACGAGAGGATTGCCATTTGAAGACAAAATTGACCTTTTTCTTTTCTCTCGACTCTGTAGCAAATATCAGTAAGAATATGCTTGCAATAATACACAACGTATCACACTGAGTGCCTCTCGGTGTAACAAAATGCATACATGGTTTTGATTGTCCTTTTTTGTTGTTGTTTTTGTGGTTTTTCCAGATGTGTACTGAAGTGACAATGTATTTTGTACATGAGGGGGAATTGTCGCTCGCTCATGCTTAAAATGTTTGGGGTTTTTTTTTTTTTTTTCAAACTCTCTCTCTCTTCATGTGTTGTTAATTCTTTTTCACGTGGGTTGTTGTTGAAGGGTTCCGATGTGTAGATGGTCTGTTTAGAGTGTACACGTCACCTCTCACGTCATTTCAGAAACATAACTGGGAACGTCGCTTCTTGTTGGTCGACAAATGCTCGCGGACGATATTACAGAAGTGTTCTCCTGCACATTGTTTTGATTTTTATGGTCGAGCAAAAAAAAAAAGAACTAAACAAACAAAAAATACCTAACAGAAAGTCCACATTTCTTCATTTTCTGTTAGTGTTAAATCTACTTTTTCTTTTTATTTCACTGAGGATGGAAGATTTACTAATGCATTGTATATTAAGTATTTGTATGTGTTTGTAAAACAGACATACGATACATCTGGATTTCTTTAATGTTCTGTGTTCAATGTGCCCTCGGTCTGTTGGGGTAATTTAACATGAAAATGGGGTGGGTGCGTGGGGGAGGGTGGAGCAAGGGTGGCTTCTTTTTTTTTCCATGCAAAAGCAGTACAAATTACGGAAAAAGCCGAAACTAGTGTGTGGTTGTCACAAATTTCTAAGTCACATGTTTGCTACTGATGTAAAATGGGGACAGATGATCATGTACCTTTTTATCCAGCTCTTTTGAACTCTCTTTAGCAGGTAGTCTATTCACAAATGTAGTTTTGCTCCTTCTTGTCTGATTCTTAAATATGAAAATAAGTATTTTGATTCATTTTGTAAATACAGCTGTAAAGAAAAATAAGAAATTTAATGTTGTCTTTTAAATACTTTTCATTCTAATATGAATGTTGTTATATTGTACTTAGAAACTGTACCTTTAATATTACCTTTATTAAAAGTGCATTGGACACATCGATTTTAGATGTGCTTTATGTGCTGTTATCCCATAATAAAATTTACCGCTTGTAATGGGCTTTGTTTTTTCCCTGGCTGTTTATCTGTCTCCTGTTGTCTGCTCTCTGTATTCAGCTCACACTAGAAAAGTTAAACTGCACGTTCTGCCGTTACTTAATCAGAGTGACGAGCCTCACTCCACTAGAAACTTCTCTTAATGACTGAATTATGTGGACAATACCCAGATCTAAATAAATCTGTGGTGACTAAAAGAATGTAAAATCTGGATAATCATTTCACTGAAATTTATTCTTTGTATTAATTATTTTAATGAATGACTCTTTATACATTTTTCATTAAATGTTTTCCATGTAATACATTTTAGATTTTGATTAAGCGTTATTAACTGCAAAACTGTGGAATAATATCCAACATTTCAGATTGTTTTTCTATATGTGCTTACAGTCATGTGAACTCCATGCAGGCCTGTGCAAAGTTAAATGCACCCTTGTTGCTTCCATAGGAGTTTAGAGGCTCATCAAATACACTTAATTAACTGAGCATCAGCAAATGTGATCATCTCTATAAAAGCAAATGATGGCAGTTTTCTGACCTGCAGCATTTCATTGTGTGTTAACACAACAGAATAATCTGCACAGGTGTGGACCTCCTAACAAATTCAAACCTCAGAGAAAAGAAAACAAGAATTACTCAGACTCTACAGGACTCAGTATGTTATATATTAAAGTTTTTGACAGTACAATTAGAAAAAGGCTGAATATTTATGGCTTGTTTGGACGGGTGGCCAGGAGAAAGACTTTTCTCCCTAAAAACAACATGACAGAATGCCTTAAGTTTGCAAAGCTGCATCTGAACAAACCACAAGACTTCTGGAACAAAGTCTTCTGGACAGACAAGATCGAAGCGGAGATCTTTGGCCATGCACAGCATCACTTTTGGTGAAACACAGCATACTAGCAGTCATGCACGGTGGTGGAGTCCTGAAAATTAGGGCTTGTTCTGCAGCCACAGGAACTGGGAACCATGAACTCCTCTGTATAGTGTACTGAGTGGTATTCTAAAATATGAGGTAATCTGCCTAATTGCTGAAATTGGGGATGGCAAGAAGACAATGACCCCAAGACCAGCAGCAGGTCTACACCAGAAAGGCTGTAAAAATAAAATAATCAAGGCGTTGCAATGGCCTCAAATGGGACTTTAACAGAGCTTTGCCTGCAAATCAATGAACCGAAGCAATTTTGTAAAGAAGAGTGAGCAGAAACTCCTCCACAATGATACGAGACTGATAGTCATACAGAAAATGATTTCTTCAAGTTATTGCTGCTAAAGGTGGTTCCTCGGGCAACTTGATCATGGGGTGTGCTTAGTTTATGTCACCTTATCAAAATATCTATATGGACACCAGAGTTCAATGGAAAAGCAAGTCTCTTGATTTTAGAAAAGACCAATAGAAGGGTTTAAGTTTTTCAAATGTTAAATAATGCTATTACTTTTGGTGTTTTTGATCTTAGTTTTTATACACCTCAGCAGAGTAGTGGAGCATGTAAGCTGCACTCAGGTTAATGCCTGAGACCGCTGTGGATATGAGCAAGAGATCCAGATAGGTCTCCCTATAATTATCTGTACTAGAGCTGGGACTCGTATCTCCAGATATAATAAGATTTTACAGACCCCAAGATAGCAACTAACAGCAGTCTCAGAAACCACTCAGAGACGGGGCTCAGAACTGGACAGCAAAGGTTCTTTGGACATTATTATTACATGAAGGGAATTGCCTGCTTGTAGCAAAATTAGAATACAGCATGCTCTTTTCCCCTCACTTTGCTGAAAAAAGGTCTTCCTTAATTCAAAGTAAGGAGAGTTATTTGTGAACAGACAGCATGGAGATGTTTTAGGCTGTAGAGTTAGGCTGTTGGCGTGAACACACATTCAAGTGTATTTTTCTCTTTCATAGATGGGCAGGGAAACTGTTACCGAGCACTAAAGCAAAGCTGCAAAGAAATGTCATCTTATTTGGAACCAAATACACACACACACACACACACACACACACACACACACACACACACACACACACACACACACAAATAATAAAATCGATTGATTAATAGTTACCATCCGTTAGGGGGCAGCAATGCGCACAGAGCGGTTAATGTCAGCAGAATTTTACCAAGACGAATAATGTCGCTCAACAAACGTGTGTTAGCCAGATAACACTAAAGTTAAAAGACAGTAGTGCAGTTTTTCCTGTGGACTGCTGTCACAGACCACCATGGAGCTGACATGGTATGTAGCATTCTCACTGCCACTGGTTTCTGTCCTTTGAATCCTTGTGGATATTATTTGTCAGTTTGAGCTAAGTACGCTCGCTACATCAAGTAAGGATTAGCACATGTTGGCTAACAGGAGTTGAGAGAGCTCCCTTACGCTTTGTGCGGCGTTGACTTAACGTTATTTATATGGACTCAAATCCCATTTAGTGGCTACCTTTGCAGTACAACCTTTACTGTTTAACTCCGAACAGGAGCCGAAACATGTGCTTACAAAACGAGGCTGCACCATGTTATTTATCCTTGGCTAGCTGTCTGTCAAGCTGCTTAAATAAGACGGGAAGTTAGAGAAAACTTAAGAAAATATTTAAACTGTTAGACACTTCCACCATTTTTTTTAATAAATCTAAATAAATGTTGTTTTACTAGTTAAAAAATAATGTTGTTTCTATATTATTTCGTTTTTCTCGCTCATTTTTCCAGTGTGATAATACCGTTAGCTAAACACTAGATTTTGTATTGTTTGTACCTGACGTTACCACTTTAATATTTTTTAAATGCTTTTTATTTATAATCAGTTCTGTTCAAGAATTAATTATAACAACAAAACAACTTTTATATTTTGAAAGGGAAAACAGGAAGTTGCACCTGAGAACAGCTGCGCAACATTTCTCTCAGAGAAACACGTGTTTCACTTTGTTTACTCTCTGTTTGGCGGAAACGTTGATTTGATAATAATAAGACTTATAACACAATTAGGATTATATTTGTGCAAAAATAGTGCATTAATATATATTTTAATATTTCGTTTATTAAAGTAATTGAAAAATGAAATCAAATTGTGTGTATATAATACGTTTTTGGATATATTGTGATATTGCTATTATTATCACTGGGATTAAAAAAAACCCCATCCATAAGTTAAATATGAAGTTGGGGTATTTTTTTCAAAACTTTGAGTCGGATACCTTAAAATTGCGACACTAAGTCAAACCTTTAAGAAAATAACTTCAGAAGGTGTCCCCCCCCCCCCCGCCCATAGTCAGTAAATTTTATTTATAAAATACTTTTTTTAAACTGAATATTGAATATTTATACTTTTGTTAATTATCTGTCAGGTGGCTTTTTTAATTTCTTTTTTGTCTTACATAAACAAGTTTATCTAGTAATCAATATTTTGTAAAATTGCAGAGTAAAAGAGTAATTGTATAATATACACAGGGCCCTACAACAGCAATATAAAAACACCAGTTAAATTCTAGAAACGTTTGGCACTTTGGAATGGTTTAGTAACAACATAGGGTCTCTAATATCTTTTATTTTCTCATTTTAAATTGAAGGGAAGACCACCCAGTTCCTGAAGGACCTTTCTTTTCCAGAGATGTTTATGACAAATATTCCCTTGCACCTAATATCAGAGAACTGTGGGCCTTTCTCCGAGGGTATGTCATTAAATTAACAGTTAAAGTAAACTATAATTTCAAGTGCATTTACACTATCTGTTTATTCTACTCGTGTTTTCATTCTCCTTCTCCAAGTCCTGTAGAGAATGCCAAAGCCAAACAGGAGTGTGATGATGGGGCTGCAAAAGTCTCCCGCTCTCCTTCCACAGATGAAGCTGCAGAGTTTAAAGACAACAGTTGCATCAGCAGCCAAGCATCCTGCTGGGACAGCTGTGATAGTGAGGATCTAAGTGCAGACAAAGCCGTTGAAAGCACACGAGACTTTGAGGATACCAAAAAATCAGGAGCAGAGCAGAAGCAGATTAAGAAAGATGCTCCCTTTCCCGAGCCCAGGCTCCCTTATCCCTGCCTGTCCAACATTTCTAGCAAACAACAGGAAACATTTCTTGGTTTTTTAATGAATAAGAAAACCAAGGATCCTCCAGAGGTATCAGCATTTGCATCTTAATGCTCTTAATGGGAGCTTAGTCCTGGTAGTTGTAATTCCATTACTTGGGGGGAAAAAAGACCCTGATTTTTTTTTTGTTTGCTTGTTTTTTCCAGGTCTTAAAGGCACAAGTGAACAATGAAGTGATGCACTTCAATAGCTACCTCCAAGATGTGGCTAGAATGTGTGCTGATGACTACAATTTCATATCACAAGGAGCTATGCAATATTCAGAGGTACTGATACTCCATCAGTTGCACCTCTCGTTAGCTTTATGTGGTTTAGCTCATAAGCAATGAAACACAAACCCTAATTGTTTTTTCTTTGTTGTTTTTAAGGAATTTTTAAGGAGCTGTTTGGAATGCATTAGGACGCTTCCCCAGTTCTACCAGATCCACGAGCTGACCAGTTTAACAGGAGGGACATTCGATCCAGGGCTGGCGCTGACCTTTGAAAAACAGCTGCTGAATATGGTAATGTACATCTGCAGCCGCTTTTCAGTCTCAGCAGTATCAGACTACAGCCTTATATAATTTAGTTGTTCAGAAATTAAAATGTCTTTTTTTTTCCTTGTTTAAAAAAAATTAAATCATCACTTTGATACCTTCTCATCTTCAAGTGTTGAATTGCAGAATCAGTTTTTTTGCTGTTGATTAAGTTTCTCTATTACCATATTTCTTCCCTTTATTTCTCCAGGGCAGTGTGAATATTACAGACCACAAGATAGTGCCTGCTGATGCACAACTTGCATGGGATTATCAGAGTGTTTCATCAGAGAATCCTCCAGCTAAAAAGGCTAAGGACATGCATGCTGTAAGCAATTGTCTCACTTTTTGTAATTGCTCCATCAAAGTAAGCCACAGACACGTTTTACTGCTAGAATGAGATTCATGACCTCGGGTCTATTGAAATTCTCTTTCGCCTCTTGCAGTTTTCACCAAAGACACCAGAGGGTGTTCATGTCTTGCTCAGCAAAATTAGACCTTATTGCATTTTTCTGAAAGATGCCAGGTCACACATGTTAATCTCAAACCCCGTTTAACTGTAGAAAGTTGTGTATCCACAGAAGATTTTCTCATGTTCTGATAGTGTTATTTGTTGTTTTGTTTTTTCCCCTCCCTCTCCAGACTGTCAGTGGTGATGGGAATGCTGAGAAGCTCTGTGCTTGTTATGAGCCTCATGTTTGTTTGACTCGAGATGCCTTGGTCAGGCTGCTGGACAACCATGGCCCTGAATTTGTGGAGCAATGGGAACTTCCTGTTTGGGTCAAATTAAACCAAGGAAAAGGTACAGCACACATCAGATGCTGTCGTACTGGAAGTTAATTAGAGCCAGTTTAAGTTTTACTTCCAGCAGTTAAAAATGTGCAATCGTGGTGAAGCGAGAAAAAAATATAGATTACCCTTTTTAAGCTTACTTAACAGGTTTTAAATTAAATTTTGTTCTGAAGAATATACGGCATATTATGACCTAACAAAAACATGCTGCAGAATTGAGCTTCATAGTATTACCAAAAAAGAAAAGAGCAGAAGACGTGTTCACATTTTTTAAAAGTGAGAAATAAATTACATGTTTATGAGAAGCATAAATGCTCACTGTTGTCACCTTCATGAAGTGTGTTGTGCTGCAAAAGTGACGTCACAACTGCTGGCACGCATCACTCTAACATCATTTTAGCTTGCTGTGCACCTTTTGTAGTTTTGTAGCCTTGTGCGCGTGTCAGTCTTTACTTCCATTTCACTGAAATGTCAGTACAGGAGCTCAGAAATTCGGAGAATATGTAACAGCTTGAAAAGATGACACTTCCTGGCAAAAACTTTTTTTTTTTTAAATTTGCAATTTCTTTGCTTCTTGCAACAAGACTGTGATGACATCACAGTTGGTGCACAGCAGAGCCAATGTGGTGACCATAAACTAGGCATTAGGTAGCTATTGTGTGTATTGATGTTATATGGCCTGACGGTGGTACTGTTTCACATGGCCCTTTTTATTCTTATTCACAGTCGGTAATCAGAAGAAGACTGTGTATATAGACTCGCCGCTCCTGAAGACTGAAATGACAGTGAGAGAAAGGAGTCATATCTATCACGAAGAGAGTTTGAAGCGGTCCATCAAGAAGAATGGAAGTAGAAATGTGTTCCATTTGATGACAGAGCTTCCTGTAAATAAGCAGAACCTCTCACAGGTATGTTTATGTGTAAATTAACTGTGGTAGTGTTGGTGTTATCTGGTCTTATTTCATTAGAGCAATTATTATTCTTCTGTTTCTGAATTAGGAAATTTCCCAGAGAAGCGTAGTTTCCCTAGAAAACAGTGGTCTGGATTTTGAGGTGGATCTCACCGACCTGGAGACATTTGGAGAGACGTCAAAGTGTAAGAAGATCCCAGATGAACAGGATGGATATATTAAAAGTAAAAAAGATACAGGTTCCCCACTTTCAAAAAAGATTAAAACGTTCAGTGAAGAGACGAGCAGCTCCTCGATAAAAACAAACGACTCTGTATCCGATCCAGCTCAGCAGGTTTTGAGTGAGCACATTCAACCAGGGACTGAACAAGCAAGACAAGACCCTGCCCTGCAGAGTGATGAGGACCAAGCTTTTACTGGAGACTCGGATGATGAGAAACTGGTCATTGATGACTCGATGTCTCCAGTGAACACTGTCCCAAAACAAAGTAAACCTCAAACTGTAACGTGCTCTGCAGACCCTCCAGTTGTTCCTGCTTCTGAGTCCACTCCTGAAAGTTCAGAGATGTCTTCCCCTCAAAGAGTTACAAGGGCCAGACGACAAACCAAAAGAGCAAAGGACTCTGGGGATCAGCTAGGTGAGATCCTGCGCATGCAGACAGCCATGTTCAAGTCTGCCAACGAAATAGCCAAATGCTCTGCTAAGTCACCCACCCGATGTGCAGGGCCATCGGTTCACTCTCATCCAACATTGCTGGTTAAACCGTGTGTGTCTTCATTTTTGGAGAGAAACCAGAGCAAGGATGGTGAAACCAGTGTGGTTTCCCCCAAGTCTTCATCCCTCAGTGCTGACACTAAAGAACATAAAAGTTAGTGTCGATTGATTTTCAATATGTAGGTTTAATTTCTCTGTGACTTGATTACCATACAATGCTTCATTGACTCTCTGCTCCTTTATTGACCCCCTCAGAGCTTCTTTCACAAGACCTGCAGGCTACAACAGAAGATGAGCAAGATTACGAGGCTCCTGTTGAGGGCAACCTGTTTTATAAACTCTACAGTCTGCAAGACTTGTTACTCATGGTGCGCAGCTCTGTCTCTCTGACCCACACGAGAAAAGTGGGCAGCAGGAAAAACCAGGTATAAACATTCATTCTGTATATGCACAATCCTCAGAATGAGATTTGTTTTTAATATTGACATTTGATCTGTCCCAATAGCATACACCAGTGCATGTCTTGCCTAAGCTGGAGTACCAGTTGTCTTATGGTGTTGAGTGCCTAACCAGGAACGAGGTATGCAACTTGTGGACAGAGACTTTGCTTCACTCCAGCACAGTATCTTACATAGGTAACGTTTTTATCCTTGTTACTTTCAAACTTGTTGCTTTGAGATACTATTAAAATGATGATGGTTATGTTCCACACATGGTTCTAAATTGAGCTAAAGGAGGGACCCTTTGGCTTTCCTTTTTTTAACTTCGTTGCCAAGGAAATAGCCAATGTATCATTTAGACAGCTTAAAACAGGCCACGATACAATCAACGGGGCAGATCCTTCCACAAACCAGAGAAATAGTCTTCAGATGACTCATCGTCCTCCTCTGACTGTGTAATGGTTAGGTTTACTTAGTTGCCATAGCTACAGCCACATGCGATCATGTGTTATTACAGTGAATGCAGTGTGCAAAGCTAAGCTAAGTGTTGTTTTGGGCTTTAGTTGTATTGTCAGTGTCTCCGTACTGCTTATCTGTGACTCAAGATTCGAGGAAAGACTCCACCTCTTGTCTGTGCTAGGTTCACTGAACTGACTCATGTAATCTTGACATGCATGTACTCTGTTCCTTTTGCCTACTGGATCAATTAAACACCTTTACAGTTCACAAAAGGTACACACATTGGCAGAAGTTTCATATGTTCAGCTTCACTGCTGTAAATGTAGCCATACAAGAGAATGGCTAACGAGCCTGTGTGGCAAAAATAATGTCTGGTTTTGCCACTAGTGGTAAGAACATTGAGCTATATGAAATAAATAATATCCCCCAGCTACTGAAATTATATGGTGCTAATAGACTTCCTTATTTACTTGGTTCTTTGTGGTTTATCATGTGGTTTGTCATGTGGCATTCCCCTATTGTGTATTTATGGCTGCTGTTGTCAGCTCTAAAACACTCTGCAAATGAAGGAAGACACTGTTGAAATAAGCAGGCCTTCCCAGCTGGAGTGGGAGGCATGGAAGAATCAAGATGAGAGGGGGCCAACGAGCATTTCTTAACACCCACTCAAGCTGGTTAACAATGCTGGCAAATCACCACAGACTAATTACTTTGTGAGCACCAGACATAGCACGGATGATGAAGTGAAGCTCTTGATGTGCACACTAGCTCTTGTTGTTCTCTCAGTTTGTCTTTCACCCTGTCTCCATGACTCTGTAGCGCACATCAATGCACACACATCAAAAGTAGCTCTGCTGCGAAAGCTGCCTGATGACTGGAAGCAGAACATCTCCTGTGGGTTCAAGTGAGTGTTGTTTCAACAAATGTGTGTCGATAAAAAGGATTAAGCTAATCATCTCAGAATGATTGTGTTACTTAAGATTTCGAGTTTGTCTTCTCGAGTTTCAGAGTGTTGATAATCCAGGCCTTTTCATCACCTCTGAATGTGTTAGATGCCAAGTAAAGCAGATAGGCTGAAACTTGCTGATGTCTCTTTTCCAGGCTTTCCAAGTCATTAAATATACTCCACCACCTACTGAAAAAACTTACTGGGTAAGTTGTTGCTGACACATATTATATTATTACTATTTTTGTTTGTATATTGTTGTCATTGAGATCCTCCACCCAAATTTTTATTTAATAATTGTAAGATTCTGTATGTTTTTTTTTTTTTATAGTATGCTAGGAAAATATGTGCACAGATTTATTAAAATGTACAAACATACATGCAGATACATTATATAAATCAAAAACAGTGTTTATACAATTCTATCAAACTTGAAAGTCAATATTTGGTGTGACCGCCTTTATAATTCAATACAACCAGGATGAACTCTTAGGCAAACTTTCTCTTCATTTCTTTAAGCAGTCTCCAGGAATAGTCCTCCAGGCTTCTTGATTGACATTCAAAGCTCTTCTTTGAATGTCGGCTGTCTTTTGTTTTATTCTCTGTTAACATGATCCCACATCTACAGTAATGTTGAGGCCCGGCTTCTGGGGAGGCCAATCCATGACTGATGGTGTTCCATGGTGTGTTTTTCCTCTCCAGTTAAGCTTTTACTGCAATGACGGTGTGTTTAAGGTAATTTTCATGCTGGAAAAGGAAGCCAGTTGCCAATCAGACTCTTTCCAGATGGTATTATATGGTGGATGTAAAATCTGACAGCTCTTTTCTATCTTATGTTAATCTTTAACACTACTGGCTTAAATGTAGCCTTAAACCATGAATGAGCCTCCACCGTGCTTTAAAATTTCAAATTTGGTTCATAACAAATTTATCACAGTTTCTTTGGTCCATCAGTTCACTTTCATCCAGCATAACTGGTTAAACCGTGTGTCTGTATTTTTGGGGAGAAACCAGAACAAGGATGGTGACACCTTTGTTGTTCCCCCTCCAGTCTTCATCCCTCAGTGCTGACACTAAAGAACACAAAAGTTGGTGTCGATTGATTTTCAATATGTTTATTTAATTTCTGTATGACTTGATTAACATAACAGTGCATCATTGACTCCCTGCTCCTTTATTGACCCCCTCAGAGCTTCTTTCACAAGACCTGCATTCTACAACAGAAGATGAACAAGATTACGAGGCTCCTGTTGAGGGCAACCTGTTTTATAAACTCTATAGTGTTTGTTTAAATGTTGATGAATTGAATGTAAAGTCTATACCCCAAGGAGTTTTTTTTTTTTTCTTTTTTCTTCAAACTTGCTCATCACCTTCAGGTTATCAGAAAGTTGGCTATTGATTCTTAAAGCTTTGTTTAAGCCGATGAAATGTTCACACTGTTCGCTCTGGTTGCCTCGGGCTAAAACTGTGACGCAAGCCTGCCTTCATGTTTGCGCTGGAGAATTACTCAATCAGAGAATTACTCAATGACACTCAGTACATGTGTCAACTTCTTTGTCAGCGCTTCATTCTTCATCATTTCTTCCAAGAATGGAGAAATCATTGCAGTGCTACAACACGTTTCTGTGAGTGACACAGTCTCAAGGATTTTGTTTGCCTTTGTAGGTTAGAGGAAGGACGATACCTGATTGCACATAAATCGGGGGAACCGTTTGTGACCATCCTCAAAGCAGCACATGGAAAAGGGAATCGGGGGGGATACGACCTGCATCAGGTCCACAGCTCTGTTCCACAACCCCCGGCCTTTGGCTTTGTGCCTTGGATACCTGTTGATCCAGCTGTAGTCCTGCCCTTCCACCAGCAACATGGAAGGGTCCCCTGCACCTTTCCACCAACACCCATTGTGAAGGTTTGTATTCATGTTTTCGCTACAGTTACCCTGTTAATTCAAAACATTGTAGGGAAAAAAATCTCCACAACAACAGACATGTGGCCCAGGTTAATAAAGAGCAACAAGAGGAAAGGTTGCTATGTTTATATTAATATCTAGGAAGTCCCCACCCCCACTCCAGAGAATTTGTAAAAGCAAAAATACCTTAGGTTCTTTTCTAACAAGTTGAACCAGAATCTACTGCATATTTGTTAGTGGTAGCCTAAAACTAACACCACCACCCCAGGGAGAATTTATAAAAGCAAAAATAACTGTTCTAACAAGTTGAACCAGAAGCTGCCTCATATTTGTTAATGGCAAAGCCTAAAACTAACAGCAGGGACAAATACTGAGAAGAGTTATTGGCTTTTCTGGTTTAGATTCTGAGACATTCATTGGAGGTCTGTCTGAAATTTAACATAGCAAATAGCTGAACGGCATTCTTTATTTACTTAACAGCTTTTGGTAAAATAAGTTTTTAGCCAAGCAACTTTGAGCACTCAGTCCTTCTGAAAATGACAAATAAACATATTCTCTTATTGTCCATCCTACCAGAAAACCAATGGAAGCAACAAGAAAACGCGCAAGCAGAAGAAACGTACAGCCAAGCGTAACACATATGTGAAAAAGCTAATTCAAAAGTCGTTTTAAGATCCCTTTGTTAATGTATTGTCATATAACTTCACGATTTGGATTAGGAGAGCTGGAGGAGGAGCTGCACATGTATGTCTAAAGAAATAAAAGCAAAGTCCTTAAATTATAAATGTGGATCCTGATGCACTTTTATTCTGTATAATCTGTAATTTTGTTCAAAGGTATGTTTGTATATATTTTGTTTACTTTTTGTGTGAAAAAGAGTCAATAAACTGAAAGTATGATCTACAATGTTCGGATGTGTTTGACTGTGGGAAGTTGGGCTCAGACACACCTAGGATTTCTCCTAACGGCACAAGGCTTCAGTCACTTTGAATAGTGTGTGGGAAAACTTAGCTCTAAAACTCTGAGCTGCTGACTCGTAGCAGATTAGGGTGGAGTCATGAGTCCACAGAAAGGGGGAGGGAATCTGTCAGGGGAAGTGAAGTGGGAAGCCTTTTCATATCTCTGAAAAGTTGAGCCTCCAAACCCAATCCATTTAAACATCACCAGGACAAATCTGTGCATCATCTCAGCTTTTACAGCTCAGGTAAGTGTGCTGGAATTTTGTCAACTGTTTGTTAATAGAATAAAAGGAAGTACGGTTCAGTTTACACTGCATAAAGCTTCAAGGAGTTTTAAGGAGGCATTTTGCATTCACGAATCATGACATATGACTTGTATTTTCACAGTTTGTATAAAAGAGTCTCACTTCTGTTTAAGTTTCAGTTAAGTTTTAATTCTTCAGGTTCTTAAACCAGTTTTTTTTCCTTGTCCACGTGTGAAAGAACTCAGTTGCCTTACAACATTGAAGTGCAGTAGCACATTTTCCAGGGCGTGTCACTTCGATGTTTCTAATGCATCTGAAATCTTTTACTAGAAACTCTTCTGAATGTGGCAGAGCAGTCAAAAAGAAATAACCATTCGTAAAAGGAATAAATTCCCCTGCAGTGACTCGGCTTTGTACAAAGCAACAACTTGATTTAACTTCTCTGCCTTTGTTAGAAAGACTTTGCTTTACCTTATCAAACGATTACATCTCCAGTCAAAATAAACATGGTCTTGTGCAAGTCAGTGGATTATAGCGAGATTTGATTATGAGATTTTTTTTCTTCCCCACAACAGTGAAAATGGCTATGGTATCAGAGTTTCTGGGACAGCTTTCTCTCAACATTGGGGTAAAGTTCTGCTTTCGTTTTTTTCTTCTTTATGATGGTAACTCTTATTTTATCATTTACTTGTTACATGCGTATTTAATGTTTAATTTCTCCACTGGCAGCCTGCCATATTTAGCTTTAAGGGTGAGCTTTGTTTCAGTCACATGCTAAAAGATGTTCTCTGAGAAATTGACATTAGCCGAACTCATGCACTCAACCTGACCTTTTGTATGCCACCAGTTTCCTAATGGAGGTTAAGAGGTTAACAACAAAACAGTTATTTTACTTCTTGCTTTACTTCTCAGGGTCAGGATCCTTTGTTTCCCACTGTGGTACCTGCTCCTGACTTTGACCCTGATAAAGATGCTGCCAGGATAGAGACCGCCATCAAAACCAAAGGCAAGATCTCTCTCTCCAAAAAAAAGAAGGAAAGAGAAATGGTGCTTGGTTCTGCAAATTCTTGCAACAGATGAGTGACTGGTATTTGTGAGTCAGCCTCATGGCTTAAAATGTTTGGACCACATTGGGAACACCTCCATGTCCACGCCCCAGTGCTGGCAGAGCTGTGTTCTGGCCGCTGACTGAGAGCTACTGGCACTCCTAACAGCCCACCATCGTGCTGTGGTGAAGAATGTGTTCAGAGTAGAAAAATGTTTTTCTGCAAATAAGATTAGGAGGAAATTACACCTTATGACCATGTTGTGTTTAAACCTTTACTCAGACACGATATTTGTGTATATCCATCCCCTCTTCTTCTGTTAAAAGGTTGTTGTAGGGATTTACTGATTGTGTCTTTCTTTTGTCATCATAACCTACTCAGATTTCTTAGTATTGTTAAAAAATTCATTCATTCCAGTGCTAATATATTTTAGTGAAGTAGTGCTGCATTTCTGTAATTAATGTGTACAAATCGTGTATAATCAGGTGTGGATGAGCAGACCATCATTGATGTCCTAACAAAGCGGACGTACGCCCAAAGGAGAGAGATTGCTTTTGCGTATGAAAGGAGGGCAAAGAAGGTACAGCAGGCCTAAACTCCTTCATGGCTTTAAAGCGCCATTCTTTGTCTTTTCAACAATATGCCAGACATTAAGCATGATCAGGTAATGCTGTTATAATTTATATAGGACATGATCTCAGCCCTGAAGGGTGCTTTGTCTGGCTCACTGGAAGCTGTAATCCTTGGACTGATGAAGAGCACGGCGCAGTTTGATGCCTCAGAGATCAGGGGATCCATCAAGGTAAAGTGTGGTTTGTTTGTTTTTTTTCTCTCTCAGGGAGATTTTGTGGAAGGGCAACACCGCCCTCTGCTGGAAACAAAAAAACATTAGTCTTGTGTCTTCAGATGGCTTTCAGGTGTGATCGTTCAAAATTCTCCTTTTTTCAGGGCTTAGGAACTGATGAAGAAACACTGATTGAGATTTTGTGCTCACGCAGTAATGATGAGCTGGTAGAAATTAAGAAGGTCTACAAGGAATGTAAGTACACGTTGAAATCCTGTGTAAAGTTTAGATTACAGTTGAGGTTGCTTGCTTAACATTTACCATGCATTGTTCTTGTTGTATTACTTATGCACACTCTACGAGAAGAATCATATCATGTCTTAATCAGTCATAAATCAAGTTATGTGACTACTCTGGTTTAAAGAGATGGCTAAATCCCCCACGTAAAAATATAATTTTTATAGTGTTCAAGAAGGAACTGGAAAAAGATGTGGCTGGAGATACTTCTGGAAACTTCGCTAAGTTACTATTGGCTCTTGTGCAGGTGAGACATTGTTGCATTGTTCCTTAAGATTTACATACATATAGGTGACAAATTAAAAGAAAATACTAGTGGCAGTATTATTCTGTGGGGAACATTGTCCTGGCTTGTTGTCCCCTTGAAAAGAACGGTCACTTCAAATCAATAGATGTTGTTTTGAGTAACTATTTTTCTGCTATAATGGAGCCTGAGTGACCTCTCAGGCTCCAGTGAGCCTGAGAGGTCACTTAACAGTGTGATTAGTAGTGTCAGCTGCCAGACATCAACAAAGTTGAACACCTGAGATTTTTAAAACATAGTGTGGCTGTATATGTTAAGGAAGTGTACATATTCCATTATACAGTACATCCAAACACTCGTCCACACATAATTACATCCATGCAGGTATTTGATGCCAAATATAACCTGTAAAAATGACTTTTCAGCAGTTGCTTGTGAAAATGACCTGAATGTTGTTTATTTTGCCGCAGACCAAGAGAGCTGAACCGTCCTCTATTACAGACTATGAAAAGATTGATGAAGATGCCAGAGTAAGTTGTTTGCCTTTGAATTAAACTGATTTTTGTTTGGGTCTTACATTCCTGTCATGTATAGAATAATAGAATAATTAATATAGAATAATTAGACACGAGTGAAATTTTTTCGTTGTCCATGAACGGCTCTTTTCTGTGCCACAAACTAAATTCTGGCAGTGTTTAAGGATATTTCTTCATGCCTAGGCTCTCTATGATGCTGGAATAAAAATTAAAGGGACTGATGTGGCGACCTGGATCTCCATTATGTCTGAGAGAAGTGTACCCCACCTCCAAAAAGGTGCCCCATCCTTTTTACTAAGAGCACTATTAATACATGTGGATTTGTGATCCTCTGTTGCAAGTTGTGAAATGGACCCATTACACCATTCAAAGAGTTTTTTCTTCTGTGTCTTAGTATTTCAGAAGTACAAGAGTTACAGCCCCTACGACATGCAGGAGAGCATTGTCAAGGAAGTTAAAGGAGACTTGCAAACATCCTTCCTGGTGCTAGGTACACTTTAGCAGTGCATTTAGATTATGAATGAATGACAACTCCCCAGTTTTGTTTTAAGAATTCCTTCCAAAGTGATAAGAAACATATCTGCAGAATGTAAGATGCACTCCTGTTAATATTTGTTCTTTTTATTTGTTCCAGTTCAGTGCTTTGAAAACAAACAGCTGTACTTTGCCAAAAGACTCAATGAAGCCATGAAGGTACTCACACTACTGTTCTTTTCCTTTTGAGATGTAGCTATTTTGAGGGCTAGACTGTTTTTTTTTTTAATCCAGCAGATGTAAGAAATACATCTGCTTGTGAAAGTGTAATTTAGCTGCAGGAACACAGAGAATCCAAAGTTGACAAAAGTTATCTTACAACAGTGTTGCATCAGCTGCTGCAGTTAAGTTTGGAGCGTGTGCAACTTAAGTGCTGACTTGTGCTCGTTTCCTCAGAGTAAAGGAGCCAAAGAGAAGATGGTGACCAGAATTATTGTGTCACGCTGTGAGGTGGACCTGAGAAAAATCTGCTCTGAATACAAGTCCTGCTTTGGGCAATCTCTGCAACAGACTATTATGGCAAGTGAATTTTCTAACCTGCCTCTGGTCTATGAGTGATTTACAGTAAAGCTTGTTCCGTCATGCAGCATGTCTGACTTGGTGTTTCTGTTCCTTCTCCAGGAACATACCAAGGGAGACTACCAGAAGGTACTGCTTGGCCTCTGTGGACCAGAGAAATAAAAAGAGTCATCAGATGCAAAAGAGCCTCTTTATCCATAGCTGGAAAGCTGCGCTTTGAATATCAGCTGGAGCTCATCTCATGTTTTCTGGATATGCATTTGAATGCAACATTTAAGGAGAGATGTTTTTGTCTGTTTTTTATTTCATACATGAAGAATCTGTGTCACAGTTTGTTTGTTATACCAAAACGGAAATAAAGTTGCTTTGTTTGAACATTGCTCGTTTTTTGTTTTTTTGCTTGTGTTGCTTTATGTGGATGTTTACATGAATCGCCACCAGAGGGCGATATATGTAAACGGTAAAAGCAGCTGCAGAAAGCTCTGCCCCTCTGTCTTGGGGCCTTACATTGCCTATATCTGCTGAAGGAATGCAGATATGTAAAAAAAGAAAAAAAATATATGACAAAATTTTAACAGCAACATTTTTACCTACCATTATTATCCTTATTCTTAATTATTAGGCATTTTAAATATGTGAAAGGAAATGAAAATGACAAAAAACATTTTGTCTGCACAAGAAATGAAAATGAATTTCCAAGCTTTGAATAAAAAAAAAAAATACTGTATACATTTTCTTCCAATTCAGACATTTGATGGCAAACCTCATTTGCAAACATAAAGATTCACGATCATAAAAACATTAATTTACAGTGTGAGCAGTGCTGCGTGTTTTCAGATAAAAAATTACAAGAAACAAGCTTCAGTTTCCACTATGAGATTCCATCAAGATGATTTAATCATTAGTGTGTTTTTCTGTGTTTGTTTGGTGCTAATATTTTAATTGAAAATGTTAATTTTACCTCCGGCCAAGATGATTTGCATACCACTAAACAAGTGTCTATACAACGTGTTTCTGCTGTTTAGTTTGTGGTCTCTCAGGATGAAATAACCACCACAGTGTTGTCAAGGCATTTCTACTGAAGTATAAGGAAAAAAAAATAGCCCCAAAAGGCAAGTTCAGTGCTGCTGAACACAGTGATGAGGAAAGGATCGGAAGGAAAGTGCAATAATCTTGCGAAAATGAAGCGGCGTGCTGTGGCTCAAATATGATAGAAGCCCATCTATTACTGTGGGAGAAACCGCCTGATAAAATAATGCTTCTGTCAAATATTTTCAGTGGTTGAATGGCTGAGAAGAGAAACGGCTTCAAATTTTAACAAGGCGTCAGATTTATGGTCATTTTGTAATAATATTGATGAGAACATTAGCCCTTTGTGATGGTTTGTGTTTATGAGCAATAAAAAAATAAAATATAGCGTAAAGTAAGATAAAACAGTATTTTGCAAAGGAGTGAGTGAGATTTATGCACGCATACAGTGACAGATTAATCTCTGCATCATAAAGGGAAAAGTACCACCATATTTTTCACTTTTTTTATATGGATGTACAACATGCTGTTCTGTTCAAGGCCAGCCCGTAGGGACCTCCAGCAAACCCAAGGGGAACTCTCTTCTCAATTGAAACGATGCAATTTACTGTCCCAAACACTGGCACTTCATCATTCAGGGGACTTTAACCCCATGAATGTCAAACAGAGCATGCTGGGAAGGAGATGGAATACCTCACATTACCATAACAACTAGAGCCAAATGACAAGCACTCTGAAGTCTAAAAGGTGAAGAATAATACCATATAATCACCTAATAACATCTGAATAGCAGAAGAGAGTTTGGAATACTTTATATTTAGGAAAAAGCTGTGTGAGGAGGAGTTTTTTTTGTCAGTTGGATACTGATATGGATCCTGTCAGGCACCTGTATCTCAGTGTCTTTAAAGGTCACACAAAAATCCTTTTCTTCTTCTCCTTTCAAACACTTTTGTTAGTTTGATCGAATATGTGGAAAAATCCGCCCCACACCCCCACCTGAGAGAAAAGGCCCGGGCAATCGCTTTAGGCATCCAGCGGCATTAAAGTTTCACAGTACAGCTGTATAGCTGCTGCTGCCCCGCCAGACATACCAACTGCACACCGGGAAGGTATTAGTTTGTGCTTTTTATTAATTAATTGCATTAAACAGAACTTCCAGTGTAAGGGACCGACAGCTTCTTCACGCTTGCCTTCACTCCTCTCTCCTTGACACATCTGAACCTGGCTTAGTATTTTTGTGCAGAGCACCAAAGGGTGTTTAATTATAGAGTAGGGGGCCACCAGGGTCTGATTTTAATTGTGTGCATCTGTGTGTGTTTGCGTGTGTCTGCACGTTTGCCTGCAGCTCTATAGGTCGCGGGCATACTTTAAATCAGAACTCCTACAGGCTAAGCTGGAAGACCGGGCTCCCTCAACACATCCACAGAGCTGTGAGAGCCCGAGTTTGATTAATATTTTCGTAATTATCATTATTTAATTCAGCAAAACCACAGCTTCTTCAGTGAAAGCGCGGCCTTTGTCTCTGTGATGCTGAATATCCTGGCTCATTAAGGGCACGCAGAGATCCTGTATATGGTAAATAAGAGGCTGTGTCTCATGCTGCTGCCCCAGGGAGAGTTGGCACCACTCTGAAGGACATCTCCTTCTAAAGAATGGCGCTCTGCTGATGTTTCTCGGCTCAGACCGTAGAGCTGGATCCCCTGCCTCTGGCATCGTCAGGCCCGCTTCCTTTTATGAGGCTCAAACTGAGACAACAGCGCAGGCAGATGAGCGCTGTGCACTCGTCATGCCATCAGGCTGCTTCCTTTGTACAGTCGACTGGTGATTGAAACAACATAAGAGAGCAGAATAAGGCCTGTCTCCTCTCGGGTTTTGGCTCCAGTCAGACCATCTACAGACACGAAAGACATATGGAGAAGTTTATAAAAGAGCTTTGTGTACATGCACTGCATTTTATGTCTTTGAAGAGTTCAGCTTCTGTCATTTTGAGAAGCCAAAAAATAATCTTAATAAGGTTAAACTTGAAGCAAACTGGGATGCTGCTGCTTCAGTTCAGCATGTTTGATACAGTAACTACTTGTAAAGTAGAAAAAAACCCATTTCTTTCTTAATAATTATGTCTTGTATCAATTATGTGTGGTACAAGTCACAATCTAGTTTGTTAAAAAGCTCGCCCCGAGGGATAACTGGTATTTCACATACTGCAGTTTATTAGATCAGCAGTGTTTGATGCTCAGAGCTGGACTGTATGCTGAGTTTTCTCTTTGCTTGAAGCTTTCTCTCTGTTGCTATGTGCTGAAAGGATCAAAATACCCGGTGGCTGGTTAACCTGCATGCTATATATTCATACCCTCGCGTCCCAGGTTGGCCCAAGGAGACGTCCGTCATTCCTCTGCCTGTCCTGCCACTCCCTGGTCTGCCAAGAACGCAGCAAGACATTTTCTGACAAAGAGCGCTCCGTGCCTAGAGTGTTGTTAACCGCCTGATTTGATCACCTCTTTGACAAAGGTAACGCACGCGCAAGCTCTTGTTTTATATCATGCAATTGCGCAAGATCCGTGTAAAAATACTCCTTGTATGGTTTAATCATTTGATGAGGCTGGGTGGCCTCAAGCCAGATGCACTAATGATAATTTTCTGTGAAGTGGTTGTAATAGTCTGGCCCCGGCTTCAGTATCTCTTCCGTTGTTTGCACATGCCACTGGATCAGTTTGTGTGTACTTTGCAGCAATGATAATAATACACAAAGAACTGCAAGGAGGAGGACAATCTTTATCAGGGTGGCATATTAATGTTTATTTACACCGTGGCTAATAAGATGTGTGCTTCCGCAGTTAGGTGAGACAGAATGATGGTGGGTAATTAAACTGCTTTGCTTTAGATTCATCCATTATCCATACTCAAGCTTGCATACATAATGTAATAATGTTAAATAAGGCCTGTTGCGGCGGTGGGCGAGGTGACCATTCTGAGGTGTTTTCATCCCGCGAGCGTGGCGTAAATCAATACGGTGTGTCACCGCAGTCAAAATGTATAAAGATCCGTGTGATAAATTTTCGGAATTGTCAAATATCTATTCAGCGGTGAGTGAGATACGACCCTTTACATAATGCGGCTTTGCAAGAGCACAAACACACTGACGAGACTCGTTTGTGTTTCAGCGTTTGGCTTTCAACTTTCTAACCTGCTGGAGGTTTGAGACTGACCGAGGGGGTCTCTAATCCATATTGTCATGATGCTTAATCCCATCTGCTGAAGGCAAGTCCTGTCTTTAATGTCCTTGTCAGACTGGCCGCTGGACCCCAAGCAAACTTACACACACACACACATGCGCGCATACACAAACACAGGCTCACCTTCATGCAAGAGATTGAAATCAGCTAGGCAGACACTCAAGCATGAACCAAATGTCAGCGACAAGCCACAGGGAGAGAAGAGGGGCCCATGTTAATTATTACAGAGAGAAATCATACAGTTTCACCTGCAAGACATGCTACCAAGGATATCTGTGGATCATGAAGTCATTTTCTCTTTTTTCCCCCTGTGGTGATACTAAGAGGAGACTCAATCTCAATGAGTAGGTCTTTAAAAAGGAGTGATTAACTCTGTGATGGATGTGCCTCCCCCCCCCAAAAATATCTTTTACTTATCACATTATGAAACTGTATTGTGTGTACTTCTCTAAAGCGAATGATAATGATATACAGAAAGGTGAACAAGTTGGTGAAACCTGCAGAGTTCTTTTGTTCATCAAAATGTCACGGATTTACAGATATTGTTTGAAGCCAGACTGTGAAGCTCTGCCCTTCTGACAGGAGAAATGCAAAGTTTTGGAAAGGTGTCTACAAATTTCTTCCCTCTGCAGCAGCTCTGCTCTCTCATTTGATTTTGAACGTGGAGCAGAAAAAAAAAGAAGAAGTAGAAGAAAAAAAAGAACCTGCCTACCTCCTTGTCTTCTGACAACACGCTTCCCATGTGACACTTAACCTTTGGAGATTTCCCATTCTCTCTGATCATTCACTGTTTGGATCATGTTAATTAACCCTAGGGCGCAGCAGAGAGTTACAGGCTTTGAAGCAGAAGAAAAACACCAAGAAAGAAGTAAAAGGAGAAGGGATTTTTGTTGTTTTCTGTTTCTTCATGGCGATTAATTTCTATATCCATGTGAAAGTCCTGATGGTGCCAGTGAGAATAATGAGTGGCGTGGGTGTTGGAACGGATGGAACATGGTTTGTGTCCCTGTCACCGTTAGTCCTTGTCCCTGTGAGGAAGTTGGCTGGACCAGCCTGACCTCCCTCAGGTGGCCATGGAAATGGAAATCAGTTCAAAAATAGAACACAGGATGGTTTTCATAGCCTTCAGCTTCCCCCCGAAAAAAAGAAAAGGGGATTTTTGTCTATTTCTTTTTCTTCTTTTTTGGCTCCTGGCATAAATGGTCTTTTCTGTAGTTGCACGAAACACACAAAGCAGGTTTCTTGGTGAAAAGTGCCACTGGTGGCAGGCAGAGCAATATCGCCCGAGCCCAAAGAATATGCTGTGCATGTGAAATTATTTTGTTAACTATTTCACTCCTTGGTCTCATCTCACATTTGGCAAGGCTCTGTGAAAATCGTGTCTGCACTGTACAGCAAGCAGGATATAACCCCCTGGCCTTGATGTCTTCTGTCAACCAACTGTAGGTACAGCTAAAAATACGCCAAAGTCAGATGACATACAGTACATATACTCTCGCGTCTTTAACTCTGAAAGACTTTTTTCCTTGTCTCTCAAAAGCAGCTTTTTTTCAAAGCAGCAATGGGTTGAAATCCACCACTCCAAAAACTGTGGAAATATTCATGAGGAAATCTGCTGGAAAAGATGAGCTGCAGCACAACCAGAGGCTTTATTCTCCAGGTTTTCGGGGCAAATCTGTTCCTGTGCTTCTATCTGACGCTTGTCTAAAGCACATAAAGACAAAGACAGGAAGTATGATTAGCCATGGAGAATAGAAGTGCACGCTTCCCTCCAGGATAAGTCTTGAGGTGGGACTGATCAAAGCTATGCCCAGAGACAGAAGGAGACTGAACCAGCACTTTTTCAGTGGCTATCTCTGCCTCAAGACTGGGGAAGAGGGGTGGGGGCTGTTCTATACATATTTTGCTTTTAACGTTTTTGCTGAAAAAGTTGCAGAACAATAGGCTGAATGTGACTGTTAAACGTTTTATTGTAACTCTGCGAACTACAACTGTAAATATAATTGTTTCTGGAACGAGCATAAACAAGATGCTTGCAGTAAGACTAAAGAAAAAGATGATGATCTTTTTTAAAAATCAGTTTTAAGCATATCTATCTAAAATCTAAAGATGAACACCTCTCTGGATTGTATTTATTTTAGTTTATTGTATTGTTTTATGTAAATAATATGAAGCCTTGCTTTTTTACCCCTCGCTCTTTCTCTACAGCTTACGCCTTCAGTATACTCAGGTTATTATAATGTGCCCTTTTTAAACCCGTGGTCTTTTGTATTTCAAAGGTGCAGTCTCGCACATTTTATGATTTCCACATCATGGGCCCTAGTTACCTCCACTGCCTAATACAGACTAAGAAATGTCGTATTCCAGCTTTTACCCCTTTTTAGTTGAGGAGAAAAAGAGATGCAGGTATATTCAGCTGGCCTGAGGGTTCGAGACTGGAAGTACAAGGCGGCTCTGGCTTGTCATGGACAGAGTGTGATGAGATGCCTTCATTATAGCTGGTTTTTAAGGAGAACTGATCTTTGTGAGTCTGCTTATATCAAAGGAATGGCTTTGATATCCCGGCCTCAAACACTTAGAGCTGTTGTAATGACAGCCGTCTGCTGCTTTGGTTTTTCATTGTTTTTCTCCACTATCATCATCAATATTTGATTTTTCTTCATGCAAAGCCTACACGTTCCTTTATGCAACCTTATGCATGCGCACACTGAGTCCCGTCTGTTTATTTTCACATGCTGTAAGTGGGATCTCTTTGTAACACGCAGATGACTGGAAAAGTCCTTAAAAACCTTTTTTTTTTTTTTGCCAATGTGATTATTTTTGTTAATTTACAAACTGAAGGTTCACATTCCTCCAGCAGAGCTTAAGCACAGAACTTACACTGTTTATTAAAATATTGTTAACATTTTGGCGATGGTGTAGTCATGAAAGCACAAATTTGAATATCTGCCTCGGCCTGTAAGCCTCTAAACTAGGAGACTAAATATATACTTACATTTTATTTCAAAGAGAAAAAAATCCTTTCTGGCAAAAAAGACTGGCTATGAAGAACTTTACTCAAGGACAGGAAGCACATCATTAAAATGGGGAGAAATATTAAAAAGGGGGAGATATGAAAGCGTGAAGATCTGCTCGCCTTTGGCTACTCTGACTTGCTTCAAAAACATCTTGAGATCTTTCCCTCCCTCAGACCTGCACTCTCCCTCATTATTTGACTTTATTTGCTGGCTCCACACTGATTTGAGTTGTGGAGCTTTCCTCTAAATAATCAATCACATAGCACGCGCCATAAAAGCAGAGGATCCCTACGAGGAGGCTCTTTTGCAGTATTCAGCATAAATGCAAGACCGAAAAAGTGAAGGGCACAAGTGATGTGGTCCCTTCATGTCTACTTGACACCTCAGATTTCATCAAAGTCCTTGGGTGTATGTGTCCTTGTCCTCAGACTGTGGCCCGGTTAGTTTAATTAGAATACACAGAAATGTGAATGCTGAAGGAGCCACCTCTCTAAAACTGTAGGTATGGAGGTAATTACCTGTTTTTGTGCTCGGCCCTCTGCCTGTCTTTTCTCTCTCATCATCTATGACATGGCACAGCGCTGTCACTTCGGACCAAAAGATGAGGGGACATTATCACATTACTCCTGCTCCCTCATGGATAATGGAACAAGGTTTGCATTTGAATGATAAACAAAATGACTTGGAGACACTGGGAAGATCACTCACACCTGCCCCTCCCTGCTTCTGCTGAGTATTATGCAAAACAAGGGGTGAGGATTTTTTTTTTTTTTGAGTCCCGTGAACTCATCCCTGTATCTCCCAGGCATGTTGGACAATTATGAGTCAGTAGAAGTAACGGCACCTTGCTAATGTTATGCAGTGTTTGTGTTCACCGTCCTTTTATCAGAGCACAGCTGCTTTCATTTGCAAAGTTCTTCACCAGATTCCTTATTCCTGAGATTAGCATAGACTTGCAACCGAGGCCCTTAATCAGAAAAAATACAAAATAAAACAAAGCATGATGGCTTCAAAGTGTCCATAGGGCGATAAATAATTCTGGACCTTGTCAAAACGATCAGATCAAATAAGATAAAATGACATTCTGAAGCGCCACAGCGTACAAAGCAAATATATTTTCATTTGCGAGGAAAAGAATATTCAGCAGCACATAGCTGCATCGCTGTTTATTTTCATTTAGGAAGACTTTCAATTCAAAACAAACTAAAGTTATTTTAAGTTTATTTTTTTGCCAATAAACACCTGGAGGGAATGTTCCTCTGCAGTGACGCTCTGACGAAAAAAGGTATTTCAAGTCTCCTGAAATCTGCAGCAGCGATGCTGCTCACGTAACACTGCCATGCTTGAAGAGTGCCTCCTTAGAACTGAGTCTAAAAAGAGAGCATTGAATATATATTGGTTAACATCCTTTCAAGGCAGCTACAATTAATGTGTGAAGCTGTGCTTGGATCCTTTGTGCCTTACACCTGCCAATCACCATGTTTGTAGAGCTAGATCACAGTCTTGTTTTTCCTACTGTATGCAGCTATGTATTTATTTCCACTGGTGTGAAAAGATTATATTTACCGGCGTTTTGAAGATGAGGTGTTTCTGCACACGCTGCGCAAAGATTTGCAAATTGCAAAAAGAAGAAAATCAGGAGAAAACGGCACATGCAGGGCTGGAAAAGCAAACTGTGTGGCGTGCGTGTACTGAAAGTCAGAGCTGGCAAAGTATTCGCTTTCATAAATCTGGTGATTGTGTTCCCACTGCAGCTTTATCATGTCTCCCTATCTGACAAGAGTGGAAACTGACTTAGCACTGCTCCTTTGAACAGATTCTCGTTGTCACCTGAAACCAAAAGGTGAAGCTTTTAGCAAGCAAATAAATCGGAGGAAGAGACTAAATCTTACCAGCTGGGATTCGCTATAATCACACCTAAAGTGCCTGGTCTAATCGACTTTCAGCATCTGTTTACTCTGCATGTCTTAAAAAAAAAAAAAAAAAAGCCTGTGGTGTCTGGCTTGTTCTACAGGGAGTCATTGCGGTTCAGGCTTCGCAGTTCTCCAGTGGTTATTGCATCGAGAGAGGTGCCAATCCAGTCATTTCACCACCTATCCGAGACAGAGCCCAGAAGGCACGGGAAGGCAGGAGTCCCTGGTTAGGACAAGCTGCTTCTTGTATCAATGTTGACCAGCCACACTCCTTGTGGCTCCTGCACATCTGCATCTGGGAGCTTGTCTAATCCCTCTTCTTTGTCATCTCAGGTCAGTAGATGTACTAAATTTCCACCCTGAGAATTATGACAGGGGAAATAAGCTATGTGAAGAGGAAATACACTGAACTTGTGCATTTAAAAAAAAAAAAATCACCTGCATGAATCCACAGACAAATTAAAGTCCAAGCCCAATTTGTCAAGATCATCCCAGCTCGATATTATCTAAGGTGACACAATTTTATTTATTTCCAGCTGGCATCAGGGCGATGAGGATTAAAAAGATAAAACATAGGCTTTTATGTATGGGCCACTTTGCTAATGAGATGGATTAAAATGTGCTCTGTGAAGGGAATTAATTTGCAACTGAATGGCAGTTAGTAGGCAAATGTGTATAGCGTATGACACAAACCCCTGAGGGTATTCCATGGTTAGTTTGGTACAATTTAGAAATTACACAACTCGTTTACTAAATAACGGGCTCGATTTTCCCTGAACTGCATTCTTTAGCGCCTCACTGTCACACTTGACTTTCAGATGTGTTGAAAATAGGTTAGTCTATTCCAGTGAATGAAGCCTCCTGGTAGTACCACTCACTGCAGTAATAGATAGCCATTTATAATTCATGAGATGGCTAGTCCCCCAAGTTAATTTTGCCCAAGGCACTGTTTACTTCTGCTTTGTACTTTGTTTAAAGTCAGTTGTTGACAACTCTTGTACATGTCAAACTATCACCGCTAATAATTGCTTAAGGAGATAGAACTTTTGCAAATGTTGGTTCCACCAGAGGTATATTCGCCTCACCCTATGCAGAACTTCTTTAGATGAATTTTTGATTCATCTCCTTCTCGCTCTTGACAAAAAAAAAAAAAAAAGATGGAAAAAAAAATCCTATGTAATTCAAAGCAATAGCTGTAAGAGAAATTATAAAAAAGAATAATGCAGTATGCTCTTCATAACATCCTAGTTTTCATGTGAAATAGGAAATGTCTCTCTTATGCTCCCTCTCCTCTCCCACCACCCCCGCCTCTTTCTTACTGTCTTCCACTTTCTTGTTTTTTTGCATATTGGCCAAAGACGGACTTGCGCTGCTAGATGATGATTGTCACACGCTGAGGATTGACAGAATCTATTGTAGGCGAGTAACGGCCTTGGGCACTACCTCTGTGGGTCATCCCTGTTCGTCTCTCTGCGCTGATAGCGACATTCTCTCAATCCAGGCAGTCGCTTGATTAGTGCCAATTATCCGGGCTGTCACTTTCCCTGGTGAGAGTGGCCCAGGATGCTCCCCGTCCCCCACACTTCCCGTCTAGAGCGGACGTGCACTAAAAGTCTGCGCTCGTAGCTGTAGGCTGTGGGAATGATTTTGAATGCAGAGATGGGTGGGGTGGGGGATAAAAGAAATGAGTGAAGCAAGTTCTGAGTTTGACAGTGTGATAGCATTGACTTCCGAGACAGTTACAAGGGGAGTGTCATTTTCTCCCGCAAAGATGTCTCCCCAGGGCTCCACCATCTTCCATCAGTCAGTCAGTCATCAGCTTAATATTCAACTGTACACTGTCTACAGGACCCAACTGGGTTACATTCACTAAGGTATACAAAATTCACTTGTAAGTCTGTTGGTTTTAGTCGAAACCAGAGGTACCAACTTTAATAAAAGTGCGGTAAAATAGTATTAACAATAACAGCAGTTTGTCTAGAGCGTAATTCATGTGACCGACGAATCACTGCAATCTGAAGAATGAATGCCATAAATGTGCGACGCTAGAATCAACCAGTCCAAATACATGTGAACAACTGGAGCAAACACACCAAACAAAGACAGGGCGGAGATCGTAAAAAAATTCACAACATGCTAATAATTTTGATCAAAAAATGTTGTAGACAACAAAAAGCAACCTACATTTTTACGTATAAAAAAAGCTATACGTCATCTGTTCCTGAATGTCTCTATTTAATTAGAAAAAGTCAGATTAGGCTCATTGTCACGCCACCTGGTTTAGCCCAAGTCTTTCTGCAGTCACTTCTTGGCTGCGCTGCACTGTTTTTTCCTGGTTCCACACAACGCAATCACAGTATTTTCAAGCCACTCTTTAAACAGTGCTGCTGTGTATTTACTGATCTATTTCTTGCCTCTTTCATGTTGTTACTGTGTCTCTTGTAACTTCTCAGCATTCAGCAGCAGAGAAGTGAGACGCAGAGCTGCTTTAAACAGCAGAGGTTATCCTCAGTATGGATGTCTGCAGGGGGAGTAAACACCACTGGAGTGCGAGTGAATATTTTGTATGAGAGAAGGTATTAATTATTCATGCCAGCTTCATTGTGTATGATGATGTGTCAGGATGTTTGCCAATAAACAACAATATTCCTTGTAGGATTGATCCAATATGAAAAGTTGTTGAGCTAGTTCCTCTCGGTGTGAAAAAGTCTGACAAATGCAGTATGTGTGAGAGGTGGCACTGGTACTTATTTATGGAAATATCAATATTGTATCATAATGCGTATCCTCTCCGCTTAGTATAAACAATACAATCAAAAGGGGGTACTTTAAATCTGGACTGTGAGAATAGCATTAATATGAGGATTAAGGGAAATGTGAAACCACTGAATACAAAGCTGTGTAATCAAATCGATCTGAAGCAGGAAAGTAAACTGGGTCAGTGCGGTGCTGGGATTTTTGGGATTGGCAGAAAAGTACACATAGAAGACAACAGCAAAAAATAAAAACCCTGCACCTTCTTTTAAAGTGTTTATTCTGCTCACAAGAATGCTCTAACAAAGTGCGGCACGCCCAGCTGATCCGGCTCGTCATTGGCTCTTAGCGCAGGGCGATGAGCCCGGCGTGTCTGTGGGGGGATTTTTGCTCCCTTTCATGGTTCGAGTGCCCCGCCACCATCTCCCTGTGACGCCCCGGGGAATACATCACCACACGGGCAGGACAGCAGGCCAGCACGGGCGTTATAATTGCCATCTCCTCCTAGTGCACATTGTACACTGTGGAGCACGGTGATTAAATCAAAAAAACTCCTCTGCACCCCAGCTCCTTACCTCGCAGGCAAAACAGCAGGCTCCTCTGGGATGGGGTCATCATGGCCCCCTCTGTGTTCTCTGATCTTTGCAAAAAGGGGGGTCTAGTGCACACTGTTCACTATTATGTACTAAAGGAAACACAAGGAACCTAATGACTGTTCAAATTAAGACTCATCTACAGTTTTTCTCATCCAAAACAATCTCACTCACAACTCAAATGTTGGATAAATATTTGAACTGGTGAATACTAAGCAGCTGAGAAAGGACAATGAATGCGCTAACTCCATCCTCCTGAATGACTAAACTCTTTTGATTACCACTATCACTTGTGTTGGATGCTTCCTTTTTCATTCGTGATTTAACTCAGCCAGGAAGAGCACACCTTCGATCATCGGCATCCTGATTTACATATGCCTGTGATCATTAAAATACAGATAATTCACCTGAAGCCATAAAGAAAATTAGACCAGGGTTTTATACAGAGTTATCGTCCTTGGACAACCTGCGCACACACACACAAAACAGACCATTATCACTTGGGTTAATGGCTTTGTTAATTTGAAGACATTAACAACTGCTCGGCTGTCCCCAATGAATGTGTCATACAAGGCAGGCCTTGTATTGTTAAATGGGTTGCTAAGTAGATTGATTCCTTAGCTGCAAAACACAGCAGTGATGTAGGCAAACAGGTTAATTAAACATTTACACACAAACGCTCAACAATCTATTGTACTCCTCTAATTTATGGCATCAATATGCACTTTCATCAGGATTTCTTTCTTTTTTTTTTTTTTTTTGAGCGAGGCATATGTTTGCTCGCTCCGTTCAAATTGGCACCACGCCAGTCTTACTGCACTGCTGTTTTTGAGGAGCAACTGGGACTATCGAGCTCTCCGCAGTCACCCATAACAGGGACGCAGCAGTCCCTCCGCTGCGCAGGGAGACAGTCAGATACAGATTCAAACACCTGCACCCACACCTCCACCTACGCTCCTTTTCATCTCCTGCACCAGCCAGAGGAAGCAGAGCCACTGATTCCTAATCAGCTTCGTCTCCACTTCCTCCACCTCTCAGCTCTCTTTGGCACACACACAAATCGGAGTGTACACATTTGCACACAGGAATATACACACACCCAGTCCACCACAGAGACTTCTGCAGAAGAAGAAGTGAAGCGCCACACCTCTTCCGAGAGAAATTTCGTTTTTTTCCCCTTCTCATTCGGAAAACTCTTGGGGGTCACGAGGACAGAAAAAGTTCTTGCTTTTTGTTATTTTCGAAGAATTTCTACAATTGTGAGAGCAAAGTGGGATTTGGGCCAGAGGCGTAAGATAGTTTCCATCTTTCATGTATCCTCTACTGACGGAAAGTGAGCTGACAGGAAGACAACAAGGGAACAATCAATCACCTTTCTTTTCAACTTTCCTTTTTGCCCACGTACGTGTTGGTTAATTTCTTAACACGGGGATATATATATAAAAAAGAAAGGCTTTTCTGCTTTTCTTTAGTGGTTGTCTAAGTGATGGAGCACAACACTCCTGCAGTGTAACAACTGTGAGCTATGATGAATTCCAACGATCACTTCATATGCCAGGCCTCATTAGCTACGGATGTGTTTGCTTACAGCTTCGCCTAAATACCTCAAGTACTAGATGCATGTTGTTTTTCTTTCCCCTTTTAAGTTCTCACCCTCTCTTATTCACACATGCAAACACACAAACACACACACATGCACAGCCTGGAAAAGCCTTTAATACACTTGCCAACCACGGGCCCTGGGTAAGATTCCTTGAGGGCGATGTGTATCCACAACAGTGTCTCTCCCTCAGACATGTGGCATGGGTAAACAACACGGTTAAGCCTAAAACAATGTGTGTCCCTGATGACTGCAATTATTTATGAAATCAAACACAATTCAGCTCTCCGCCATGTGGGACAGCTCTCTACATCACTCAACAAATCTCCACTCTTTACTGCTCGTGATCTTATAATGCAATCCCGGCGATTACTACAAGTGTCAAACTCTTGTTATCATCGAAACAGCATTAATCAATACGCTGATCTCTCACCTGCACTGAAAAAAAACTCCCATTTTATCCATGTCACATGTACCTTCACTGCCTCCCCACCCCACCCAAACCAAGTGAAACATGTGTAAACCATGCAACCTTCAGGCTATATTTCCTCAGGCTGTCTTTGTGGATTATAACAAGGCGATGGCTAAATTATTCAACTTTTGGTTTCTCATGACTGGATGAACAGTGCAGTGGGAGAAATGCCAGTGTCAAGACAGTATGCAAGCTCTCGGGACATTAGCCTCCAGTCAGCAGCTGCTGCAGATGGTATGCTCACTTTGTCATCCACTTTCTCAGCATTGCTTGTGAAGAGCAATTAACTAACAGCGCAGACACAGACAGACAAGTTCATTTTGTTTTCAAAAGGAAAATTAGAGAGGTGGACCGAGGGAAGAGGCCATTCATCACATAGGCGCCTCTTTATCTCTCACATGCTTTGGACTTTAAAGGGTTTCAGGATTTTAATCAAACAGCCGTCTCTCTGCACTTTTAACATAGCCAGTGCTGACAAGCAGTGATCACCCAGGAAATTTCCTCAGTCTTAAGGTCACTGACCTTTGTCTTATCAGTGTTACCAAAAGTAAAAATGTGTGTACACATGCACTTCACTTGTCCAATAGAAGATGTCTAGATGTTTGTTTTGGGGTTTTTTTTTTAACATTTTGGTCAAATGCAAGTAAGAGCTTGAACTTGAAATGCAATCTACTGAGCTCCACCTTGGTACTAAGCTTTATAGATTAAGGCTAAAGAATTAAGAAATATAGGGTTTAAAAAAAAGTGCATCATGTAAAGTGCATGGCAGGATTTGCAGATGATGACGCTGCAGGCAAAGCCAAGGGTCTGCTGTGCAGGTCAGAGGTGTTAGCCTGGTCGCCTTGCAAAACTAGCTTTGACATTTCTAACACTGCACATTGTTTATGGTGTGTGATCATTTTTAAGACCCCATAAAAATATACAAAAAGAACAATTTGCATATTAATATTATTATATGCATTGCTATTTTACCTCAAAATTATTCTGCAAAAGTGTCAACTGTTTGTGCAACATTGTGAAAAATTCTGCAGATCGGCACAGTAAAGACATACCCTACATTTTCAGCGTGTAGGTTCTAACCTCATAAATCACAGGCAGAAGATAAATATGTGAGGGCAACTAAATTAAATGGTACTTAGCCTTGTGAAATGCTCTGTAATAGATCTAAAGAGGAGGTTTAGAGAAACAAGAAGGTATGCATCCCCCTTTCTCCAGCCAGCAGTTGTAACCCTCACTGAGCTCCCTTAACACAGAAGAAACCAAAGATCATAACAAGACCTACTAGAAACATATCTCATTAGCTGCCTGCATACCTCTCCCATCATCTCCTAGCACCCTCCTTGGGAATATAGAAAGAGGGCTTTGCCTGCTCTGTCCCCAAGCTCTTGTCAAAATCTTCTTAATTGTGATTAATTGCATGGCCATAATGATTTCCTTTACTAAGTACAAATAATACAACAATGATAACAATATAAGCGGCAGAATGCTTTCACTAAACACTGCCGTGTTCGTCAATTGCAGGTGTGTTTTCTGCAAAAAATAAAGTTGTTGTTGAGAATATATTGCGTGACAAAAAAGAACAATGTTTTTCATATTTCCACAACAACTTGAAAAAAGCACCGCTTTGCAAAGAATGCCCTAGCTCCGGGCTCCTCTGCATATTGGAGGTTTTCCCTCTGTGGACTCAGTTGTTATGGATGCTGTTTATGGTGCTGCTATGACAAGTGTGAAGGGCAGGCATAGTGAAAGATGTATCGCTCGCTTATCTGCTCAGTGTCTGAATATGTTATAGGATTGTAAATGACCCCGCTATCATGACACGAGTGTCACAACAAGCGCCCCCTCCTCCCCCCCTTTTTTAATTTTAATTCATTTTTATTTTTTTAGATTTGACTCTTCTGTGATAAGTTTTTGACACGACGTGACAAACGCTGTTTGGGAGCCTAAACATCTGTAAACTCATTGAATTTGCATGCTGTGCTTGTGTTGGTAGGTTGTTATAAAACACTTCACATGAGATCAAATTATTATTTCTTTTTTTTTCTCTTCTTCTTCTTGTTTTGCCAAAAATTCCCATTCGTGACAGAAGTTTTTCTTGAGTTTGCGGAAAGTCGTCGAACGAAAACAGCCAACTGTGAGCAAAGTAGCGGGAATGAGTGACAAGAGGCAGACTAATGATAAGGTTTATAAGTTTTGATAGTTTTTACGGCCTGCGAGTGGAGCTGAGGCACATCACTGAGATGTGCTCTTGAGCTGCACAGAGAACAATGTGCCTTTGAGACACTCTCACTGCACAGAAGCAGCCTCGTCCTTCCGCCTCTTGCTGCATATGCTTTATAGCCGACAATAAACCATTTTAGTGCAAAATAAATTGGGATCGTATTGAAATGCTGGCGCTATATATGTCATCGAAGACATACAGTTATTTTTTAGCAAAGCTGGAGAATAGTTTATCATCATGTGAGTGCTGCGATGGGTCTGTTCCACATCATTGGCTTCTCTTGCTTAGTTAGATTGTGAAGGTCAGAGTTCTCAAGCCTTTTATGGCTGTTTAACTTCGGAGAATTATCACATGGGCAGGATTTGGCTGATATATGCTGCACAGTCCTACCTCAGCATAGTGTCATATACACCCTGCATTTTAAGTTAAAAGATCTAGTGACATTATTTGGACCATATCGTGCGGGGGAAATGGATAGAGGCCTGACCTCGCACTGAAACATTTGCATAGATGTCTTTATTTGACAAAAGAGATTTAAATATGATACATAAAAATCTGGTATCCCACAAATGGTCATGTTTTAGCATGTGTGCGCTCTCATTTCACAGTGCAAAACAAGAATCAGTCATCTAATTTAGCTGTAAGTGTAACCAATTGCTTGAATTGCTTTGAAGGGCAATTAACTGTTTACCACTGCAAATATGTTTTATAGTTGTTTAAGTCTGTGCATCACATTCACGTTGATTTTAAAGCAGCATTAACATTCAAATCATCTGCCTAGCCCGTCCGCGGCTGGTGTTAAAAGAACATCTTTGTCGACATTTCCTAATTCAAAACTTAGATTAACAAGAGCTCTGGAAAAACATATTTGAGTACTGACATTTTGTGGTTACATCTGTTTGGCTTTAATTGCTGTGTTGAGTTTTAAAACTTTGCAAACATAATTAACGCCCCGGCAAATGAGAAGAGCATTAGCACACAGCACAATCACAAAATTACCATAAAGGAAAAAAAAGATTTTTAAGGTTTGCTAAATGAAAGCTTGAAAGGAGAAGCCTTCTCCCCCTGAAACACCAAGGTGACATTTTATTTCCAACTGTTAATTGATGTTCTGCTGATTAAAGCACATTTAATGCAGAAGACCAGAGGGCTCTATTTCTGGAAGCTATCAGTTCGCAGGCATGGATTGCAACAGAGTTACAAGGCTGAGCTGAACCTCATATCTTTTTTTATTTTCCAATTGCATCATGGATCCAGTTTCTTCTGGGAAAGCTGCAGATAAAAGTGTAGATTAAAAGGACAAGAAAGTATAATTAGTGTTTGGGATAAATCCTGCATTGTGTGAACACTGATACTAATACTGTCATTCTTACAAAAGAGTGACAGTATTAGTATCTCTACAAAGACTGTATTTGTATTATATTGTACTCTGTTGTACAGCACTGTGTATTCGTGGTATTTTTTTATAGTCTGGATGCTATTGTATTGTAAAACTGATGATATTATTTCATTTACAAACAGTCCGTGTCATTAATCAGCTCACAATATTTGTTAGAGCAAAGCAGACTAATAATTCAAAACTGCAGCTTATTTATGGAAGTGAACAATTGATAAAATGCCAGGAAGACTGTAATCTTTTAAAGCACTTCTTACAAAAACCTCTTTGTCAGAATAATCAACACAATCTGCATAATTTACATTACTTACTTAGATACATGAGCGAGCCCGAGCTTAGAGTAAAGAAGTTTGTTTTCTCGTGTTTGTGCCTATTAGCCACAAATTAATTAATCTACCATCCAAAACCCAATTAAGCCACAAGCTATATTAATACATCGCCCATTACACAGCGTGCAGAGGAAGTACCGAAGAAGCGCTATTATTTTCACAAACATAATCACATTTTGCTGCAGCAGTGGCGCCCACTGTTTTGTAATGTATTCAGAAGCCAGCGAGAGCTGTTCGGGTAGAGGAGACAGACCTGAGCAGGGGGATGGATTTTAGGTCCAAGAGACTGATTTATTTTCTGCCACTAGGGGGAGAGGTGCTCCTCGCAGGCCTCACCGGGGAGAGCAATAATATCCAGCTATAAAGTACTGATGAGGCAGCTCAGTGAATACTTATGAAGAGTCCTGAATTAGATTCACTCTCACAACCTTGGTCATCTTATTCAAAATGCCCTCGGTCTGGTTTATAGCCCATGTATAACGACACATCCCAAAAGCACCAATCATATAATTACCAGTGTCTCAAACTTGAGCATTCATTCAGCGTGGGTTCCTTCAGCCTTTTTTAGACCCCCTCTATCCATCAATGATGTGAAAAACTCCAGCTCCTCCATTTAATATTGTTTGTTTTGTTGTTTGTCAACACAACAGAGGAGATGTGGTTTTCTAAAGCTCGGTGTTAAAGAGGCACCCCAAAGAAGAATACACACAGGGTTGCCATGGAGCCCATTGATGTGCAAATGTTTTCATTTAAATATTTTTAAGAGGATCAGCTCAGATTACGCCAAAGTTTGACAGAGATAATTCGATGGCTTGTGTAGCAGCTTTGTTTGTGGAGACCATCATTCAAGGCACGTCAGACCACCTTCACAAACCACATAGCCTTTTTAATGAAGTTTACTTTGAGGAAAAGGCCAAAGCTAGTAGCTTTTCTTCATGCGGGGCTATATTAGGGAAATCTCCTCAGTCCTTATTAATGATTAGATTAGTGTTTTTAAAAAGCTTATATTTGCGCTTATGCAGCCGTGAGAGGCTTAGTGAACGTTAACAGGATGACTGCATGGTTGCGATTTCTGGATAAACAAAAAGTTGCACTTAACATACTGTGTTTTGTAAAACAAAACAAAAATACCAACAAGCTGGTATAGAAGCATCAAGCAGATATATTTGCTCTTTTTTCCTTGTATTACAGATAAATACACCATGGAGACCCCCCAGTATTTGGGACAAGAGAGAAGAGCTTAAATATTTATGCCTAAGCCTCTGGAGGCCCACTATTAGTAGTAAAATGTTTTACTTTCTGGGGCTGTCACTCTGCATTGGCTCCCATTAACAACAGGGCTGACAGGGACCTCTGGGTCAAACACTTTGAGGCAACAAAGGGTCCTGATGAAATCACTCAGTGAGACCCAAATTACTTCTGTGTCATTGCTGAACAATATTTTCTCCCCAAAGCATTCCTCCTTCTGTTAACGCCATGACCCCTTCCACTGCATATGGAAAGGATTGTTTGTCTATAACACTGGGGGATGGAGATGAGGAGAAGTTCATGGACAATGTTCCCGGCTGTGTTAGCCCCCCCTACAAGCAGCGAGACTCTCCTCCCTCTGTTTTGTTGCGCTTTGTGAAAAAAGTTGATAAAAACAGGTTGTAAATGGAGATGGGCAGTTGGAAATGAACACGTTGGGGTGGAGCAGTGAAGCGGGAAATCCAAATATACAAGACCTCAAAGAAAATCTGGCAAAAGCAGAGAGGGAAGCTCCCGGGACGCTTCGTTTGGCACAGTGGAATTCAAACGAGACATGCGTTTGGGAAAACTGCTTCACAACAAACGCTGAAATTTCAGAAACCGCTTTTTTGAAAGGAAATTTCTGTTTAGCGGTTTCTGTCAAATATTTCTGCCGCTAATATCTGAACAGAAACATGTTGTATTGTTACACTCAACATATTTGACTAGTCTGACCTAATAAAGTACACTTAAAGTTGTCAAGTACTTCAAGACACACGCAGATATAAGCCTAAGATTAATGATTGACACTTGCCTCCAGAAAGCCATACAATAATGGTAAGAGTGGTACAATTGGATGAGCTCAAACAGTATCCGAAAGGCCTGGAAAGGAATGAGCAGGCAGGGAAGCTTCAAATCCCCTCTCAATCCTAAGTGGGTGGTCCTTTCACTGTTGGTAACTGTGCAGTCGCCAGGCATCCACACTGAGGTTTTGAGGAGGGGGGACTGGCTCTCCAGACGCAACATTCACCGTCCCAGGCCCATACATCCACAGAATTAGATTCATGCTACACTGACTTTATTTAAGCTAAGAGTCCTGGCAGTGGCAGCATTAAATGACAGCCAGTTCTCCGGGTCTTTTCTCTGGATTAAAGGATGATTCAGGAGTGGAAGGCAGAATGGCTTAAGAAAAAAATCATTCAAGGAGAAAGGAGTCCATAGTTTATCGGAAGAAAGTAACTGAGACTTGCAGACGTTGCCAGATTCCATTGAACACCGCGGACATGTGTGAAGATTGACAGAGAGATATGCTGCAGCCCCTCCGCACCCCACCCAGTCTGTGAAAAAATACACGCACATCAGCGCCATCTTTACGCTTTTAATTATTTCGCTTAAAAGATTTCAACACGAAAAGTGAAATTCTCAATTTTCTCAATTTCTGCATGCATTGCACTTGCATCTAGTTATATGATACCAAACTTATACCTAAATACCTTCCTCTAGAGGTTGTAGTGTTGCTGTTTGCTCTTAAAAATCAACAAAAAAATGTCAAGTTAGAAAAAAATCTTTGTTAGTCTTTCAAAAGAGAAAAATAAAGGTTACCAAAACCTGTGCCAGACGTTTTAATAACTTGTAAAAGTTCAAAAGATTTCTTTTTATTTAAACCCATGTTTACGTTGTCTCAGGACCACTTTTACTCTAACAGCCAATATTTGGGTGCCACCCAGGCATGGGAATGAAAAGCAGCCATGCAGCCTCCAAAGCCAAGCACATAAGAACTGTTGAAGTTGGCCCCACAAGTCATACATTTCAATGATTTCAAAGAGACCTCCAATTAAAAGCTACAAACATGTCTTTGGAATGCGAACTAACACAATTAAAAGTGCTCATGAGTGTATTAGAGGAATAAGTTGTGAATTAGCACTTCGAATACACAAGGCTGTTTTCACTCCCAAACTCTTTCACTCATTCAAAAAGCAGAGGGAAAGAGGTCTTTTTGAAGTCAGTCACTTCTCTTTCTTTTCTCTCTCCTGCTCTCCCTCCCTCTCTCCCTCTCTCTCTCTCTCCCCGGGCAAAAGAAGATTGAGTCAGCCTAATCTGCTCCTTGTACATTTGAATGTCTTCTGCAAAGAGCTCATCCTGGCCGCTTGATAAAGGCCCAGGTGCAGAGACAGTGGCCGTGCCTAACTTTGTCTCTGTGGGGGCTGTAAATCACAGTGAGAAGCCCACCCTTTGAAGATGCGAGCTCGCTTTCTCCACTGATTTGTGGCCAGAAGGACAAGCCCTTTACCCGGGCCCTGCACAATGCTCACGCCAAAACCAGGGAGGACGTCAGAAGGAGGCAAACTGATAACTTGCTGATATGCTCGAGGGCTCTCAATCAAGCAGCACAACACACACTTCACGTATTAAGAAGCAGGGCTCCTGACTGCCAAAGGTCAAGTGGAAGGAGACTTGGGTGACACCATGAGAACTTAGAAAATCATATGCAAACAAAAAATGTTAACAAGTATTGACAAGTGCTGAGGGCAGCAGTCTTTTGGTAAGGAAAGAAGAACTTCAATAAAGAGTGAAACATAAAGCAAAGCTAGGAATCCGGTGTGACCGTAGCTCTTTATAATTACTTGACATGCCCGGAAAGTGATTCATAAATAAGGCATATAATTCATTCACTGCTGCAGGGTCCATATACAGCACCAATCATTCTGCATTGAGTTATTTCCCACAATTTGCTCATCAAACTAGCTAAGAACAAGCTAGAGTTGCAAAAGAAAGCTGTTCCAAAGGCTGACATGTTGCGAAATGTAATTTTCATAGTAGCCCAGTCTACAGTGTAAATCACCTTTAAATACCATATGACATGTATCATATTTTTATTTGTGTCTTGCCAAGTTCTTTTACAGTCTGTTGATAATCCATGACACACACACACACACACACACACACACACACACACACACACACACACACACACACACACACACACACACACACACACACATACTGGCTTCTTATTTCATTAGTTCACTACACTTCCATCTCTTGATGCCAAAGAAAAGAAATTAGCAGACCATTGCACGCTCCCTTTGACAGAGTCATTAAGGTAGCCAGTGCAGGGCTAAAGCAGAGCCCCGAGAAGCTCACTGTGACACACACAGACTTGCATGCCTTCTGTTTGTTATTTAGAGCCTTATTTACACTTGTTGTCAGAGACAGGCTGGAAGCACAGCAGTGGCTTCCTCCATGGGCTGGATAACAATGAGCTGTAGGGGAGCAGCCCAGAAAGGCATTTATCCTGGCCCTGCCCCATCTTGAGAAAAAGGAAAGCGAGAAGTTTACTGCCTGTGAATCAGAGACTTTTACTCCCCACACACCTAACCGTCCTCCTCCTCCTACTGACTTCTGATTTGACAGCTTGGAGATCATGCACGCAAGTGGAAGAGACTAAACTTTGATTTCATGTGTGAGGCGGTACGGACAGTCCAGCACCTTCAGTTTCTGCTCACGAGAGCGATCCAGTAACATGAAGCACAGCCGGTCAACTTCAGGCGTAAATAACTTGAAGTAACTCATTGTTCTCGTCTGCTCTACTTTGCAGCTCGCAGAAAAGAAAGATGGAGGCGGCAAGCAAGCAAGCGATGTTCATTTTTGGTTCTTAAAGTGCTTCCGTGGCTCTTTCATCGCATTTCATCATTCTGCACTTTTCTTAATGAATTTAATGAGCCAAAAAAAAGCAGAAAATGGGAAGAACAACCACTTTTTGAATGCATCATCACAAAAGCTGCCACACAAAAACTTCTTTGGAAACTCAACTCTAGATGAAAACAATTCAGACTATTTGGGGAGTCACGTTCAATCCAGTATTTTAAATGATGGCAAGCCAGTTATAGGGCAGGTTATTTTTTCTTTTATTGTCAGGAACAAAGTGATCAGCAGCAGATAAATAATTATAGCTAGAGGATCAAGTGAACCTTGAAAGCTCATTTATTGACAGGATATTACATCATTCATAAAGAATCCCAGTTCCCAAGTGTACTAGTGACTCTTATCATCATGACAATTAGACTAATGAAGTGCACCATGTGATAAGAGTACACAAAAATTGTGTTTTTTTAAGAAAAAGTGGCGTTATGTGAGCCTTGTATGGGTGTGTGAGCCCATTGTGACCTTTTTGTCCGGCGACTTCCTGAGAGGACAAGCGGTGTGTTCGGAGGTATCAGCAGCTGCGTGCTACATGCCTCTGATCCAGGCAGCTATTGACTTCCTGAGATTTGAATTAATTACTTGCTTCACAAGAGAAACTGGATTGCTGTGGAACCCCCTAAGAAGTCCACTCATTCTTAGGAAACTGCCCCATGGACTTGCAGATGGTTTCACTGAGATGTGCTTTCCCATAGAGAACAATTACACAGGGGATTGTGGCGCTGGCATAAACCTGGAGCACACAGTCTCCATTCTGAACATTTCAAAACAGCCATAGGGGAGGTTTGTGACTTAACATAAATTAGACCACCAGGGAATGGGGAGATCTGAAGTGGCGGAAGGGCAATATTGCAGATAAATGCACCGTGCTTAGAGCTTCTGCACCACGGAAGAATGAAAATTGCACTATGACACCTTGGAATCGGATAATAACCGAATTAACATCTTTTAATGTTTGACAAATGCGACCACTGCAACCTCGCCTGTAAATATATTGTGATGCGGCGCCGGTTTAGTCAGTTTTTCCTTTGTGTGTTTTCACTTCTAGAAAGGAAAACAATGATGAGAGCAATTAATGATGTGAAGAAGAGACAATTACAGTTTATACTTTTGGGGCCCCGTGCGTTAGTCTGAAAGGGATTAACTTACTGCCGCGTTTGTATTCTGCTTACTTTCAATTGGCTCAAGCCCTCGTGTTTGGTCTTGTTAGTGCCAGCGGGCCCCCGTTTCCCAGTGAAGAGTACACTTCAGCTGTGATGAAGTATCCAGGAACGCAGAGGTTACCAGTGGCTGCTAATTAACCTCGCATTGTGTTCGCTAACAAAGAAACAAAGGAACAAAGTGGAATTTCAATGCAGAAGATTATCACAATCACAAAGAGCATAGTGCTGGATCATGCACTTAATGGGGATTTTCACACCAGCCATGACACCATGAGATTAGATCAAAGACAGATGAAGTTACATTAACAAAACAATGCAGTCTTGTTATGCAACAACAAACAGCCCATCTGGGCCTTCTCTGGGGTAGGAAAGGCTACAAGTGCACAGCATCAACTGGCCACGCCAGAGCTCCCGTCTTCCTCAACAACTTCTGGAAGACTGGATTTGATTGTGAGAACTTTATTGCAGCTTTGTTCTGGTTGAGAGGAGGTAGCATCCTCTCCTCAAATACATTAAGACAAAGAGGAAATGGGCTGTATGTTCTTCACTGGTTATTGTTGTCTCGGTTTCTGTCCCCCTGGCTGAATGGCAATTACTGACGATTTCCTACCAGGCACTGAGCCCAGGCCCGCTGAGGGTGCCCTGACCCCGCACTATCCAGAGGGGAGAGACAGGAGCTGTCAAAACTTACACCTCTCCCTGCTCCCACTGGGAGTTCTCCTCCAGCTGCTGCCCCACGGGGCTTGTTGCGCACTCCTGCTAATCAGCTCCATCTTTTTTTTTTCTCCTTTTTTTGTGTGGAAGAAATCAGCCCCGAGTGGATGTATGTGCGTTTCTCACCTCTGCTACCTATTGCACCTTTGAAGTCCTCTGTAAGTGTTAGTTTATGGCTGGAGAGAGTACGATAAGATCCCAAGGAAAGGTGATAAATTAGCTTTTCGTCCCACATTTAAAAGGGGAAATAGCAGCCTGCTAAAATCCACAGAATCAGTTACAGTTCTGACACCTAACAGCTAAAGCACTCGAGAAGCAAAACATTGCAGCGCCAAATCCGTTAAGCAACTTCATTAAAGCAGATTATTTGCAGGGAGTTTACTTGCTTCCCACAATGAAGCTCTGCATGACAAGCATTTGGTGAAATCTCTCATAGTGCCATTTTTTGGAAAACAGAATTTGATAAATATTGCCGATCCAACAGATTCACTAGGATACACAAGGCAAGCTGGGACAGAGCAGATATTTTGAATCCCCAAAACACGCCCTTCACAGGCATGCCAATTACCAAAAAGTGGGGAGTAAAAACGCATTTAAAAATCTGTAATTCATTTAATAGGATTAGATATGTGTTCAGCTACTTGCTGAACCCCTTTATGTGCCAAAATGCAACATAACTAAATCGTGAGTCACACGCAGTTGCTTAAAGTTCAGGATGACAGTGTGAAGCTCGAAATTTGATGAATAGTTCTGTGTTGGTTGTGTTTCTCACCTTGTCTCAACCCGCCCAACAGTTGCACACACTCAGGCAAAAACAAGTAATCCATCTACATATAGAAGTGTCATGGCGTTACATCACATATTGTAAAATGAAGATGGGAAATGTGTCAGTGACTGTCGCTAATACACGACATCCTGTAACAGCTAATCCATATGTATATTATTCAATTTATTATTCAAGTTAGCTTGAATCAGAAGAAATATATGGAATTATACAGAATCAGAAAAATATATTGTACAGAAAAGGGGTTCTACTCATAAACACACACACATATATATGAACATACATATATAATTCAGAAAAAACTGTGCTGACAGTGTAACAACAGGGACTCATTTTCACCTCACAGCCTGTCACAATAATCATTCTTATCTTGAATATCAATTATCACCTCATTTCCTAGAACCACTGAATCTCCTTTACAACACCTGCCTCTATGCTGGAAACACCATCTCTGTGATGTGAGTGAAAATATGATCTGAACCACATAAACTTTATGGCGTAAAAAAGTTTCACCGCAGTTTATAAAACAGACTCGATGGCCTATAACTTCCGCACAGCCACCGTCTGCTGCAGCTCAGTGGAATTTTGCCGCTGCCACCCGCTGACATAATTTGTTTCACAGTCACCACCCAGCAGCATGAATCAGATGTTGACACTCTAATTTCATGCACACATGGGTGTTTGGCTGAGCCAGCCTTGAATGTTGCTGCATTCCCCCCGTCTCCCTCGCTCCAGCTGCCCGCTATACCTGCCCTTTGCCCTGTGACAAAGCCATGTAATGTATTTAGCCTGGGAGTCACACACATTATGACTCAGGATTTGACCAAATACTGTTGGACTGATAATGTGTAAGTCAGGAGTATGTCTTGAAAGTTGTAAAATATAATTCCAGTACTTATTATAAGCTAAACATATGAGCTTATCTTCTTTATTTCCCAGGGATTAAAACTTGGGATAAATCCCTAACTGGCCTCAAGCTCTCAAGTTTAAAAGAGACTCAGTTGTAAATGTCTTAAAATAGAGATTTTTCTTTAATCCACAGCACCCCTTTTACCCATCAGGAGAGCTTCAAGTTGCCCTGCTTACCACTAAAATAAACCTGTTTACCATGGTCCACAGCTCCATCTGAAAATATTTGTTTTACTGTTTTTTTTTTAAATAAAAATTGCACATAGTTGCAAGAAATAATAAAATAAAGCCACTAGCCATGCTACAAAATGCCAAACGCAAGTCAAGCACTGACATTTTGCTGAGTATAATTAATGCAAATTTTGTCTATCGGTGATTATTTTGCTTCTTCTAAAAGCCACTTCTGGCAGTCTGCAGTGGGAGCGAGGAAGCGTTACCTTGTGTTGTACATATATGTCCTCATTCTGTCAGCTCAAACAGGCAGCATAAACTATTTTCAACAGTAGTGACCAGCTGAATAAATGCTATTATATATTCCCCCCCCAAAAACGGATAAAGGTGAGAGTAAATCCCAATATATTTTCCCCTCAGCAAATATGACATCCTCTCTTATGACTGAGCATAAATCTACAAGATAAGCACCGAAGAAACAAGTTGTTTGTGTGCATTGGAAGCAGCCAGGATTTTCTACTTGCTTCCTCGTGACAAATATCTAAACAGTAAACACATAGTAAATAACAGCACCCTGTCCATATCAGTTCCCTGCTTGAGGTTAAGTTGAGTTCATTGCAGAGGCCACTGCCTGCATGCATTAAGCAAATCATAAATTATACATGCTAATTACCTTGGGCCTCCACTTTAATGAATTATTTTAATTAAACTACAACATTGGGGTTTTGCATGTGGTCTATATTTCATCCCCTGCCTAAGATGACCTTCTTCTTTGTATAAGTGGAACATAGTTGAGAGAATAAGGACAATGCAGACTTGGTTTATACCGCTGAGTTCATACTGGTGCTGCTGAAGGGAGTGAAACAGCAAGACTGGCATTTATTTGCTTTGTGAAGGGAACGTTGGGTTTGTGTTTGCTAGTAAAGGAAAAAATAATCTATTTTATTTTATGAAAAAATGTGATTTTTTTTTTTACAGCGTCATAAGTGTCAGACGTGTCTCTTTACCTCCCACCTGTTACTTTAAAGCAAGGAGATTTAGACGCTCCCATTGGCTCTTGGAAAGGTTAAATCAATTTGCACATTTCTTCAAGCTTGTAGTGTTCATATATTTGTAACTGAGCTGATTGTATGCCCACCAAATACCTATATCGCCCCCCCCCAAATACAATTAAATTGAACCATCCAGTGAATCTGAAACAGAGCTGTAGGATGGCTGAGTTTCATGATTTAAATGCACATTAAAATATTGCATTTCTGTTTGTACACTGGTTGTGTTTGCGTTTCACATTTGGGTTGTATTAACAATAAATGACTTCTTATTCACAAAAGTTCCTTACAGCCGTTTATCTGCATTATTATATTACATAAACCTTTTAGCAATGCAGTACAAATAAGACAAATGACACTGAAATTCAAATAATAAAAAAATCCACATTTATAAATATATATATATATATAATAAATACATATTGCACTACTTAAAACAGTACTGTTTTTACCCCCCACTCGTGTAAAACAGGTGTTTTAGGAGTTTTTTCCTTTTATTTAACTTAATTAATAAAAGAAAAAACAAGTTCCATTTCTTAATGTGGTTTTAATGCAAGCCTAATTATTATTTTCTGATTAATCTGCTTCTAAATTGTAATCTGGTCTTCCAGTTTAAATACATCTAATCACCCAGAGTCAGAATTAATGTTACACACACACAGATGCACAAAGTTGGGGTGGAGGGGTGGGGGGCTAACACTGTTGTACAAACAGTCCGTGGGGGAGGGGTGGATTTAAATTCCAAAAGGGTCTCGCAGCTCGTTTCCTAGTTCCCCAGTCAGCAATGTGTTTGTGAAAAATCAGTCTTTTTGTCTTGCTGAAAAAAGGCTAAATCTACATTGGTGGCCCAGTCTAAGTTTACTATTCTTTGCACTTTCAATACAAGTGAATGAGGGAGAATGAAGTGGCCCGAGCCCCCTTATTTGATCTACTGGATTGTATAAAGTGACGGAATTCTAATGTATTTGCTCAATGCCCCGAAATAGGCTGTTGCTTTTCTATAGAGGATGCAGAAACGTCACGTTATTTTTTCAACACTTTAAAAAAAACAAAAACACACACACACAAAAGGTAAAAAAAAAAGCGTATTTGGCAGCCTACGTAGGTATCTCCCTCCGTCTGTATTTACACAACCTGTTGGATAATGTCCCCTGAAATAGAAAAAAAGCACAAGGTTGAAACGTTCAGATGCTCTTTTTATAGGAACGAGGGGGGGAAAATGAACATGGCGCTTATTTAATTACCCTCTGTGACGTCTGAAGTCGAAATTATGTAACACTTAATTTAGACACTGTTTGCAGCTTTTCTAAATGTTTATTGTCGGGCCTAATTGTGTTTAGCTCAGCTTGATGAATGAGCCTGGTTGTCTGCGCTGTGGCCAGGGCATCGCAGCTCCATGCATCCTAATCGGCTGCACGATTCATTTCTCTGCCCACAGCCTCCACTGCCTTTCGCACATTTATAAAATTCGTAAAATCATACAGTTCTGGATAGAGATTATTATTATTATTATTATTATTATTATTATTATTAATATAATAAATGTAAAAACATTAGATTAAATGTAAAAAAAATCCCAAAAGTTAAATTTACACGATCCAAAAAGCTGCCATTTGTAATAATAATAATAATAATAATAATAATAATAATAATAATAATAATAATTCGTATCGTCTTAGATAAAATCTTCAGAATCATTTTGATTGTTTACTTCACTTTTAATGAGAAAATATTTCGATGACCATTTTTTTCCAATTCATTGCAGACTGTTGGCACACTTTTCGAAAGCACGCATGCTTGCAAAAAATAAAAAATAAAAATAATAATAATAAAAAAACAATTAAAACAACAACAATACCCACGTCATCATCAACAACAACAACAGCAACAACACAAATTTTAAAATGCATGCTTTACCTAAAAAAAAAGTACAAATTTACAGCAGTTGATACACATGGTCACCACAGCCTTTTAAATTAAATGCTTCACAGAACATTTTCTGGAAAATAGATATCTAAAACATAAAACTAAAAAGTGCATTTTACAACATTTTTAGTATCAGTTATTTTCAATATTCACATCTTGCATTTTGAGGACTTCTCAAAATTCTACTTTTCAATATTGAAAAGAATTTCGTAACTCGGTTTGCTTTCGTTTTTCTTTTTCTTTTTTTCTTACAGGGATGGTAAGAAGAAATCTAAACCCTATTCCTATTTGGTATACCCTTAACCATCATTCCAGTATTTTTTTTTCTTTTTATAAAAAAAGCAAACAAAAAGTCATTGCCTCGCAATTTCATTGACATTACAGTGGTCACACAGAAACGGTGTAAAAGTTTTGCCAGTTAATGGAGCTGAGAAACTGCAACGGGGGGATTTGGAAGCCACCTTCAAATAAGAGTTGATGCTGCCAAAACAAACCCCCCCCCCCCCCCCCCCCCCCCAACAGCCCTCCAATTGGATCCCCTCAGTGGCTCCACTTTCAACACTCGCATTTTAAAATAAACTGAAAAATAGAACTATCAAATAATTTATGATTTCAAGAGCAATACTGTACGATTCTGTGCTGGACTTGACACAATTTAAAGCGACACATTCAACACGAACACAAATAAATCGATATGCAAACTGCAACTCGCCTTGATTCCAACAGCAGAAAATATAAACTTTGGGTTTGGTAAAGGGGCCTGGGAGCCAGCCAGCAGTTCGTTTACTAGAAAAAGTTCAGGTGGTCAGTGCACAGCCACAGACTGTAGAGTGGAGGGGCTCGTCAGAGTCTCACTCGGGGTTGCGGGGCTGCTTTGGCTCGTCGCTGTCTGTGGGGACGTCGGGCTCAGAGACTGCGGAGAGTTTGATAGAAAAGCGGGGATGTGGGGAGGTAGCGCCGAGAAACCGGGCATGGACGTCGGGGTGGGCTTGATTGGCACCGGGATAGCCGGTAAGGACTGTCCCCCGTGACACAGGGATTTTATGGGCACGCCATAGGCACTGTAGTCGCTGCTTGCCATGGATATTGGGGCCGCCGTGTCAATCACGCTGGTGTTGTACATGTGGGGCCAGGCTGTCGTCAGCTGGTTGTGAAGCGGGTACCCGGCAGACATGGACTGCATGGTGGAGAACGCCAGACTTCCCGGGACCTTGTATTCTCTGGCGATGATGTTCTCAATTGCAAAGGGGTGTTTGAAAGTTGATGACTGAGACACTCCGAGGTTGTAAGTTGACATCTGAGGGAGGTGTGTGCCGGTGGCTGCCAGGGCGCTCAGTCTCAGCTTGGCTTGCTGTTGGAGGTAATGGGCAGCATCCGACTGCTTGCTGGGAGCCAAATGATCAGACACGGGCGACACTTTGAACCTTTTGCGGCGCCTCAAAAAACTTCCATTCTCAAACATGTCCCCACAGTTGGGGTGCAGAGCCCAGAAACTGCCCTTACCTGGTTGATCTGGGCGCCGGGGGATTTTGATGAAACAGTCGTTAAATGACAGGTTGTGACGCAGAGAGTTCTGCCATCGCTGGGTGTTTTCTCTGTAATAAGGGAATCTATCCATGATGAACTTGTAAATTTCACTGAGTGGCAGCATCTTCTCCGGGCAGCTCTGGATCGCCATGGCAGTGAGCGAGATGTAGGAGTAAGGTGGCTTCTGATCGCTGTACGTGTTTCTCCCCGGACGAGGCATCCTCGGTGTATTTTTTCAGCAAACGCAATAATAATAATAATAAAGTAGCTTCCTTTAATTCCTTGGCGAAAGCTTGCTGCTCTTCATGAAAACAACCGCCGCAGAAAGTTTCAGTGCAGGCAGAGCCGGAGTTGGGTCGTGCGCAAAGCAGCCACTTTGAGCGCCTCTGCAGTGTGCAGGCGAACACGGTCGAGGACGGTGCACATTTATGGAGTGACGGCTGCTGCGAGTCTTTCTTCCAAAGTAAATCAGCTTGTCCCTCTAGCAGAGCTGAATGGACTTCATTTGGCGTCCTTGATAAGACTAGCTAAGCGTATGCCTCCATGGCCTTCCTCTAACCATCTGATAGTTTTATGTAGTGACATGAACAGAAAAGACCCCTGTAGAGGCGCTCCATTAATGTGCCACCTCTTTGCTATCACATGACAATTGCCATGGGAGGAGGGGGCTGGGAGGAAGGCATAATCTGGTTTCATTTACACCTATTTACATGGACACCTTGGGCCAATGGAAATCATTTCCATTTGAAGACAGAAAAAGGGGCGAGAAGGCTCGGTAACCGGAATTGAACTGCGATGGCACTCAGTGTGTGAAGGTATGCGCTAATACTTCTTCAGCGGACTTTACAGTTGCACCTCACAAGTAGGCTATGTGAGGGAACTACATGGCAAATTTATGTCATTATAAAAGGCTTTTAAATATTTATGTTTTTCCTAAAATAGATGCGTGTTTTAAAAACGTGACAATATTCCTGTTTGCGCAGTGATGTGCGTAAGGAGCTATTTTTTAAGGATGACTATAAAGTGTTTTAGCATGCTGACCAGTCTTTTTATCATTATTATTATTATTATTATTATTATTATTATTATTATTATTATTATTATCACGTGGATTTGAATGAAAAGCTGATTTCACAGATAGGCAAAAATGCTGAGAAAATGCATTTTGCTTTCCTCCCCTAATTACACTCTAACATTGTTTGCGAAATGCACACGCCATAGAAAATAATTTGCCATGAGCAAGTTTGTTGATGAGCCCACTATTAGTTTTTCTCAGCTAATTTCGCCCAGAGCTGAACAACGGAAGTAGACGATATGAAAACATCAACACAATGCAAACAGCGCTGTTCAAACTAAAACTTCATGAGGCAATCAGGTCTATTGTGTTTATGTAAAGAAGATTCGAAAGTACTTCAGAAATGCAAATAAACCCTTGAGGACGGTGTGGTCAAAACTGTATAAAATATCCATAAGTCAATTATATGAATGTGAAAACCAAATGGGAAGCCTATTTTGAGCTATTGCTATTCAAGCTTTTGGCCAGGGCCACCTTTCCGCTTGGAGGGTTTGCAATGCCAGGGACCACACACACGCACACGCAGATTTACTCATAATTTATGCTAATTTCCCCCCCATAAACCCACAGTGCACCCCATCACCAGTCTGATGGATTACGAAAAGAATCGCATTGCGGGGGACACCGAGCAACTTTCACCCAGAAAGCAGAAGCAGGCTGAAGAAGAGCATCCTCCCTGCTGTATGAGGATTGTTTGACAATCGATTAGTCAGTACAAGTAAATCAGTTAATTAGCTGATTAAGATTAAAGAACAGAAAAAAGAAACAAAGTGAGAAAAAAGTAAAATTATTGTTAATGTGCTGCATGCAATAAGCTAAAAATAAACACGAAAAAATAAGCGTTTTTTTCTTTCTTTTTTTTTTTCGTTTTTTTTTTTGCTGGAAAAACTCCCACCTTTCTCTTTCATTATTATTATTTTCCTGCAAACTGGCTTTTAACACCTGTCATTTCACATTAATGTTCAGCTGAAAAGGTTTTGTCCAAAAGGAAGTGGCCCTGTCAACCTATCTCCAGCGGCTCGGATAATGACAACACACTGCCAAATGCCAAACATCTTCTGACATCCAGCCTGTTCAGTCAGCCACTCATTCCAAAAAAGAAAAAGAAGAAGAAGAAAAAGAAAAGTTAGGCCATGTTATTAGTTCTCACCCAGATTAATATGTCTGTCCACAAATCAGATAAATCGGTTTGAATTCGCAGTTCATTCAAAAAATTGTAAAATGTGATTATTACGAGCTACAGAAATCGCACTACAAATGCTTGAGCGTGCAGCAAATGGATTACATTTCACGCACTATTCGGGCTTATTTTACATTATCAACTTGAATAAACTTTGACAGTTTTTATTTTTTGGCACCGCAAAACAGCTGCGGGTTTGCGGATTGAAAGTTAACCCGCAACGCTCGCGTTAACCAGCCGTGCCACACAGGCATTTTCCCCCTTCTTTTTGACTCCTCTCACTCATAGTCGGAGTGGCTTTTTGAGCTTCAGGGTTATGGGGTATTGGTAGGCTTTTTGTCCCCGTCCAATGCACACACTGAAAATACCACCATGACTCTGAATCTGAATGGGGTTTTTAGCTGCTCCCAAAACTCCCGAGTTCAAGCAGCAGTAGATCAAGTCTGCACTATGTTTGGTCATTTGTAGAAACCCGAACAAAGGTTGGGATAAGCCAAATTGCATTGCACTTGTGAACCGTGCCTCAGTCTGAAGTATCCTTTATAGCGGGAGGGGGATACCAAGAACAATTTTGTGTGAGCTTAAAAAAAAGAGAGGGGGGGGGGGGGGGGGGGGGCAAAACAAAGGGCACTTTCTGAAACATCTTAAAGTAGAGTAGTGAGGCGTGACATTCCCAGGGTGACGAGACACAAAAGCTGAGGTCATGGGGATGAAAAAGAGAATCAAACAGCCACTTTCACACGTCTGCCCTCCTCCGCTGCACCCCCCGAACACAATAGGAAACAAATGTTGTTAAAAGAGGATCGATGCCATTCATCCTAAAGCAGCGAATGATAGCCAAACAATATTGTCACAGTGAATCGAGTTGAGATATGCTGCCACCCAGACCTACGGAGAAGGAAAAAAAGTGCTATTCAGGGAATAATTAGGGGGAGGGGGGCTCATGGTGCTCGACCAAAAAAAAAAAAAAGTCAAAATGTTTTGAAGTATGTCAATAAACAAATGTCACTCTTCCTTATTATTTTTTATGTGTCTCAAATAGTTTTTTGGTTTTTTTTTACTTCCAGGTGGTGCACTCCAGTTGCCGGCTAAGAAGCTCCATGTCAGACTTCAGGCAATGATTTAGGCCATTACCGATCAATGAGTAAACACACTGCTGCTAGAGCTGCAGAAACATTTTAAGACAATCGTTTATAATCCCAATGAATTACCGCAGTTTTCTCTTTGAGTTGGCTCAGTGTTCTTCACGCAGATTATCATCATCGTAGCCCGTAGATTTAAATGGATTTGTCATCCGCTGGCCTCTGAACACACGCTCAGCGTAAAGGAAAGCGTGCATAGTTTTGTTGTCTGCTGCAAACTACGGCTCTCCAAGCCGTCCAATAGGCCTGTGCTTTTAATTAAGTCCGTGGTGATTTCAGCCCCCCAGAGATGTTTTACGGTGCAATTAAGGACGCGCTGATGATAAGGTATGAATATTCAGCAGAATGACAATTAATTAGCAGACAGAGTGCTCTCACAAGAGTCTCCTCAACGGAAAATTTAGCCTATATAACGCAATATTCACACCACTTCGAGGCCAACTTCACATGCTGCCCCCCCTTGAGATGGCTGTGGATTTTGACCAGAGAAAAATCAGCGTAAAGGTAAAACCCCAACGTTAACAAATACAGTAAATATATTTGTTAATATTTCTTTTTGGAACACTAAAATTACGGTCCTAGTCTAGATGTTTCTTTGTGACATCAGAGGGAGTACCTGGAAGAAGACCTCAGGGCATTCGCAACATATGCTCGGATTAAGCTTAATGGTCTAATTACATAAATTAGGCATTCATTATACAGCACATCATGTGTAACAGATATCTCAATTGTACAGAGGCGGGAACAATCTAAATTAATTTGTGTATGAATAGTTTCATCCAATTAAACACACAAGGACATAAAAAAGTAGAAATATCGATAGCGAGGCTCGGCTTATTTAATCAGGACACCAAGGGATTTTTCTGGTTGTAACATTTGAGCGTGCACATTTTTTTTAATCTAATTTCGTTGTGGAACGTTTTCCCCCCTTTAGCAGTATGAACACCGAGAGGCAGCAGTTTCACTCAATGGCCATAAGATGGGGACAGTGGAATTGATAGTTAAAGGAAGAGTTTTACAAGCGTAAATAGTAAACACTCTCTCTATGTGCATGTACACGAGAGTTTTTAAAAAAAATTACAGTCATATTAAAGAATCACTATGACAACATGGCACTGTTTTAAACCTGTCTGTCCATCTATCTACTGTATTACTATGAGATTGTCTTCAGGCACACGAGTGTGCATGGTAAGTGTGAGTGTGTGTAGGAGGGTGTCCCAGTTCATTGACTCCATATGGTGAGAAACAGCAGGACTGATGAGTGTACTACCTGAGGTCCCTGTTTGTGCCGTGGAGTGTAACCAAAACAGAGGCCCCCCACCTGACCCCTCCACCCCCCCTGCATAATTCATTACAGACAAGACAGTGCCACTCTCACTCCCATTTCATTTAGCTTCTTTAGTGACAGATGACTCTGTAACAACAAATCATACCATTAAACTACACATGATACTTAGCCAGCTGACAGATATAAAAGGAGAAGGAGCAAAGAGCAAGAAGATGAGAGAGAAATGGAAATGGGTGAAAGATGAGAGGAGAAAACAGAATAACAATATGGCAGAATCCATATCAATATTGAGAAGAAAATGCAAAAGCCCTCACTGATACACTATGTATTACCTCATAATGAACTGGTTTGATTTGAACAATAATCATGGAAATTCTTAGTCACTGTATATACTGTTGAAAATGAGAGCATACTGAACTATTCATCAGTGTGAGATCATGATATATTAACAACAAACTCAACAGAAGAACGAACTTTCATTGTGACAAAGCAAGATAAAAGGGCCTTTATGCACAAAAAGGTGTGAATTAACATAGGTCAATCCCGTACGCAGGGGATAAAAATGAGGTGGAAGGCTTTGACGTGAAACACAGCGCAAGTGCGCAATGAGGACGAGATCAGAGGGTGAAGTAATATTAATGAAGGTATAGCACGATTAAAATCTTACGTTCATACTCCCCTTAAGTGTCATTACACACTGATGTACAATAGCACAACCTACCCAGATGGCAGGTGACATATAAACTAAATGGCAGAAAACGGATCAATATACTGGGTCACAGCAGGGGAAATTACAACCTCTTGAGGTCAACGTTATAAGTTTAACCTAAAACCTCTAACCTTCATGTTTGCCTTTTGCTCTGCCATTATCTTTTCATTGCAGGAAAATTGGTACAAAACAATTACTGCCCTTTAAGCGTTGCCTGTTTGTCACAAATTAATTGCAGGATTAAAAAAAAAAAGCTTTGAACTCAGGGATCAGTTGTAAGGAAAGTTGACATGTCCTCCGCAACACCACCAACACGTCTCTCCTTTGGGGGTTAATGTGAAAGACGTCTAATGGAGGCAAATCCCTTTTTTATTGTGAGCTTATGTGGTTGGAAGGCACGGTCCTTTGTGTGGCTCATGTTCATCCAGACCTTGGCAGTGATCAGAACACACTTAACCAACTGGGACCAAATGAGGGGCATTTTGTTCTGTCTTTCATCTTATACATCAGGGAAAAATGCTTGGTCTCCACGGACGGTTAACGGAGCCAAAGACCAGAACAACACAATACGCAATAACAATACAGGAGTGTTTACAGCACACGTAAACAAAAACACATGGCTGATCCTCGGGACACCCACGGGGAAGGTAAAAGACTAAAAACATATCACAGAAATTTTTATTTTAAAAAAGTTTGCAAACATATTCTGTTTGTGAACACCTAAGAAAACGAGATAACACACTCATTCTGACCTACATCTGTAATCTGCTCTTATTTTAGAGTTGGCTGTCTGTCTTTCTGCAGCCATCACAGAAGATTCAGTCATTTACTCGTGAGCGGCTAACAAAATAACCAATCATTAAGTGCCACTTCCACTGATATGTTTTAATTGGTATGTGATATACGCCGCTGTAAGACTCAAATTTGCATTGCTAAGCATAAACAAGCATCGCTGTAAATCACAAGGAGCCCTAAAGAGAAACAAGAAATGTTGCATGGTGTGCTTTGAACTGCTCTTTATTGTTGACCAGCTCAATGTGCCTCCTGCTGAAAGATAATATGCATGACACAGTTCCAGGCACTGATTCATTTGTTTAGTAACAGGGCAGCTAACCTACGCTGAAGACATGAGTGCAGTGAGGAAAACATAAAGGTCCTGTTAATCCACAGCTAATCACAGGGCCACAGGAAACAATCCTGCAAAAGGATTTTCTCACGTTATTTAAGGTGGGACTTGATGTGTTTCTGGAAAAGCATGCTGACAAGACATGACACAGTGCAGACTCTGCATCATTATTCCATCAGGCTGCTGAAGACGCAGCCCCTAACTGGCAGCCAAGGACTTTTAGGAAAGCATGGCAAATGTCTAGAGAGAAATATGTATTTATGTTTCCGAAACACTGTTGATTAAGAGTTCTTGAAGCGGCGCTGTAGCCGATATACGAGAACATTTATTTTTGAAGGATAGTAATGGACCTGATGAACTGCCGTGTTGATTACTAGAATCTTAAGGGTGTACACTTGAAAATAATGTTGTTGACTCTGACCCATTCAGGAGCAAGTGCTTTGGATGTGACAAGGCATCTGAATTATACATGGGAAATGCACAGAGGCTGCACTGCACACAAAAGAATGCAATTACATTTCTATCAAACAAATTTAATCTAGAGTCGAGGTTTATGCTATTATAATGCACTAATGGAAAAGCACAAGAAGAATCCTATAAAATGTCAAGTACCGCTGCATATCAGGAAAAGTCTTTATTGGTCACTGTAGGCACAGACTGAGTGTTAACAGGCTTATCCGCTAGGGAAATGTTCAGTTCCCCTGCCAAAACCAAAGCTATTACAATCCCAAATAATTAACTTTCAGCAGAATAGCCAGTTGTCACGAAAACTAGGATAGGAAGATGTCCAAGGGGGGAAACTGGATGAAAACACCAAGCTCTGTTTGCAACTACATCTTCAGACACAAGCTGGCAAGGTACACACTAATCCAAACCTTTGATGGTCAATTAAAAATAAATGCAAACATGGTTAATACCTAACAGTATGGAGTCTTTTTTCCGAGCTGTCACCATTTGCTTTCTCACAGGCAAATGTTTAACTGTTGGGTTCCTATTTATAATGGTCACTGAGATGATTGTCATTAGCTGGTGCTTAATTCCCCAAAATTAATTTAAATAAATAATTAAAATCTGGGCAAAAAAAAAAGCACACTGCACATTAATATTTAAGTCTGTTTCATCACTTTGGCACTGTTGCACTTTTTCTTGTTTTCTATAATTCTTACACTCTTCTACAAATAAGTTCTGAATTTCTTACACCGAAACCTCCTCGACTGAGAGAGAGACATTTATTATCAGCGAGGTCCAGGGCCGATCTGCCTCCACATCACTGAAGCACTGTCATTCAATCATTACCTTGTTTATGCCCACATTTCACTGACAGTCTTGAATGGCCCTTAAACCAACTCAGGTAATATGGCCTAATAAACTGGGACCAATAAAAAGCATTTAATCGTGAGTGTCAACATGATTAATTGTGTACTAAAATCCATGTGAGACCTAGTCATGGGGGCAGTGAAAAAGGCATTTTGCATTTCAGCATAACTGGCATCAGGACAAGCAGTTATGTGAGTCTATCCATGGAATGGTATGAATATCAAATTAATAATTAGTCATGTAATTTCTCCTCAGGAATTACTATGCCTCAAACTGGTCGGTGAATTTAATTATTAGCAGCCTTTTTGTTTCCATGTCCCTCTCATTACTGTCAGGATTGATGTAACGTAAACTTCATTAAAAATTAAAGCAAGAGTCTTAATTATGAGGCTACACTGACTGAAGTTAGAATTAGCCAACTCAGTGATGTGCAAATGAGAGCATTATTTAAGAAACATGCTGGAAGTAGTTATGCTAATTTCAAGAGTTCACAGTAGCAGACCTTTTCACTTGCAGTTGCATATTCATTAAACACACTATGCAAATTTAATGTAGCAGTCTTAGTAATGCCTTGTTAATTTATTCAGATTTATTGAGAACGACTTGTAAAAAGTACCAATTTAATTACCCTATCTCCTTGGAAGGTAAGGGATATGGCCAAGGTTTTAAACTGTGTAAATCAGCATTAGTGTGGTTTGATGGAGAAAAAGGGAATGAAAGGACACTGCTGTTAATAGCCATGCTTGAAAGACATATTGATTCACTTAAGACATGATCCAGGTAAAGTGCATTCAACCAGCCAAATTTGGACAGTGCTGTAAAAAATTACAAAGTGTCAGTTTTAGCAACAGGAAATACTTTATCACTGTTTTACACCTACAAGCCGATCTGCAAAGGAACTCCTAATTTAAAAAATGAAATAAATAAAGTAATAAAGACATTACATTTTAATTTACAACAGCTTCTATTATCATATTACTCATTAACATAACATAACACTTCTGGTTGCTTTCTTAGATACACCTGTTCAGGTGCTCGTTAATGCAAATATCTAACCGGTCAATCACATGGCAGCACGTGGTGCACTTAGGGGTGCAGATGTGGTGGAGATGACCTGCTGAAGTTGAAACCAAGCATTACAGTGTGAAGGACGTGAATTAATGATAAAATGTCCCATTGGTTCCAGACAGATTGATCTGAGTATTTCAGAAACAGCTGGTCTATTGAGGAGAGACGGCTCTCTCAAGTCTGAATAAGAGACAATGTCCAGTGAGTGGCAGTCCTCCAGGCAGAAATGCCTTGTTGATCCCACAGGTCAAAGGAGAGTGGCCAGAAATGCTGCAACAGTAACTCAAACAAGCATTTGTTACAACCAAGGTATGTAGGTGAATATCTCTGAATGCACAACATGTTGAACCATGAAGCAGATAAACTACAGCAGCAGAAGACTGCACTGAGTGCAACTCCTGTCAGTAAACTGAGGCTACAGTTCACACAGGCTAAAACACGCATCATTTAAATATTACAGCCTACCTGAATATTGTTGGTGACTATGTCAGTTCTACAGTGTACCCCTAATCTGCATACCTGAATAACACACCATGCCACAAAACCTACATTATCTTAAACTGGTTTTCTGAACATGACATTGAGTTCACTGTGCTCAAAGCTCCGAACACAAGATACACTCATGTACTAAAAAGATACATATGCAAATATACCTGTTAAAATATTATTGACACAGTACCATTAACAGAGTAATTCTAGAGGTTCAAAAACTGTCATATTTTAAACACATCTGTATAGGACTTTAAGGGGAATATATTAAAGCAATATTATGCACCTACAATCTCCCAGTTTGGATTCAGGAGACAGACACCCTCTTTACTTTTAAGATTAGGTTTAAACTTTCCTTTTTGATAAAGTTTATAGATGAGTCTGGATCAGGTTACTCTGAATCCACCCTTAGTGACTTTGTAATAGATCTAGGTTGATGAGGGCTTCCCATGATGCACTGAGCGTTTCTTTTTCACACATGTGTTTATACATCACTGTGCATTTAATTATTAGGCTCTCTTCCACAGCGTGCCTTCATCTTGTCTTTTTTCCCTCATCCCAACCAGTCATGGCAGATGCCCACCCCACTCTGAGCCTGGCTCTGCTGGAGGTTTCTTCCTGTTAAAAGGAAGATTTTCCTTACCACTGTCGCCAAGGTGCTTGCTCAGAAAGGGTCATATACGATTGTTTTCTCTGTTTTCTTTGTATTATTGTAGGGTCTTTACCTTACAATATAAAGCACCTTGAGGCTATTGTGATTTGACACTTTATAAATAAAACTGAACTGAATTAAAACACATAGATTACAATGACATTGAACTTAATATTGGCGTGTTGTATATTCAGCAACAATTTGTCTAAATGGCTTTTCATTTTGTTTGATTGCACTAATACTGTTAAGTGCTATTCCATTTAACTGTACTGACAAAATATTGATGCATAATCAGGTCCAACTTGGAAACATCTCTGTAATGCAAATCATTCTCAGAATTTATCAGTATAGAACCCTTGAAGCTACGGTAGCAGAAGTTAATTTCCTTCCAGTTAAACATTCAAATTCCTGCCTCGAACAACTGAGGTAAGACTGAATTTGTTTACAAGCCATCTTTGACTCATATTTTTTGGCCTAAATGGACTGTTAGTCGTGATGCTGTTTCCCCCAGTATGTGCAGGTTGATTATGGTGTACACTGAAGATAATAATAAATAAGACAAGGGACTATAGCCAACATTTATGAGATTAGCAAAACAGAACTGTAACTAAATCTCTCCATCTCAAGTAAAAATCATCGTCAAATTAGAAGACTGTTAAAGATGGACATCACCGGCATGACACTTGTTTTGAAGCCTCAATTGCTGCATTACAGAGATCACCATCTTGTTTTTTGTAGCCATATATTATAAGTAATATATGGCTCCAAAGTAATCAGCTAACACTAGCAAGGTGGGCTAGCAAGGCTGAATGGGGTTTTTGGCTAATGTGCTACGTCATATACAAATAAAAAACTTTCGCTCATGGAACTGGAGGACCTGTGTTTAACTGCAAAGCAAGCCAAATTATTTGTCAGACAATTGAAAACTATATTAAAAAGGTTCCACAAACAGTCAGTAGGTCTAGTTCAGTCAGTGACTTGAATTAGCTGAGGTAAAAACAACCTAGGCCCCAAAAGAGCTAACTTTAACCCTTAATAGAATTTAAAACAATGGATTACAAAAAAAATAATAATTAAAAATCATCACTTGTACAGTTAGTCACCATTGGGGGAAAACAGCAGTCTCATGTTGTCTGAGTAGATGCCAGGTAAGTAAAACAATTGAAACAATGGACAAGGTATAACCCAGCTCTTTTATACCTTTAGTGTTTATCACTTGCATTTCAATTTAAAAACATTCTTGATTTGCAATCTGTGATTGTTAAGTCAGAGCATATAAAATGCTGGTTCAGGGAAAGGTGACCATTACAAACAATACCGCAATAAACATTTGCAACTGAGAGCATGTTTACTGCATTGGACCATATCCAAATATAAAGAATTACTGCGCAAAAGAGGGGTGTTAATTAATATGTGATTTTAATTCAATAAACAAACCCCCGAAGACAAAAAAATAAACATGTCTGCACACATGCGGACTCACCATGTTTATTATAATAAACCGAAATTTTACTGAGAGCTGTTGATTTACAAACAACAATAACGGTGTCATCTCAGGTACATATCACTTCACAAAGGAAAGAAAGAGGGAGCTAATACGATGTGCAACCAAATAATCTTGTTAGTTTCAAGTGGCATGGCCAGTTGTCAGTGACTACATGTTAGTCCTCGGGGACAGAGTTGAAAGACTGAACTGCAGAAAAACATCCTTAGGGCTTGCGAAGGAAGAAGCCCAATCACTGTGTTAGTAAAAAAAAAAAAAAAACCTGCAGATGAGCGCTGAGGGTCGCAGAGCTCTGACCGTGGCAGGGCAGAGCTCAGTGACTACATACAGCACTCGAGGAGATAATTACACTGGCTGGGTGTCTATTGCTTGTGTCTGTTCATCACTCTCTGTTGTCCCTCAGGAGTCCCTTTGGGTGTGTATGTGAAACTGTGTGTGTGTGTGTCAGGTGGTCCCTACAAGCCTCTTACTGTTTTGCTGCATTTGACGCAGTCATCCAAATAAAAATTTTAAAAAAGACACTAAACCTATGAACATGCACTCCCAACAGTTAAGCTGCCCAGGGTTATATTTATTATTTTAAAATCATGGATAAAGCTTCTTATTCTCCGGCTCAATAAATAAACTAGATAGGGCACTTGGTGAGTACATGTGTGGTTTTAAAGGAAGTGATCTGGATACAGCAAAATTTGATGGGCTTTTCTTTGCCCATGCATCATCATTTTATCTTTAGGCAAGTTTACAGAGTTTACATATTTAAGAGAATTCTGCTTCATATATTTTTTGTAATCTTGCTGACAGACAGAAAGACAACCAAAGAAATTACACAGATCACAAACATCTGCTCTGGCTTTTACCTTCATCAAATAAACACTTAGTAGACTGGGAAAAACTGCACACACATTTACTTGAAAAGGAACAGCATAACATGGTTTTTAATAATTATCGATGCTCATAAATAAAGTTTGACATCCCATTAACTTAAGAGTTAGATTTTTTTTGTTTAAATCTAATTAAATGTTTTTTAACAACATATATACTAACTCCATGTAATTCCAATATTTCTCAAAATAATAATTTAATTTAACCTTTAAAGTTGTCATTTTATGACCAGATGAGGCTGCTGTGGCTGAGCTCATGTGAGTTCTGGACACAAGGACAAGCAAGGTTAAGTAAATCCTAAAATCTCCTCGTTACCATATTAATTCAACCAAATATGCAAATATATAAATATAGATGGCATTATCAATTGACATTTACTGACCTATAAACTTATGACAACACACTGCATTGACAGATGCATACATATCATGCAGATATGCTTAGATAGGCGATAAATACTGGAGTCAGTTGTCATTATCTCTGTATACTTTGGTTTTAGGACATTGATGTGTCTCCTGCTCCTGTTTTTCCAGGTTATTCTGGCACACAACGCTGATGTCAGAATTAAAATGCTGATTGTATTCATCCCTATTGAACCTCCAACTAGAAGATGACTTAATATACATCCTTTATCATCTTGAGGGCAATAATTTCCATTTTTTCTACTAAGAGTGACAGATGCGAACCATCCCATTGACCATAATTAATCTGTGTTTAAAATGAACAGGCTGCATAGAAGTGGAGCCATAGCCCAGGGTCTGAGGGCCCGCACCACAGTACTATCTGTCTGGCCCCATGCATCTCAGTGTAATTATCCCATTGCCATGAATAATGGGACAAGGGGGGATCCGAGTGATGCTTTGATAGAGATGAGATTAGTTTAATCAAGTTCATTGCTTGGGCTGGGCCACCGAATCTCATCATCGTTCCTCTCAAATCACCAGACCCTCACCCCACCCGCCAAAGCTCCTTTTACGCCTGCCACATTAGCCAGAAAAATTTATGACATCGTTAGTTTTTAAGTGCTACCTCTGTTAGGACAATACATACTTAAAACAGAAGGCTTTGTGACAAAAGGATTCATATTAAACGGGGCAAAAGCAGGAGTCCTGAATATCAAATGGTCTGTAGGAACATTTACAACAGAAAAAAAATAGATACATAACACAATAATTGTATATATATTCAGTAAACTTATATATTTATTTTCTCAACAGATTTATGAATTACACTATTTCAGGTATCTCATGCTTTCAAATATAACCTTGGCCAAATAATTGAACAATTTAGCATCACATTTAGATTCATCATAAAGAAAAACTGTTGGTTTAGAATAGTTTAGGCACCTCCCATTAGAAATTCAAACATGGGATTTGTCAGTGTAATGTGTTATCCCCCTGAGGCAAACATTCAAATAAAAAAAAGAAAGAACAGTACAGGGCACTCTGCGTATTTACAGACAACAAATCATGTTTGGCAAAAAGTGACAAACCCAGCGTGCGGCAAAGCCGGTGGACTCCTATAGTGATCTTAGCTTGGAGAGATCCATAAACACATGTTCCCTACAGCACACCATCACTCTCTCCTGCTGGCCTGACGTCAGAGGACAGGGCTTTATCTGTCTACAGAGGACGGCAACTTTGCAAACAAAGCCTCAAGTGAAGCCTCTCGGAAGTCCCGACTTTGACTTTCTCCTAGCTTCGTGTCAACACACCTCTCCGCAGCCCCCTCCACGAAAAAAAAAAAAAAAAAATACCACTATTACAGCACAATTTGGGAGCCATTCATCAAATAAGACATAGGATTAATTAAGCCTGAGGACTGAATTAGCCTCCCTCTTTACTCATCAAGGTGTACCCTTGGCCTGGGGTTGGAGAATGGGGAGTGGGGGCTCCTCGGTGGTGATGGTGGGAAGGGATGGGGGGGTTGGGGTGCTATTTCATACAACTCGTATGTGTTTGTTAGCCTAGACCACAGATTCATGCTGAGACAGAAAATGAAAATTTCTTTAGTACCAATTTGCTTATGATGTACGACAGTTCAAAAACTCCAGAGGGGAATGCTACACCAGTGCTCTTCATTACATATTAGCTTTATGACAATATATTTACCAGAGATCGAGGCCTTGTAGGAAAATCTTGACAAAAGATTGACTGACAAAACCTATTTCCCCGCAAGTGCTTTTCCTCCTAAATCAAACATATACATCCATTTCCCAAGTATACTGCCTGTTGAAGCCAATATCACACATGATATATCACAATGACACTCAGCCTTTCAGGGTTGTTTTTAGTTGAATAATTTCACTCCCATAACAAGATCAATGACATTAGGGCACAGCAGGCAGACCAGGCTCTTCTGTTTGGTATGTTTGATGTGTTATGATAGTCTGAAATAAGTAAAGATTCCCTCCCCTATGTACAAAAACATGACATGCTTACATTCATACCTTGCACTGAGTTCATTAGTCCATAGCATCCTGTCCCTGACTGAAGAGGGTCATGGTTTTGATGAATGGACTGTGTAGCATGTAGCTTCAGGCTAAGATTCAGCACCTCAAGAGGCAGTGAGGACTCAACACTGGATGGAAAGAAGAAAAGAAAGAAAGAAAGGAGGAAATGAGGGAGAGAGAAATGAATTTGGATTACCCAGGAGTTCTGTCTCTCCTGAGTCCTGCATCCAAGATACATTAGGAATCTAATGTGCTATTATTCTCTATCACCCCCCTAAGCCTAAAACATCTGTCCTTGGGGTGTCTCTGGTAATAGACAAGGGCTTTCCGACCCCTCGCTACTACAAGATAGCAGCTTCTTCAAGGGCCCTTGACGTCCGGCTGACTTAATCTGCAAGTACTTCCACAAAATTGACATTGCCTAGAGTGTATAGCAATGAGCAGACAATGGCGTTACAGAGCATTTATATTTCAGCAGTGCTTCCAGGGACAGTGAAACCTGACCTTTAGAAGAGAAAGAATTGGATTTCTTTTTACTGGTTTTTCTAACTTCAGAAGACTTTGATTTGACATTTGAGTTTCTTGAAGGTTAGTCGAAGGTGTGCGGATCATTTCAGAGCACGTGTGGGTGGGTTGTATGGAGATATGTTGTATTTAGAGTGTGTGCCAACAGGATTCACAGCTATGGATCCAGTTTTTTTGGGAGAGCTGGAGAGTAACATACAATATCACAGTACTGTAATAACGCTTGTTATCTCCTGTTTTGAAATTGTGTGCTTTTGCAAAGTAATAAAAGGGTTAGGCTAGCAATGAATGACAAATGATGTCTGTGTAACACATATGTGAAGTGGTGGAATGACAACAATTTTAACAATGATTGTGATAAACACAGAAAATGCAATTTACTTAAAGTCAATTCTTCTTATGTTAAATAACGTCTTCTCAGTTAAATAAATCACTTCTACATACGCTGATCTACAACCAAGCAACTATTTAATGCTATCTATTCGTCTTAAAAATACAGTGGCCAGATTTTTCTCTACATGAAAACACTTTAAAAAACGGAAGTGAATATTTCAATTAACAGTTACATTTTTAGTGGAGATAGGAGATCAGGAACAACAAAGTACTGATGAGCAGAAAAATGCATTGTTGGTTTTGATGACAAATAATATGGTGCATCTTTACCTTAACGAATACAAATGGCAGAAAATTCAAAAGTATTTCATTGCCACCCTTTTTTCTACAAATTTTGTTAAGTGCCATTTCATTTTAAAACAATGGCCTGCTGGTGTAGCGTTTCTTTCTGAAACCTAAACGCATCAGAGAATAACTGTTTTCATATGATCACAGATGCAATATTCATGATACTCATTTTTAACATGAAAGATCTGTTAATGGAGGCATAGTATTTGATGTTGTATTTCTACTAATTGAATTAAATCTAGTCAAAGAGCAGAAATATTTGTCTTTAAGGCTTTTGGACCTTCAAGCTCTGATTATAAATGCATCCCATTAAATGAAAAGAATATATCTTGATTCATTCATTATTAAAGAGATGGAGCAAAAATACTATGAGTACTCATTAATTTAGGAGAAATAATGTTTCATTCTTACGCAGGACAACGCCGCAGTAACTCTCCTTTTATGCCCATGGAGTACCCTATATTCATCATATATGGTAATGGAAACCATGCAACCTGTTTAAATAGAAAGTTTCTTTGCTAAAGAGATGTGGGCTGAACAGATGGCCAACCCTGTGCCTTTCACTACTGTTTCTATTGAGCAATTAAAAGTTTCTGGCTGTTTTTCTCTCATCCCCCCCACCGTCCCCCAAAGTACAGATTGCAAACATGACAAAAGGTCAAATATCTGCAAGGGAAAAAGGAGTGGAACAACTGTTCCACCAAGCTGCTGCGGCCACAGCTGGTGTACACGCGGACGAGTATTCACCTGAACGAGGACTGGTAATCACCCCACACCGAAGTGAATAATTAGTGTAATAATTACCAGGCTTAAAATGAATCTATGAACTGCCCTCTCTCACAATGCCATCAAGAATAACAGGTGTTGAAAGTGCCTTGAAGGGACAGAGATTAAAGATTATTTCGTTATCCCGAGTCTCCTTCAGGCACAACTGTCTTGTGTTTTATCCTGTCATCCACAGCGAGGGTCATGTGGGGGCTCATTTTCCTCTGGCTTGGCAGTTCTGGGAGCTAGGCATTTGACAGAGAGTGAATGTTGTTTAATCTGGGAGTCTGGGCCGTCCTTGAGCTTCCTGGACACTCCATGTCCACATAACCTCCAGCTACATGGAGTTAGGTTCTACTAATGCTTATTATTAGCTGCCATAATGATTGTTACTTGTAAAAAGAAGAACATAAATAAAAATTGCATTTCTGATATTCATAAGACTAAATTAATTTTTCTTCATTAACTAAAAACAGGGAGCACTTCCCCTTCGCTTTGGATTTCTTTGTAAAATAGTGGACATCTTTTTCTGATTTGCGTGGCAGCTTTGTGGCTGTATCTGTTTTGACTTAAGCACCGAAGCAAGTGAGCCTAGGGGTGTTTGTTCTCGTAAGACTTACTTAAAGACTTGTCAAGATGCCACAACTCGCATGCCGGTTCCAAAGCTCTTTCTGTGTTGATTATTCAGACTTCCTGTGTGTTTTTGAAATTGCTACAGCAGGTGTAACACATCTTAGACACAGCGAATTAAATATTTGTTTCTAATGCTTAACAGAGTGGGTTTTGTGTTTCCATTACACTGAAACTGGAATAGTCCCAGTAGTATTACACGGAAAAAATATATAAATGATAATTATTAAAACTGGCAAGGCTATAATATTGTAGTGAGAAACCATAATGTCACAGTAGTTTTGTGTGGTGTGAAAGGATCTGCCTGCATAAACAGCAATTTGTATGTATTCCTCAGTATTTCCATTCAGCAATGACTAGAATATGTGAATGTCTATGCAAAATCAAGATAAATGTGCAGTTGAAACAGACATTGGTTGATTATAGTGCCAATATGACATCTCACACTTCATCTTTTACCGTGGTCTGTTGTGTTATAATGTTATATCATTAGTTTTCCTGACAGTGATTTAGCATGCAGACATCTACCTCATTGACCTGAGCTGTGTTTAAATGTAACCTTCTTTTGGCCCTAGCCATCATTTGTCAATTCTCAGCTGTCAAATACACACAAATTGGACACAACCTGCCATTTACCAGCGACAGTGAGATACAGAGGGGTTGCAAAACACAAGCAGGGCAATTATCTGTATCCCGTGGTTACATGGTCTGGGAGGTTAGCAAGTTGTTCCTGAAAGATTACCACCTCTAATTTCTTTGGGGAGGATGGGACCTTGGTTCTGCTGCCAAGCCTGCTTTTCAGGTCAGGGCTCCCTGAATGTTAACTAAGACCCAAGAGCAGGTCAGCACGCAGGCCAAGGGACCAGAGGAAAGCCTGCGCCCTACTCTTACAGTGGCGGCCAGCAAGTCGTGCAGAAAATAGCCATCCATCTTTGGCACGATCCTAATGATCCACTGTGGGTGATATCTGTGGTTAGGAAGGCTATCCAGGTAGTCCTCCACTGGTGCCTCCCTGCAGCTAAGTGCAACACTGATTCTGAAATCTCTGCCAACAAAACACAGACTCACTTACCACAGAAATTCTCTAGTACTTCTTCAGTAGGAGGCAGAATTGTTTGATGTCCTCACAGCTGCTCATCAAGCCTTTGGTTGTCTTCTTTAAGCTATGCTGCAAGAAATTTTCATGCAGTACCACAAAGGCGTGTTGTGCTTTCGTTTTTTTTTTTAGTTTTTTTTTACTTTGATCTAAATTATGAACCACTCGGCTCAATCTCAAACTGTTATGAGCACTGCAGCTATGTTTCTGAAACTGTCATAGCCCTACATTATATTTTAGAATGCCATTCAATGTCTTCTTTACTTTTTTTGCAGGCAGCCAGCTAGACTGCATAAAATACATAAGTGGAATACGCATGTTCACACAAAAAGTGGTGACTTCTTCTATTAAACAATTAAACAAGAAAAAAATAAACAATGATATAAATAATTAGTAACTATATCTAAAATGATTTTAAATTTGGATTAATTAGAATTAGTTGTAACGCACTCCACTGAACATCTGTAGTAAACTAAAAATCCACAGTAAAATTCTCTTAAGTTTCCGTTGCCTTTAATAAAGATATACTTACATAGCAAACCATACAAATCTTCGTCAGTACCTGTAAAGACAAAAACATCATTGTTATAATAAAAATCCATGCTCACATACACATAATAACATAACATTTTTCTATACACAATCGGGTGATCGTGGCTCAAGAGTTGGCAGTTTGTCTTGTAATCGGAAGGTTGCCGGTTCGAGCCCCGGCTCGGACAGTCTCGGTCGTTGTGTCCTTGGGCACTTCACCCTGGTGGTGGTCAGAGGGCCCGGTGGCGCCAGTGTCCGGCAGCCTCGCCTCTGTCAGTGCGCCCCAGGGCAGCTGTGGCTACAATGTAGCTTGCCATCACCAGTATGGGTGAATGACTGAATGTAGTGTAAAGCGCTTTGGGGTCCTTAGAGACTAAGTAAAGCGCTTTACAAATACAGGCCATTTACAATATCTCATCTAACACATATGGTATTTTGTTTTCATACATTCACTAAAAGCACAACCTTGTAGTAAATAGTATATAATATCGACAGAATTTATCAATAATCCCACGTCAGTGCATATGTTAGATGCTTTCCTTCAAAAGAAAAAAAAATTCAGCTATACAAAAACATAAATACAACACTAAAGAAGACCAGACATCATAAGCTTCAGCAACACGTCCCTTGTCATTTTATTTAATTTGGTTTACAAAGAAATGGCCAATTAAAAAATACCTTCATTACTTTGTTAATAAAGTAGAGGATTGACTCGAGGGAACTTTTCAATTGGAAGTTAATTATGCAGTCTGGTATTCTCAAATGTTCTCTGCAAATGTACAGTGAGACTATAATGCTGCTCTGTGCTCTGGTTCAATTTCATATTTGCATAGCGGAAAGAGTGCCATGTGTTTTGCAGCTCAGGCTCTCAGCTTGTTTTGGTGGTATTTGTATGTGTGGAGATGCATTATTGGTACATCATACCTCACTCGACTCAGTTCCTGGGACATAAGGTGGTAATCCCCAATGTTTGATTTTCAAAACATGAGTATAATCAGATATTTATGTTGCTGATGCTCCGTAATCCACAGAGCATCTAAGTACAAGAGCTAAATAAAATGTTCAAATGGTGCGTATAGATAAAAATAAGATACAGTTCATCTAAATCTCTACAATCTGTGAGCTGAACAGAACTCCTAATGCTTTCACCTGTCTTCATTGAATCGTGCAGGAAAGCTCAGGGTAAATGATGCTTGAACAGCAGGAAGATCACTCATTGTTAACCATATGGTTTTGTGTGATAGGTCACCAGTGATTCTGAGGGTTAATATCAAATGCCCAAACACAGACAAGGGGGACCCACGCATATTAATGATAGTGCATATTCCCTTGTGCAAAGGAGATCGGATGAATGGCAAATCTGTTTTCTGGCGGGGGGGTTTTCAGTAATTTCATAATCAGTGAATATGTGCTTTGTATATCTTCTTACCTGAATAATGTGATAATATTTTAATTCACCCATCATTTCACATGTTAGACTGAGATGCTCCGAATTCACTCGTGAAATTCAAATATATATGCATCACTAATGGTTAGAATGAAAAGTGTGTCATTTCTCCTCTTTTCTTTTGGTGACATTTCTCTTTACATTAACAGTGAGTGGGATCTGCCCCCACCCCGAGCTACAATAAAAAATATATTGGCTTTTAACAGTTAAACTAAAACATATGGATGCTCAAGGCCATTCCAACATTGTGCGAAAGCCTCGAGGCTTTTACACAAAGTGCAGCTTCCCTACAAATCTGCAATAAGCAACCAAAACAACCATCGCTTCATGTGAGAATTAGCAAACAGTTATCATTTCTATGACATAAAAGAGTCCGTGCCAACATGCACTGAAATAATAAAATATTGAAATGTCTATGAAACATAAATGTGAATTCTTGCTACATCTGTCTCTTGCTAATTGAGTTGCTACCAAGAATGTTAGTACTCTGGAGAATAATTTGTCAGTGCAAAACATCGAATGGACCAATTTATTGGTTGCTGCAGGCTGTGGAGTTCCAACAGTCTTTGATCAACCTTTTTAGGTCAGTATCTCTCGAAATACAGAGAGGAGAATTACACAGCAGAGAAAATATTTCATCTTTTTAAAAGACAAGGAAAAGTATTCTTGTAGTTACGCTGTTTGGCTGTAATAGTGAATAAATTCTTTGCTTGAAGCCAGAAAGGGAAAAGGGAAGCTTTTGTGCACAGTATTTATTGTTTTGCATGGCTGGAAACTTAAACATTTATTGTGAAAAAGTGACAGTAAGAGTAATTATAAGTTTTGTTTTTTCTCATCACGCGCTGGATGTAAGATGCACGCACTGACAGTTACCGGTAGGTATTTCTGACACACTAAATTAAAAATGTGCTTCAAAGAGTTTTGTGTTGGCTGAGGGGTTGATCAGTCTCTGATTTTGAAATAGTCTTGGCATTTTGACAGTGAGTGTACTAAAGGTTGTTTGACACATTAGGCAAGCATCAGAACTCTGTTTTTCCCAAATAATATTATAACTCTTACAGTTAGAAATAGAAGTTGTGTGTCGATCTTTAAGACGAGTGTCCTCACTGAACCTAACTAAATTAAAAATTCACTGTTATTATATAAATAGTGTTTTAGCCTGATGTGCAGTGTACCAGATCTACCCAATATTCCTATAAGAGTAAATATTATCACCTAATCTAACTTATCTAACTTAACCTTAAATGGCACACTGCAAATGATATAATATTAATCTATAAATAAATAATATTCTTTGTAGCTTGTTAGGGGAAAACAACCTAAAAAAATGTGCCTTCTAGCTTTTCTGTACAATTTTCCATCCATTTGTTTCTCATTTCTTCCGCTAATGCTGGAGCCTATCCTGGGTGTCATAGGGTGAGAGCTGGGGTACATGCTGGATAACAAACAGAGACACATAACACATTCCTAACTACAACCAATTGAGAATCACCAATTAACCTAACAAGCATGTGTTTGGACTGTGAGAGGAAGACAGAACCCGGAGAGAGTACACAGAGAACGTGCAAGCTGCACACAGTGGAGAGGAGCTGGGAAATAGCTGGCTGGAGGATTCTGCCAGACCTTCTTCCTTTGAGGCAACAGTGTGACCCACTACACCACCATGCTGTCAGTTTAGTTCCCACCGAAATAAAACAATAATAAAATCTTTTGTTAAGATCCTGTTGTTGCCGAGTGCACAAGAAGCTTAGCAGCTTCTTCCTGACAACATTTGTCCTAGATGTGTAAAGACTATACTTACTACTTGTAAAGGTGCTGTTTTAGCACCAAGCTTCCTGGAACAGATACTAGTTGGAGCCAGTAACTCTAACTCGTATAGTGACATTTTAAACCACATCCCCTGTTTGGCCCCATTGTAACATTTTACAGTAACAGGTTATATCTGGTTAAAACACCATATTTGAGTTTCTAACATACTTAAATTGCAAATGACAGTATGGCATTTTTCTCTAAAAATATAACATATTAAAGATGAAAAGACACACACACTGTATTTTAATTAGGAGTGCAGCTGTTCTTTTTCTTGCTTAGCAGATTTCGTTATGAAATGGCCAAGAGTCTACATGCTGATCACCTTATCCCATTCATTATATCTATGAATGTTCCCTTGACCGCATGACTGGAAAGTCTATTAATGCTGGCAGGAAAAGGTAAAATTGAGTGGTACATTTAAAAATGCTGAATTGCTTTAATTAATTTTGTAAAAGTAGACTTAGCTAGTAGAGGTCTATTCTCCTGCGTCCTTTTCAAAAATGCTGTCTCAACACCATGCCAATGCTTTGTGCCCACACGAATTTAAAAGTAGCCATGTATACTGACGTTCAAATTAATGTAAAGTTGCATTAATAAATAATAACATATGAGAAATCATTTGTGAACTGAAGGATACTGAGGATATAGTCACAAAGCAAATATGTGCATAAAATTATAATAGTTTTATATATATATATATATATATATATATATATATATATATATATATATATATATATATATAATTTTATATTGAAACTATATTACTATTAAAAGATTTAAACTGAAAACAAAAACGCTTGAATCATCGCTTAATTCAGACACAACAAACTTAAACATGTTTGCTTGGAATATATCCACACTCCACAACAGTGAGGTCGCGCAATTCATTTTTACTCAAAACATTTCAATGAGACCCTTAAGATAAGATATCAGGTTGTACAGCGCGCCACATCATTAGCTCACACATGTACAGCATCTCAGAGGACCTTTAATTTGAGGAGGAAGAGTCTGTTCCTTCGCTACGAGGTTAAAGAGTGGGTGACAAGTGTAGAAAATCACAGCGGAATGGATTAATTAGGTAGACCTAAAAGCATATTTATCAAAGGCTAAGCCATACAGGAATTATCTTAGAAAGGATCTAATAAAGATGTGCAGGTTAATAGAATAAAGGGCCTTGAATAGAATGTGTGCTTATACATAAAATATCAACCACCTCCCATATGTAAAAGAATCATTAGAATATACAGATTAACTGTTACGGCAAGCAGATTCTTAACAACTCAAACGACCTTCATGTGGTTTGACAGCGGCAATTTGCTTCCTGTGGTCACTCTGCTTAAAATGTCAAAGCCTCTGACTTAATTCGTTTTGGTCAAATTCCACATGAAAAGGGCCAATATTTGCTCAGAGAGAAAAGACTGATTACATAAACCTGAATATGCTGATATCAAAAAAATAAATATTTAATGAACTCCCTTAATCAGAAAACACCACGCTGCTCCACAGAGGAAATAAACAGCCTGGTGATTCTAGCTGAATCATCTAAACGGTGTCAATCACAAGTGAATAAGGAGGGCTCCGTTCCCGGGTAGTGATGACTGATGGCCCTTCAGCGGCGACTGAGACAGACGGAGCTGATTGAGAGAGCTTATCTTTATGGTGGAGCCATGGAATTGTTAACAGGATGTGATGGCTTGCGTCCGCCGAGTTGAGCTGGGAAATAAAGCTGTTGGGCTCGGGCTGCCTTGCCATCATTCACAGAGGTAATGATCTCTGTCTGGCTCAGAAGTAAGTAATAGTCTGCCCACAGGTTAGTAAGGGCATGACACAGCTACCCTGACAAAGTTAAACTTGGACAGATGAGCGCAGGTGAGAACGCTTGCTGCGATTATAATAAATTTAATAGGCAGTTTAATAAAAAATTAGAATATGTGGTGAATCTTAAAATTCATAAGAGGTGTGCATGCTTCTTTTTTTCTATCCGCAGACATTTTTAGCTTTTTTCCTTATGACCCATAGAGGAATAATGTCATGCAGCTGTAGAGCAGGAGATCTGCAAAATACTAAACATAGTTCTTAAACTGCCATTACTATGCCATTACACCTTGGCATTTACTGGGGCATTTCTCGACCACATTTTGCATGGCGCGCACGATATTCCTCACGTGATCAAAAGGAAGGCATATTGAGGGAAAGCAGTCAAAGATCTAGCTCCACTCAATTAGCTTCAGCAAGATAATTAATCAGTTCAGTATGCACATCCAAGTCTCAGAGGCGTCTTTGAGATAATTGTTCTCATTGACTTGAATAATTATTTGTTTGCTGATTTAATTATTTTCACATTTGGAAAACAAATGAATGCGTGCTGGTACATACTTTGGATCTTTTGTTTTCTTTTGATGTATGCAGGTGAGAGTCAGACTAAAAGAATGACTGATGACTTCTTTTTGGAAAATATCTCTTGAGAAATTATCTGGAACCAAATTCAGACAATTGTGTTTTTTTAAACCATAACCTCGACGTGAAGACAGTCAATAAAACATAAAATGTTTCTTCCTCGTGGCATCAATACAAACTACGATGAATCAAAGGCTAATATTTCTCAGACAGAAGGTCATCTCAGGGTTACAGATACAGAGTCTTCGTACACTGACTGGCACGGTGAAAACAATTGTCAGAGTCCTCGGTTCACACCATTACAAGTGTGACTGAGACCTTGCGGCTACTGTAGCAAATAGCACAAATTATGGGGGCCATTTTAATAGCAGTCTCTACTATTTATCATGCTGTTTTAAATGTTTTGCTCATTTGTTTCCATTAAATATTTCATCTTCCCTTAAATATTCATTTAACTTCCTCTTTAAATTTTTTACCAGTCTCTTTTCAGTTGCTATCTTCTTGCCTCCCTTTTAGGCTTTGCAATCATAAATAATTATTCATCTACACCCAAAAAGAGATTGCATAAAACATGCACATGAATCCTTTTTGTCTTTTCTCATTAGTGATATACTTCGGGTAGCCTAAATACTTCCCGCTACCCCACTTATGGAAATTGGTCGGAGAACCTTCCTAATGATTCTGCTTCACAAATAGGATACAGCCTGCATTTCTGATCCTAACGTTCATCCCATCCTTTCAGGATGAAAGGCGGGGTCTGCTGCAGATCCCAAGTTTGTGTATTACTTTTAAAAGGAGGACTAATCCTGACATATTATCCATCAGACAATGCTGTTTTAGATTTTACTGTTTTAACCCAATGCTGGGCTACAGTGGACCTGCTGTACTCTGAATGCCTACTTCTTGGTACTTAATTGTATATTGAAGAAAGAGATTTATATTTTTAAAAAAAGAGTGCAACATAAAACCACAACATTTCTCTTTCACTGGGTTTACTGTCTCATGTCCCTCTGACTTGATAGTATTTTATTTTCAAAATATTTAAAAAATATCTCACTATTGTTTGGATTTCCTAAAATATTTCCAGGATTCACTTAACTAAAAATAAAAAGTCATCACATCATTTATAAATATTTAAGATAAATTGGTATTCCTTGGCTAAACAGGCAACATTTGTCTTAATTTGTTGGACAATTTCAACTTGCCTTATTAGCATGTAGTGCCATGTTGGAAGGTGAAAGGGAAGCATAAACTCTCAATTTGACTGGATTATCCTTTTGTGATGAGGCCTAATGATCCAGCAGAGTAAATAGCAATGTGTTAATTAGAAATTACAGTGAATGATCCGCTGCACACAGAGGAGGTATTAATCAGGCTGCATCGTTATATTATACTCAGAGTTTTCTTTTCTTTTCTTATAAAAATAAAATATCTAAAAAAAATTATATGATTTCCGATGTAGCTGATATGCTCCAAAAGTGCCAACTGACCAGCAATGCCTATAAATAAAACCACCCCTAGGTGTGACTGAAATTATATTATACTGAAATTAACTATTTAAAAAAAGATGTACATGCTGTTCAGTAATGTATTTATTCCTCAATTCGTATGTCTTTCCTAATTTGTTTTTTAATTTGGAAAATATTATGGAAAGGGCCTTGTAATTGTGGCTGCAGCTGCCAGTTACTTCTAAATAAATCTCAGGCTTTGTCCAATTTGGATGTTGCACAGTTCATGGCAGATTTTAATCAATAAAGGCGTCCCCCTAAACTACAGCATTTAAGTAAGCATTTGCCTCCACCTAGTGGTAAATGTTGGTTACTGAGGCTAGAGCTATATAGAGCTGTATATTTTTCATTTCTTATAATTTTACATTTTTTAATGATGTTAACAAAAAAAAATACAATAACATCTTTTAATGATTTCTTTGAACTGATCTTTTCCCAGGTGAACTGATTGCACAGCATGCATCTTTAATGACTTTAACAAACAAATACTGGGTGCACAAGTTTGAATTTAGTTTGGATTTTCTCTAATCCAAACACCCAAACGTATACATACAGACTTTTAACATGTACATAAACTTAATTTTTTAATTTTATTTTTAATTGATTTTTTTAAATAAATGGTGCTGAAGGTTCTCATTAGTGATCACAGTTGACTACAACTGCTAATTTCTCATCGCCTCTCATCATAAAAAGGATTTCTTTGACAGCACTAATTGGATTGAGCAAAACTTTTTAAAAAGGGAACGTCTAAGGAGCTCAGTGAAGAAGGAAAATTGTAGATTTGCATAAGCTGCAAAGGTCTCGGGGCAATTTCTAAACAACTGCAGATTCCAAGATCATCAGTTTAAACAAGTGCAGGGCAGGTTATTTTCATGTCTCTTTTTTTCCACTTTGTCAAAATCTGGAAGAAGTGCCCAAACTGTCACCCTCAGTTAAGAAGAAATTGGTTAGAATGTTCAAGAACAACCCAAGAACAACCAAAACTCAAGCCTGTGAGGGTGCTGACCAAGAAGGGAGCCTCCTTACAAGCCAAATGCCTTCTGGAGGAAAGTCTGGAGAAACACTATCTGACCAAAAAGATTGAGCTATGTGATCACAGTAATGGATAAAGCAACTGCAATGACCTTTCCAAGGCTCTGACCAAAGCTCTATTGAAAATTTGTGGACTACGTTTGAAAGCTGGGTCAGTGTCAGGAAACCAACCAATTTAAATGAACTCTTCTGCCAAGAAAGAGTAAAATAAATTCAAATTCAAACTTGTGCACCCAATTTTTGTTTTTTAAAGTCATTAAATGTTTGTACTGTATCATTCCACCCTGAAAGAAAGAACAGTTCAAAGAAATCATTAAAGCCCCCAATTACCATGATATTCATGGCTATGATGAGTGTATGTAAACTTCTGACAACTCTGCATTCTCACATACAAAACTCAGTGTTATTTTGTGCACACAAAATCTTTTGGCTGGAGGCTGCAGGTAGAAAGCTAATAAAACAAACAGGGCTTCTAAAATACCAATTCTATTGCATTATACACAGGACTGGTTCAGTTTACTTTGCAATAGTCAGCTACTGACCACAACTGACATTATTTCATGTAGTTAATAACTAAATCCATTAATTTAGAATTTTTTTGAAAGTAATTACTGTAAAGTTAGAGATGGATAGAGCTTCAAAAATTTGACTTACACAATAATGCTTTTCTTTTCGGTATTTCTATGCAAACAGAAGAACTTTGCATATTCAACATTTACAGTTAGTCAAACCAAATTAGCCTTGCAAAAACAGAGGCCTACTATACAAGACAAGCTACAAGTATGCACTTCAACAGCTTCATTATTTCATTGGTAATGATGAATAAAGTCATATTTTAAATATTTACTGAAAGGATAATCAAGTAATCACTGACAAAGTAACTATAATCCGATTACATATCTTTTTTTAAAATGAATTGCGCTCAGAGTTACTTATTTGTGTAACCTTATTAGCTAAGAGATTATTTGCTAGATTAGGTATAAATGTTAATGCCCTAATGTAATGAAATCTATCATAACACAAGCTCTTTTTTTTTTTTACAGTGTTGCCTTTTCAGACACAGCGTCATTAATGCTTATTAAATAAAGTGAATAAAAACAAAAAGTAAAAAAAAAAAAATACTTTGGCTTTACCAAATAACTAGCAGTTACTTCCCACTATAAGAGAGAACAGTGCAATTCCTAGTATAAACCATTGGTATAAACCATTACACGAAATCAACACGTTGCGGTTTTTAACCTTTAACCCACTGCTGCACGAATCACTAATGGGTAGCAAGATGAAAGCAAAAAATACAATTTGGACAACAGAGCTGGATTAGAGACGTGTGTGAACCAGACTGTGTAGTCTCTACCTTGTCATTTGTATGTTTCCAGTATCAGCAGAGGGCAGTGAAGCTTGCTAGGGTAAAGACACTTCTGCGGCTCATGGAAGGACCGTTGCTATTAGGGGTGCCAGATTTGCTCGTTTTCCACGGACCAGAGCAGTCTGAGCGATTAACTCTTTAGGTATATTGCGTTGTTTTGTTTTTTATCATTATTATTATTATATACTTTTTAATCTACATTTTGCTAACTTTATTTTATGTGGGACACTCAAAAAGAAGTTTCAGTTTTGAAAATAGAATATCATTATGCAACTCGTGGTCACAGCGGGGCAGTTAAAAGAAAAGCTTACAGTGCACCACAATTACATTTTAATGAAATTTAGCGTGCTTTTGTGTGTTTGCACACAAAAAATAAATTCATAAATCACACGTGACCACGAACTGTGTCGTTTATGCCAAAGAACCTGCAGGAAACACAACTGGCAACTCCGCTGACCATAAACTGTATGCATGTACATGATAGAGCTAGGCGTTGTTAGCAAACAGTTAACTTCTGCCGTTTAGTTGCCGAGGCTCGTGTGTGGGCAAATTAAAAGGAAATAGTCTTTGTATTTAACATGGGTCCAAGAAAAGACTGTCTTTACATTGAGCTGTAGTTGATAACTGCCGAATTATTTCTTCTTCTTTTTTTTTTAGCTCATAGACGGCGTTAATTGGAATACAAAGCTTGTTTTGTCGTAGCTAAACTTTGCTAGCTCCAAAGCTAGCCTGACTGAATGTGTTACGTCCACCGGAGAGCCCTCTGGACTTGGAGGAAGGAAGGAAGGAAACTGATAAGTAGGATAACTGCGCACCTATGCTTGTGCAAAGCTAGAACTCTATAGGACTCTTTAGTTAACACCGCGACGCGTTTAGAAAAGGTGACTATCTGTAGACTTCGCGTGATATTTGACACTGTTTGGTTAATGAGATATGCTGTTAGTTGGCATAGCTAGCTGCTAACGCCACGTCTCTGGGCTAGCTGTACAGCAGACGAGAGCTATCCTGTTAGCCACAAACTTCCAAAGAAGTTGTGTAAGTCAGATTTTTCTTTCTGGTTGATTTGGTCAAGGAGCTGAACGGTGATTAAAGCATTTCACGGTCAGACTCTTTAACTCTGATCTGCTGTACCACCGGGACAACCGGAGAAACTTATGGCATCGGATGTGATTGAGAGTGAAGCGGTGCTGAAGGGTGTAAGTGATATGAATTTGAACAATAGCAGCCCAGATACTGTCACACCCAGGAGGACTCTTGATGATTTGGGAAACAGACAGACTTCCAGCCCGTCATCATCCGGTGTATCGGGAGAAGGCGATGACGAGGAAACAGACGAATTGCAAAATAGCACAGCTTCTGCTGGAGAAAAGGGCGAAGAGGAGTTTCAAGACAGTCTAACCAAAACAAGCGGTACGCCACAGGAAAGGAAGACTCCAGACAATGTGCAGAAGCAACGAGGAAAAAGCTCTACCCCGGTGAGCGTTCCCCAACCACGCTCACCAGCTGGAGCCACTGGAAGGTGTGTATTTAGACATTTTTGTGTTTTCCTTACATAGAAGCAAACTATGAGAAAATTAGCACAGATATGGGTTAGTCTCTCCCAGAGTCAAACGATAGTTTTGTCGGTGGTTCACCGACAGTCACATGTGACTGTGTTTGCTTGTCTGCCTTTGTATTGGTTATAGCGTAGTCTGACGGCCCTGTGTCAGTTGGGATAGGCTCCGGTGGTGTGCCAAAGAGCGTTGTATCATTGGCCTACAGTCTGTGAAATATATCTCAGACATGTATGAATGAAGTCATTTTCAGCCAGAAAAGCATCCCTGTCATAGGGTAGAAGCTGAAATCAGTTTTTTTTTATATATTCTTTTATTTATTCAGGTAGGAAGTCTCATTGACATTAAAAATTCATTGACATATTAAAAAAGGAACATGGAAAAATCAGGAGTCACTTTTTAGCACAACACTGGTCCTCTGCAGAAGGATGTGTCGAAGCTATGGATTTCAGAATTGACAAGCCACCTATCCTTAACCATTATTGTCAATAAATATTGCGTACTGGGAGTCAATCACTCTTGTGTCTTCATTCCATTTCTCTTATTAGCTATTTGTCAGTAAAGTTTTTTTCATGCAGGAAAAAATAAGCAACTTCACATGACGTGGATACTCAAGCTCTAAAACATTGTACTTATAGGTGTGTTTTTAATTTATTATTTTACCTTTTTTTGCAATAATCTTGAAAATTTGCTTGTCCAGGAGTTAACTTCCGAAAATGTCATCATTTAACCTCAGAGTTAATCTCCGTCTTTGTAGCACTGGTATTTTGCTCTAAAAATAGTCTTTTTCAACATCTTGCCAGAAACTGTTGGAAACCAGCCATCCCAAAACTAATTCAGGAGCATGTTTCAGTTTAGCCAAGCTGGTCATTTACAAAGGTTTGCCTAACTTTTGAACTTGTTAAGATGTGAAATTGAAAGTTTTCTCTACTTATAGACATTAGTGCACTTTGCTCTGCACCTCTGAGGGCTTTTTTAACTAAGTATTGTGAATATTAACTTGGAGGGAGCTATAAAGAATGGTAACAGACTTCAACCCTTCACATAACTAAAACAGAAAAACGCAGCAAAAACAAATGTAGATAGAATGATAATCTTACAATAATCTTGTATTTGTTTCATTTATGTTGAAATTATGAATATGAAAAATGACTTCTTAACTGGTAACACATTTAATTTTGCCTTGAGCTTTATTTAAACAAATTAGCATTGCATCTTTAAAGTTTTTCCATAGTTGAACCATCCCCCACTGATATCCATATTAATTCAGTTCTCTATTATGCTCAGTGTAATAATTACACCTTTAAAATTTCTGTCATCTTTTCCTTTTGACTTTTTAATGTAGCTAATTTCTTTCTATATGCTTCCATTTGCATTGATTGCAATGGTTCCCTCTCAGGAAACTACATTCCTGTAGCAGTCGGATTTCAGATGTAATGTGAGGATTAGCACCATGTACAAGTAGACAGCTAAACTGACATATTATGAAATGTTGAGTACTGAAATGCCCAGAATGTTTGTGTGTCTGGAAGTACAAATACCGCAGTGTATATGATTAATGCATCAAAGGGAGCTTGGTACAACATGGATACAGATACCATTGGTCTGCACTGGTGAGCAGTCGGTTTATAAACTAAGCCCTTAGCACAAGCTTGTAAGCTTTTTAAGAAGCTACTGTTCTGATTAAGTTGTCACTTGCAAGCTGAAACCGAGATTTTCAAACATCTGTTTCATATGATTACTTTTGTCTCATGTTAAGACATTTTATTAATTGAAAACACAGGCAATGAGGATAAGCTTCCTTTTAGGTTGCTTTAATCATTAAAAGCCACAATATTGAATATACAGTCTAAAAACATGCTTTTATCTCCATAATCTTTTTACCCCACACTTTACAGTTGCTCTACTTTGTTGGCAATGAAAATGTAGCCTGACAGATATAGGATTTTTAGGATCAATACCAATAGTTGGTTATTTTATGAGTTCAATATTTTAGATATTTTTTTTTCCTTTAATAAACATGAATGTGACACTGCATAGTAGTGATATGTAAAGAAGATTTTAGTTTTGCAATTATAAGTAATATTGGTGGGTGAATCAATACTTGCAGGCTCTGGTGCCTTCATTGTAAGGGTCAAAGATATTTTTCACCTCCTTACAGTTCTTGGGGGTCAAAAATTACTCAAAAATGCCAACCCTTATTTTGGACCTACAGACCTGTAAACATATATTGATTCTGTAAGTTGGCAGCATTTTGAGTATTAGAGGACTGTTTTGTTTTTTGGGTTTGTTGGGTACCTTTTGCATTAGTATAGCTTAAGTAAAATTCCTTGTCAGTTTATTAATTTAAAATCAAATTGATTTGTTTCGAATAAATCCAGTTATTATGGCAGATGTTCTTCCTTCTTTATTCGTACAGTGTATGCTCATGTGCTTTTGTGTAGCCAAGTGTACCTATTATACACTGACTTTTTGAAGATTTTAATTGATGATGTATTAGCCCAAGGACAAAAATTGCCTTACTTTCAGCACATCAGGAGTGTGTCTGCATTTTCCCCTTAATCATTTTAAGACTAAACAAGTCACTGTTTTAAGATGCCCAATTACACGTTTGGATTTCACAGATAATTTCCGCTTGCCCTCCTCCTGATCTTGATACATTTTCAAGTGCAAGACAACAATCGAGCAGTTAGAGATTGTTAACCATAACAGATTGTTCAACCTTTTTCCTCTTTTCATTCCCAGCCTTGAACGTCAAGAGTCAGTTGCCACAACAGAAGCCCGCCTCAGAATGGAAGGAGTTGAACTTAAGGAAGAGTGGCAGGATGAGGACTTTCCACGGTACTGTCTCAATCACACTTAAATCATGCTTCATAGCTTTGCATCACATGTTTGGGTTTTTCAAAGTCCCATTAACCGTGACTCTGCTGAATGTATCATTATCTTTTGTATGAATGTTAGGCCCCTCCCAGAGGAAGAGGAGCTTGAAGATGAGCTTTTTGCAGAAGCTTCTGAGGCAGGAAACTCTGGTAATGAAAACACAATACTGTTCTTTGCATTGCTACAGTCAAAAACAGAACACTGAAGAACAAAGTTCTTGCATTTTAAAATGCACATGGCCATATGGAAGTTAAAAGAGAATACTGGTTGCTCTTCCATTCATGTGCATTCAGGACCCAGATTACTCCGCAAGGCTCCTGACTATGGCAGCCGTAATGCTCCGGCAATCCATCAAGCGGTGCGACTTCGTAGCGTACCAAAGTCGTACTGAAACATTTTTGACAGATTTCTGCGCGCCGTGTACCACATAAAATCGGTTCGAGGTCAGTAAGCACAACCAGAATTCATACATAAGGCACACTGTCGATTTTTGAGAAAATTAAAGGATTTTAAGTGTGCCTTATAGTGTGTAAAATGCGTTATACAGAAGAAAAGAATATATCGCGATATATCGTTACCGCACGATATATGGATTTTAGGCCATATCGCCTAGCCCTACTCTCAGGTATTCTTTTCTTTGCCAAGCTGCAGTGGAATGATGTTCGCTGAAACCAAAATTTCCATTTTAAAAGACTATAAATGTTGAAAGTGGCACTTGATTTCTGTAGCAGTCAAGCTTGGCTGAACTTCAGAAAGTATTTTTTCATAAACAAGCTCTGTGAAGTGCCAAAGCACAGTATTAAACTGGCTCTGGAGCTGATTGAATACTTTAGTACTCATTATCCCTGGCATTGTCAGTTCTGCTTTCATTGCTATAGAAATTTGGAAAAGAGATTTCCTTTTTGTTATTAGTATATAAACATTATTGTTAATGTCAATTTAAATTTTATTCATATAGCACATTTCATTATATGTAAACTCAATGTCATAAAAGATGAAAACAAAAAAAGGCTTGACAAAGAAATACAAGGTAACACACACACTCACACACACTGTGTGCTGAGCTACAGCCAGGTGGTAGAGCAGGCTAACCTACTAATCAGATAGTTGGTGGTTCGATCCCCATCTGCTCCCTCTGTGTGCCAAATATCCAAGATGTTTAGAACCATTAAAATGTCTGCACCTGATGGCCTGAGAGGTCTAATTGGGTTATAGATACTGAGGAAGTCAGAGATCTACTGTTGAGCCAAACCATTGAGGGCTTTATGAACTAATAGAAGGATTTTAAAGTTAATTCTGTACTGAACTGGGGGCACTTCAAAATTTGGGTAATGTGTTCAAATTTACAAGTATGTGTGAAGGTTCTGGCTGCATTCTGAACAAGCTACTGATGATTTGGATAATCTGCCAAATAGAGCATTACAGTAGTTTAATTTCCCCAGTATGAATACATGGACTAATTTCTCTGAGCCAGTTTCAAAAAAGAATTTTTATAGCATATTTTAGTGCATATTTCTAACTATTTTTGGATATTTTCCCCCCACCAATTCTTAAATTTGCTCTTCCGTTTCTGTCTTTAAATACCAATTTAAAATAGATCATTTTTGGTATTAGCAGTAGAAAGTTTTTATAATTTCTTTTATAAGGAAAGCTGGTAAGACTGCACATTAAAAATACTGTCAAAATAAAAAGCCCTGCATTCATTTTTAGTTGAAAATGATCTTTAAAGAGTTTATTATCAGCAAAAGGTTATTCCATAGCTTTTAGTATTACAGCATATGATGCACACACACATTAAAAAAAGTACCAACAAGAATACTGCCTATGCAATAGGTTAAAACGCCTCTTCCTACCAACCCATGATTCCAATCTCTACTTAAATAAGAGACGCACCAGAAAAGAACTGCTCACCACATGTAATCACTGTGTTATCTCTGACCTGAAAAAGCTTGAACCTTTCAAAAAGCTGTTCTCACAGTAGACCGTATAATCATTATTGATTTGGCATCCTACCCTAGGCTACGCAGTGAACCATGGCAAGAAGACTAAGAAAAAACTTGCAGCTCCAGACATCAGTCTCACTCTTGACCGCAGTGAAGGTTCTCTTCTCTCTGACGAGCTGGATGAAAGCACAGAGCTAGACCTCAGTGACATGGACACGCCCTCGGACAACAGCAATGAATTTGAATGGGAAGGTAGGAATTTTATATAATTAAAAATATTGGTCTGGTACTTCTGGTAGAATCCTTTAACCCTCATTGTTTCACTTTGCTTATTTAAAGGCAGATGTTAAATGTCATCTTTTAGATGAGGTCTAATTGGGATGTTATTTTCACAACATACAGAAGTTCTCCAGTCTTTTTTTTTTTTTTTTAATTTCTGGGTTCTTGCGTCCATGTGCATTTTTCTTCCTGTATTTTTTTTACAGGTTTGCTTAGGCAGCTGACTGCCTGCAGTGTGGTTAAAATATGCTTTGTTGTTTTTTGTTTCCACACTGCTGCCTTCCTCTTTTTCACTTGGAAGAATTGTTTCCATTCTCTGCCTGGAAACAGGCTGCAGGCCAGCAACAGGTTTCTCTGTTCCTTGTGGTAAGATCTTTTGGACAGCTGTCTTTTATTTTTCAAACAAATCAAGACGTTTTTTTGGTTTTTTGTTCTTTTTTTTTGGTTTGGTTTGTTCCTCCCCACCATATTTCATACCCTTTCATTTTTACTTAATATATTTGATTCCCCTCCCCCTTTCTTTCAATTGTTCTTGTTTGAGTAAACAATAGCAGGTTATCACTTAATGGTGAAATTGTTGGCCATTTTGTCCTGTTTGATTATCAGTTATTCAGTGAGTCACAATTTAAAAGCATTCAAATTTCAGAGAATAACTACTGGAACAAGATAACTTCATTGATCTCTGTACGAAAATTGATTTGTCACAGTTGCTTAACACAGTAATAAAAGAGTAAATGCCTTAAGCATAAAACTTAAATTAAGCTTGTATTAAGTTATATTGTTCCAAAATCAGACAAGACATGAGACCAGACAATTAGAATAAAATTAAATTAAGAACATTTTGGTCCTCTTCACAGAAAACACACTCAAGTTTGTCCGTTTGATTTAATCTCACGGTTTCATAAGTTTTGATTTGCTTGTTGCATGCTTGATATCATGTGATCATGTGAGTACTTTCCTTGATGTCTGCATCATGATGAACTTGACATTCTGCACATCATGCAGCTATACTGTAAATCTTACAAACGATCCTCAGATATCCTTGGGCATTTGAGCAAATGCAGCACTCTACAGTAGCAGTGTGTTTTGCTTTCCCACAGGAAATTATGAATTTTCTCCCCAGAAAAAGTGAAGTGGGCATATGGAATTGAGGATGTGAATGTTGGTGTTGATTCAGAGAAAGAACATCCCTCAAGATACACAAGATTAAAGCAAGGAAATAAATGTGCATATGATTTGAAAGTTAAAATACGAATTATCGAGTGATCTCAAAATTGTATCACATTTGATCAAAAAGAATCTGATTTGAATCATGTGCTAAGTTTGCAGCATTCAAGTTGTTAGTTTAACTTGCCTCTTCTCCTTCAGATGATCTTCCTAAGCCAAAACCCACAGAACTACTACAGAAAGGCGTGGAGTCAGTTCACGAGTATTCGGCCTCAGAGGAGAGGGAAGACAGTCGACGCTGGAAGATGCTTCGTATTGGAGACCAGGAACACAGAGTGGACATGAAGGCCATTGAACCTTACAAGAGAGTCATCAGCCATGGAGGCCAGTACCATTGAAGTACCTCTAGTAGCAAGTCTTGAAACTTTACATACAATTTGACAGCATCTCACTGTACTTATTAGAAGTCTTATTTTTAAGGCCCTCTCTAAATAAATTATGAGTGATTCCTAATCTTAATTTCAGCGGCAGCCAGGACATGAAAACTACATTTATAGAGTCATCGGTGAAATCTGACAACAAAGACACTTAGGTATATCTGGCCCAGCTTGAGGCTTAAAAAGCTTTCATCACAGAGGTTACACTTTTACAAAACGTAGATTCACAAGATTATGGCTTCATTAACGGTTAAATCCAGTGATGACACAATCAAAGCCATAGTCTGGCTCCTCCCACCAGAGCAAAGAACAAATGGCATGCTAATTAATGTTATAGACACAGTAAGCCAAAAAAAATGTATGATTGGCTCATATTTTATCCGATCGGTTCTTTGGTAGCAGCAGCGGATGAATGCAGGATAATTAAACTGTATTACACGTTTGACATGATTCGATCAGCTTGTGTGTATTCACAGTATGAATTCCTTTTTCTTTTTTTTAATATTAAAAATGACTTTGTGGCGTTTGAATCTCTCATTGCAGGTTACTATGGAGACGGTTTGAATGCCATAATTGTGTTTGCTGTGTGCTTTATGCCGGAGAGCAATCAGCCAAATTACAGATACATCATGGAGAATTTATTCAAGTGAGTTTTTATTTGAAATTTAGTTCCATCACACATTTTAGAGAGCTGTGTCTGATGGGATATTCTTGTTTCAGGTACGTCATTGGCACACTGGAGCTTTTGGTTGCTGAGAACTATATGATTGTGTATTTAAACGGGGCGACCTCTCGGAAGAAGATGCCAACTGTTGGCTGGCTTAGAAAGTGCTATCAGCAGATTGATAGGAGGTGAGCGAGTTGCACAACTTGGAAAACTGGTTTTTAAAAGACAGATAATATGAGAACATAGATATTTGGGTCACTTCAGACAAATAAGCATCAGATGGTAACACCTGTCCTCACTCTTCTGTACAGGCTACGGAAGAACCTGAAATCCTTGATAATCGTACACCCCTCTTGGTTTATTCGCACCCTGCTGGCACTCACCAAACCTTTCATAAGGTAACTGTAATATTAAAAATGTAATAACAAATCAAAGACATTCGTGGTGTAATCTCTTTATTCTGAATGTTTCTGATTTCTTTTTCACAGCTCCAAATTTAGTCAGAAAATCAAGTACGTGTACAGCTTGTCAGACCTTGCTGACCTGGTTCCAATGGAGTATGTGTCCATACCAGATTGTATCAAACAGTAAGTATGTTGTTTGTAGCACTGATGTCTGTGTCTGTAAGTTAGCTGTATCCCACTGACCTAAATGTGCACACCGCATCATTATAGAGGAGATACAGTCTGCCCAAAGCCCATAAGCATTATTATTATTATATATGCATGATCCCATATTACAATGGCAAAAACGTTGCCACGTCACTACATATTGCTTCCAGTGTATACACAGCTTAGGTTGTTGTTTTGTAAATATTCTATAAGCTGCTGTTAAATATCGTAGTCTTCATTTCTTTGCTAATATGCATAATTATTGAGCTGCACTACAAATTACTCATACTGTCTTCTTCTTTGAGGCTCTGCACGTGACAAATCTTGTATCGTCACGGCATTTAAAAAGGCAGCACAAATAACTCATCTTGACTCAGTGAAACTCAGTAAAATGTTTTTCTCTTTTGGATGTGCGGTTGCTGTCGGCTGTGTGTTTCTTCTTCTGCCTAACCCGATTTCCCTGCCCCCTTCTTAAGGTTTGACGAGGAAAAAAATAGGAAAAGCCGTAAAAGGTATATGCACTTTCACCCAGGGTCAGCTTCCGCATCTTCTGCATTTCATAAAACTAACAGAAAAATGATGAGTTGGCTTTCAGAAATGCACCAAGACACCTAACTTTCTTTCATTTTCATAGTTGGATGATTTCCAGTTACTGCTTGTCCCGAATCAACAGCTTTCCTCTTCAACGCCCCACATGTTCATCTGATTTGATTCAGGATTTACCTTCCTAATTAACAGATTGAGAGTACATTTTAGGTGACTTGGTGATTAACCAGTTAAATAGATTTTCTATTTAACTTTTGTGAAGATCATCCCCCAAAAAAGCTATTGCATTTACATTTATTACCTCAAAGTATATCAGCTACCTTAAAATTGTTTTCAGCACTTTATAGTTTTTGCTTGTTTTCTTTTAAGTCGCAGAGCTTTGCTCACAGCTCATACTAGCTGTCACAAGTCATAACTTCACATGCTATATGAAGATAAGGTTTCGAAGAAGCTGAATGTGTTGCTGCTTGTTGAGGTAAAAAAAAAAGAAAAAAAAAAGCCAGGGCATTAAGTTGCACTTACTCGCATTTATCTTGTGAAAAACAGGCTCGTATTTTGAGGAGGTTGATGTTTGGTAAGTTTGTTCGTGTGTACAAATGAATGGGGTCAAGTAAGGAAGTAGCTGGCCTTAGTCACTGTGGTTTTTGGTTGCACTGCAGCCGTGTCCTCACATGGTTTAGTAACTGGCTCTCACTGAACACACGGTTTGTTCACTCTCACAGCTCTTTGCATGACTCACTGCTTACCCGCTGCCCGCTGATTTTTGGTAATTGCCACGTCTTTCAGTCTTAATATTCTGCTAATTATTGATTCGGTAATGACCGCTTGGATAGAAATGGTATTCAGCAAGACAAATGCTTTTCTGGCAGTATTAAAAATATTTTTACTGCTGAAGTAGAAGCCAAAGTAGAAATTTTTCACTTTTCAATGGAAACAGGAAACTTGTAACAATACAGCTGGTACTGATCAGACATTTTAAGACGTTGCATGTATGCAAATTATATATACATGTGTATATATAATATATGCAAATTGGGATTTGAATATATTTTTGCGTTTTAAATGTTTATTATTGGGCAAATTGGTCTTGTGAGTCTGATCATTTTTATACATTCCTGTGTATAGAAATAACCCTGACACCAAAAAATCTTATTTTGATGGTGTTTTAATGACCACTAAATCTGTCTGCAGAATCGATCAGGACATGCACGGCAAAGCGGAGAGCGCAGCTGCTACTGTCTCGGAATGACCTGGCTCACGCTTCGAGGCGTGGAAGGGGAACAGTGAAGAATGTTGAGGACTGCAGCCATTCATGTTTGTTTTCTGGGTGATGGGACTCGAGGCTTCTTTGCATCAAGAAAGTGCCTTTTTGAAATGATGCTGCCTGTTACATGTTGGAAGTTTTTTGTTTTTTGCTGCATTTCTGTGTCAACCAGTTTGATCTGCAGCACTTCGTCCACATGCTGTCATAAACGTTTTAATCCTTTTTTATTTACTCCTGTATCTCATGTCAAACTAAGCGCATTGGTTTCCCTGTAGCTACTGGTGTATGTACACTATTTGAGGCACTCTTGTTACAAGTGGTTGATGCATGTTCTACTTTATTACATTTAAAATTATATATTTATATTCAAAAGGTGTCAAAGGAAATAAATTAATATATTTTTATGATGGATCTGATTTTAAACTGCGTGTTAGGTCACTGACTCACTGAGTGGCATTGGATAGAACACGTTTAATGGCATCTTGTTCACTGTTCACTGCTGATGTTCTCTGTTAAAATCCTGTCTGGGGAAAGTAAATCAAATTGTTTTTATTTTATTTTTTTTTCTATCTTTTTTTGTTTTTTGGCCCCTCACTTGAATGTACTGTTTTTGCTTGTTGAGGGTGAACACACAAACTATCTGAACCAAGGATGTAGGTCTCTATTTTCTCATTTTCTTCAAAGTAAAGCCATGGATCCATTCTGATTGCTTTGTAGCTTCTCTTGTTGTTATTATTAGTTTTAATTTTTTTTTTTTTAATGCAAAGTTTTCAGGAATAACAAGATAGTTTTTGCATTACAATAGTTCTATAGTGGTCAAAGGTATGTTTAACAGGAAATGAGAATTTACAAGAACAAAAACACAAGGCAATGTGCACTCAGCTATTAATTGTCTATATGGAAATACAAATGTAGCCTAATGCATTAGTTTTGCAATAAATGTGCTTTCAGTTAGGTTAAAACTTTTGCTTGAGACAATGTGAGCTGAGTTAACTACCTAGTAATTGCAAGGACAAAATTAGAGAAACCTCTGTTTAAATGCAATAAAAATACAATACACTTGAAAAGATTTGAATTTCAAATGATCTGTAGTGAAAGTTTAATAGACATACTTTAAGCAATGTTTTTCACCTTTGCGTGTCTCTTCTGCCATACTTGGGCTCCACTAGATGGCACTGCAATTACAGGTTTCACTGACATGAAACTATTAACAGCTCACCGAGAAGGCTTAAAAGAAGTAACAAAAATGACAAGGAACAGTGACAGCCACTGGATTTTACATTTACATGACTGACATTTTGGTATAAATTATTGCTAATCTGAAAAACATCTAATTCATCATAGTTGTTGAAAGAGCAAGGCATTAGACCCCTTTGCTTTGTTACAACACCTCCCTACATTCTTATAATCTTTTTAACTCACTAAAGGCAAAAATAAAACCCCAAAAACATTTTATGTAAATCTAGAAAACAATAGCACAGTAACAACCACAGGCTTTTACATATTACATGACTCGCATTTTAGATGTTTCTCAATATTTTGAGAAAGATTAACTCATTGCTCAGTTGTTAATGCTGCTTGGCTTTATGCGACCACTCCAGCTCTCTGCCTTCCTGGTATCTCCTCAAATCACATTCTGCTAAAGGCAATAACAAAAAATCTTAATATAAATCTTTATACTAATTTATTTAAATCTCAAAAACTACATATCAATACCATGATATTTTCTTAAATAACTCGAATATCACAAATTACACTTTTAAATCATTGTAAGTATTACACAATGGTCACATTTTCCTGAGTGAACAGTGGGTCATGGCCTAAAGCTTTGAAACGCAGGACTGATTCCAGACACCTTATGGCAACATCATCAACGTCTGGATCAAACTTATTTGCAAACAGGTGGTGTTGTTTCAGGAGCCATGGGAGGTCACCAACTCCATACACACAAACAGCTCTTCTGTAAACACCAGTGCATGGGTAATATGGGGCTCCCTTATTTATATCTCCTGCTGAATACGACCACTGCCCGAGGCAAAGCTAGCATGTCTGACATGTCATACTTCCCATTTTGGGGCATTGACCCAGGAACAGAGGGCATCCTCTGCAGGGTGGCCCAAAGGTGCTCATCAGGGCTGTATGTGTCCTTCTCCCACTCCAGAAACTTCTGAACCTCTCTGTCCTCCATCACATGTTCCACAAACGCTCTTGTGACCACAAAGTAGGCATTTCCTGAGACTATGGGGCTGCTGATTGGTGGGTCACTTTTCCTCACATTTGTGTTGATAACACTGTTTGTGATATTGTGATGATACTGCCAACGACCTTTCTTGGAGCCAGAAGTCACCTCAGACTCCATGCTGTTCCTCCCATTAAGAAACTTCAGTGCCCTCACCATCTCTCTGTTTGTTTTGATGGGGAAGTCTGTCCCACAGGTGTTAAGCAGGTACCTCCAGTTGATGTGAGTATTTAGCAGATCTTTCATGCAATTCAGATCTGCCTGTACTCTGAACCACGAGGCATATACCACTCTTTCTAATTTACTGGCTACAAACACATTGGGAAAGCATGAAACTATCGCAGCCACAGCCTTCTTGAATGTTGCAGAGGATTTCTGGTCCACATGTACACAGTAGATGTTCTGAGGAGCATAAACAGCTCGTAGAAGCCGCTCAAACATCTCAATCTTGTCATGGATCACCATGGAGTATGCAATGGGGAAATCTTTCTCTTCCTCACTGAGAGGAACTGTGATGAAACCTCTTTTTTCAATGTAAGCTTGACAGTTCACTGTTGCATTAATGTAGAAGTCCTCAGAAAAAACATTCTTCTTGCTCCTGGATGACAGAAGCCCTTCTAATTCACCTTCCTTACCTTTCACTTCACCGGTGATAATAGCTGAACAACCAGGCAGATCAGCTGAGAACTGAGGAGGTATTTTCAGATCAGATGATGACTGCTCATCAGAGCCAACTCTCCAAAGAGCGAAAGAAAGGAACAAAACCATCAAGATAAGAAAAAGAGCTCTTAACATACGACCCTTTGTAAAATTCATATCCTTGTTTGAAGGGGACTGCCACACAGGTGACTTTGTCTTCACTGCAGGTTACAGTTCAACGAAATGGTGAGAGGCTGCACTTTTTCATTAAATAAGGAGGTGTTTTAAACTAAGGCGGAGACAATAAAAACATTCCCTGGGAGGTTATGCTTATTGCATCTTATGGCATCAGTAGTGCTGATGTCACTGATACACCAGTGCAAATTCAAACAGATGATATTTTCAGGATGATAGTTAATAACACGCTGGTGTGTTTCAAGGTGTACTGAGTGCATCAATTAGAAAAGATTTTATTTCTATTTACAATAAATCATATAAGATTCACTTACAAATTTAATATCAGGTTGAAAAAAAATATGTATACATTCACACAAACTTGTAAATTTTCAGACATTATTCACGTGTCTAGCAAAATTGCATTGTACTGATACGGGCACGTCATAGAAGAAATATTCACCTTAAGTCGAAAGAAACATACCAAAGCAAATTAACTGTTCATTCTCTTTTGATCATTAACTATTTTAACTTTGAATACTTGTCCGTCTTGATACTGAGCATCCATGATATCTCAGTTAGGTTGAGGTCTAGATGCATCTGAGGTATTAACATTTTGATCCTAAAATTAAAAAACACAAGAAAACAATGGCACAGTAACAACCACAGACTTTTACATATTACATGACTGATATGTTAGTCGATGTTTCTCAATATTTTGAGAACAGATGGACTCTCTCATAGCTCAATTATTAATGCTGCATGGCTTTTGGACCCTTGCTTCATGTCACTCCATGTCTCTGCCTTCCTGTTACCTCGTCACCTCACTATCTATTAAAGGCAATGAAAAAAAATCTTAATATAAATCTTTATAATAATTTATTTAAATCTCAAAAGCTACATATCAATGCCATGATATTTTCTTAAATAACACGAATATCATAAATGACACTTTTAAATCATTGTAAGTATTACACAATGGTCACATTTTCCTGAGTGAACAGTGGGTCATGGCCTAAAGCTTTGAAACGCAGGACTGATTCCAGACACCTTATGGCAACATCATCAACCTCTGGATCAAACTTATTTGCAAACAGGTGCTGTTGTTTCAGGAGCCGTGGAAGGTCACCAACTCCATACACAAACAGATCTTCTGTAAACGCAGAGGATCGCAGAGGATTTCTGGTCCACGTGTACACAGTAGATCTTCTGAGGAGCATAAACAGCTCGTAGAAGCCGCTCAAACATCTCAATCTTGTCATGGATCACCATGGAGTATGCAATGGGGAAATCTTTCTCTTCCTCACTGAGAGGAACTGTGATGAAACCTCTTTTTTCAATGTAAGCTTGACAGTTCACTGTTGCATTAATGTAGAAGTCCCCAGAAAAAACATTCTTCTTTCTCCTGGATGACAGAAGCCCTTCTAATTCACCTTCCTTACCTTTCACTTCACCGGTGATAAAAGCTGCACAACCAGGCAGATCAGCTGAGAACTGAGGAGGTATTTTCAGATCAGATGATGACTGCTCATCAGAGCCAACTCTCCAAAGAGCGAAAGAAAGGAACAAAACCATCAAAATAAGAAAAAGAGCTCTTAACATACGACAGTTTGTAAAATTCATATCCTTGTCTGAAGGGGACTGCCACACAGGCGACTTTGTCTTCACTGCAGGTTTCAGTTTGACGAAATGGTGAGAGGCTGCACTGTGGGGAGGTGTGTCAAACTAAGGCGGAGACAATAAAAACATTCCCTGGGAGGTTATGCTTATTGCATCTTACAGCATCAGTAGTGCTGATGTCACTGATACACCAGTGCAAATTCAAACAGATGATATTTTCAGGATGATAGTTAATAACACGCTGGTGTGTTTCAAGGTGTACTGAGTGCATCAATTAGAAAAGATTTTATTTCTATTTACAATAAATCATATAAGATTCACCTACAGTACGTGACCAATTCACTGTTTCACAAGCACAAATTTAATATCAGGTTGAAAAATATATATATACATTCACACAAACTTGTAAATTGTCAGACATTACTCACGTGTCTAAGAAATTGCAATATACTGTACAGATACGGGCACCTCATACAAATATTCACCTGAAGTCGAAAGAAACATACCAAAGCAAATTAACTCTTCATTCTCTTTTGATCATTAACTATTTTAACTTTGAATACTTGTCCGTCTTGATACTGAGCATCCATGATATCTCAGTTAGGTTGAGGTCTAGATGCATCTGAGGTATTAACATTTTGATCCTAAAATTAAAAACACAAGAAAACAATGGCACAGTAACAACCACAGACATTTACATATTACATGACTGATATGTTAGTCGATGTTTCTCAATATTTTGAGAACAGATGGACTCTCTCATAGCTTAAGTATTAATGCTGCATTGCTTTTGGACCTTTGCTTCATGTCACTTCATGTCTCTGCCTTCCTGTTACCTCGTCACCTCACTATCTATTAAAGGCAATGAAAACAGTCTTAAAATAAATCTTTATAATAATTTATTTAAATCTCAAAAGCTACATATCAATGCCATGATATTTTCTTAAATAACACGAATATCATAAATGACACTTTTAAATCATTGTAAGTATTACACAATGGTCACATTTTCCTGAGTGAACAGTGGGTCATGGCCTAAAGCTTTGAAACGCAGGACTGATTCCAGACACCTTATGGCAACATCATCAACCTCTGGATCAAACTTATTTGCAAACAGGTGGTGTTGTTTCAGGAGCCATGGGAGGTCACCAACTCCATACACACAAACAGCTCCTCTGTAAACACCAGTGCATGGGTAATATGGGGCTCCCTTATTCATATCTCCCGCTGAATACCACCACTTCACTGCACGAGCCAAAGCTAGCATGTCTGACATGTCATACCTCCCATTTTGGGGCACTGACCCAGGAAGAGGGGGCATCCTCTGCAGGGTGGCCCAGATGTGCTCATCAGGGCTGTATGTGTCCTTCTCCCACTCCAGAAACTTCTGAACCTCTCTGTCCTCCATCACATGTTCCACAAACGCTCTTGTGACTACAAAGTAGGCATTTCCTGAGAACATGGGGATGCTGATTGGTGGGTCACTTTTCCTCACATTTGTGTTGATAACACTGTTTGTGATATTGTGGTGATACTGCCAACGACCTTTCTTGTAGCCAGGAGTCACCTCAGACTCCATGCTGTTCCTCCCATTAAGAAACTTCAGTGCCGTCACCATCTCTCTGTTTGTTTTAATGGGGAAGTCTGTCCCACAGGTGTTAAGCAGGTACCTCCAGTTGATGTGAGTATTTAGCAGATCTTTCATGCAATTCAGATCTGCCTGTACTCTGAACCACGAGGCATATACCACTCTTTCTAATTTACTGGCTACAAACACATTGGGAAAGCATGAAACAATCGCTGCCACAGCGTGCCTGAATGTAGCAGATGATTTCTGGTCCACATGTACACAGTAGATGTTCTGAGGAGCATAAACAGCTCGTAGAAGCCGCTCAAACATCTCAATCTTGTCATGGATCACCATGGAGTATGCAATGGGGAAATCTTTCTCTTCCTCACTGAGAGGAACTGTGATGAAACCTCTTTTTTCAATGTAAGCTTGACAGTTCACTGTTGCATTAATGTAGAAGTCCTCAGAAAAAACATTCTTCTTTCTCCTGGATGACAGAAGCCCTTCTAATTCACCTTCCTTACCTTTCACTTCACCGGTGATAATAGCTGAACAACCAGGCAGATCAGCTGAGAACTGAGGAGGTATTTTCAGATCAGATGATGACTGCTCATCAGAGCCAACTCTCCAAAGAGCGAAAGAAAGGAACAAAACCATCAAGATAAGAAAAAGAGCTCTTAACATACGACCCTTTGTAAAATACATATCCTTGTTTGAAGGGGACTGCCACACAGGTAACTCTGCCTTCACTGCAGGTTACAGTTCAACGAAATGGTGAGAGGCTGCACCGTGGGGAGGTGTGTCAAACTAAGGCGGAGACAATAAAAACATTCCCTGGGAGGTTATGCTTATTGCATCTTACAGCATCAGTAGTGCTGATGTCACTGATACACCAGTGCAAATTCAAACAGATGATATCTTCAGGATGATAGTTAATAACACGCTGGTGTGTTTCAAGGTGTACTGAGTGCATCAATTAGAAAAGATTTTATTTCTATTTACAATAAATCATATAAGATTCACTTACAAATTTAATATCAGGTTGAAAAAAAATATGTATACATTCACACAAACTTGTAAATTTTCAGACATTATTCACGTGTCTAGCAAAATTGCATTGTACTGATACGGGCACGTCATAGAAGAAATATTCACCTTAAGTCGAAAGAAACATACCAAACCAAATTAACTCTTCATTCTCTTTTGATCATTAACTATTTTAACTTTGAATACTTGTCCGTCTTGATACTGAGCATCCATGATATCTCAGTTAGGTTGAGGTCTAGATGCATCTGAGGCATTAACATTTTGATCCTAAAATTAAAAACACAAGAAAACAATGGCACAGTAACAACCACAGACTTTTACATATTACATAACTGATATGTTAGTCGATGTTTCTCAATATTTTGAGAACAGATGGACTCTCTCATAGCTCAATTATTAATGCTGCATGGCTTTTGGACCCTTGCTTCATGTCACTCCATGTCTCTGCCTTCCTGTTACCTCGTCACTTCACTATCTATTAAAGGCAATGAAAAAAAATCTTAATATAAATCTTTATAATAATTTATTAAAATCTCAAAAGCTACATATCAATGCCATGATATTTTCTTAAATAACACGAATATCATAAATGACACTTTTAAATCATTGTAAGTATTACACAATGGTCACATTTTCCTGAGTGAACAGTGGGTCATGGCCTAAAGCTTTGAAACGCAGGACTGATTCCAGACACCTTATGGCAACATCATCAACCTCTGGATCAAACTTATTTGCAAACAGGTGGTGTTGTTTCAGGAGCCATGGGAGGTCACCAACTCCATACACACAAACAGCTCTTCTGTAAACACCAGTGCATGGGTAATATGGGGCTCCCTTATTCATATCTCCTGCTGAATACCACCACTTCACTGCACGAGCCAAAGCTAGCATGTCTGACATGTCATACCTCCCATTTTGGGGCACTGACCCAGGAAGAGGGGGCATCCTCTGCAGGGTGGCCCAGATGTGCTCATCAGGGCTGTATGTGTCCTTCTCCCACTCCAGAAACTTCTGAACCTCTCTGTCCTCCATCACATGTTCCACAAACGCTCTTGTGACTACAAAGTAGGCATTTCCTGAGAACATGGGGATGTTGATTGGTGGGTCACTTTTCCTCACATTTGTTTTGATAACACTGTTTGTGATATTGTGGTGATACTGCCAACGACCTTTCTTGTAGCCAGGAGTCACCTCAGACTCCATGCTGTTCCTCCCATTAAGAAACTTCAGTGCCCTCACCATCTCTCTGTTTGTTTTAATGGGGAAGTCTGTCCCACAGGTGTTAAGCAGGTACCTCCAGTTGATGTGAGTATTTAGCAGATCTTTCATGCAATTCAGATCTGCCTGTACTCTGAACCACGAGGCATATACCACTCTTTCTAATTTACTGGCTACAAACACATTGGGAAAGCATGAAACAATCGCTGCCACAGCGTGCCTGAATGTAGCAGATGATTTCTGGTCCACATGTACACAGTAGATGTTCTGAGGAGCATAAACAGCTCGTAGAAGCCGCTCAAACATCTCAATCTTGTCATGGATCACCATGGAGTATGCAATGGGGAAATCTTTCTCTTCCTCACTGAGAGGAACTGTGATGAAACCTCTTTTTTCAATGTAAGCTTGACAGTTCACTGTTGCATTAATGTAGAAGTCCTCAGAAAAAACATTCTTCTTTCTCCTGGATGACAGAAGCCCTTCTAATTCACCTTCCTTACCTTTCACTTCACCGGTGATAATAGCTGAACAACCAGGCAGATCAGCTGAGAACTGAGGAGGTATTTTCAGATCAGATGATGACTGCTCATCAGAGCCAACTCTCCAAAGAGCGAAAGAAAGGAACAAAACCATCAAGATAAGAAAAAGAGCTCTTAACATACGACCCTTTGTAAAATACATATCCTTGTTTGAAGGGGACTGCCACACAGGTAACTCTGCCTTCACTGCAGGTTACAGTTCAACGAAATGGTGAGAGGCTGCACCGTGGGGAGGTGTGTCAAACTAAGGCGGAGACAATAAAAACATTCCCTGGGAGGTTATGCTTATTGCATCTTACAGCATCAGTAGTGCTGATGTCACTGATACACCAGTGCAAATTCAAACAGATGATATCTTCAGGATGATAGTTAATAACACGCTGGTGTGTTTCAAGGTGTACTGAGTGCATCAATTAGAAAAGATTTTATTTCTATTTACAATAAATCATATAAGATTCACTTACAAATTTAATATCAGGTTGAAAAAAAATATGTATACATTCACACAAACTTGTAAATTTTCAGACATTATTCACGTGTCTAGCAAAATTGCATTGTACTGATACGGGCACGTCATAGAAGAAATATTCACCTTAAGTCGAAAGAAACATACCAAACCAAATTAACTCTTCATTCTCTTTTGATCATTAACTATTTTAACTTTGAATACTTGTCCGTCTTGATACTGAGCATCCATGATATCTCAGTTAGGTTGAGGTCTAGATGCATCTGAGGCATTAACATTTTGATCCTAAAATTAAAAACACAAGAAAACAATGGCACAGTAACAACCACAGACTTTTACATATTACATAACTGATATGTTAGTCGATGTTTCTCAATATTTTGAGAACAGATGGACTCTCTCATAGCTCAATTATTAATGCTGCATGGCTTTTGGACCCTTGCTTCATGTCACTCCATGTCTCTGCCTTCCTGTTACCTCGTCACTTCACTATCTATTAAAGGCAATGAAAAAAAATCTTAATATAAATCTTTATAATAATTTATTAAAATCTCAAAAGCTACATATCAATGCCATGATATTTTCTTAAATAACACGAATATCATAAATGACACTTTTAAATCATTGTAAGTATTACACAATGGTCACATTTTCCTGAGTGAACAGTGGGTCATGGCCTAAAGCTTTGAAACGCAGGACTGATTCCAGACACCTTATGGCAACATCATCAACCTCTGGATCAAACTTATTTGCAAACAGGTGGTGTTGTTTCAGGAGCCATGGGAGGTCACCAACTCCATACACACAAACAGCTCTTCTGTAAACACCAGTGCATGGGTAATATGGGGCTCCCTTATTCATATCTCCTGCTGAATACCACCACTTCACTGCACGAGCCAAAGCTAGCATGTCTGACATGTCATACCTCCCATTTTGGGGCACTGACCCAGGAAGAGGGGGCATCCTCTGCAGGGTGGCCCAGATGTGCTCATCAGGGCTGTATGTGTCCTTCTCCCACTCCAGAAACTTCTGAACCTCTCTGTCCTCCATCACATGTTCCACAAACGCTCTTGTGACTACAAAGTAGGCATTTCCTGAGAACATGGGGATGTTGATTGGTGGGTCACTTTTCCTCACATTTGTTTTGATAACACTGTTTGTGATATTGTGGTGATACTGCCAACGACCTTTCTTGTAGCCAGGAGTCACCTCAGACTCCATGCTGTTCCTCCCATTAAGAAACTTCAGTGCCCTCACCATCTCTCTGTTTGTTTTAATGGGGAAGTCTGTCCCACAGGTGTTAAGCAGGTACCTCCAGTTGATGTGAGTATTTAGCAGATCTTTCATGCAATTCAGATCTGCCTGTACTCTGAACCACGAGGCATATACCACTCTTTCTAATTTACTGGCTACAAACACATTGGGAAAGCATGAAACAATCGCTGCCACAGCGTGCCTGAATGTAGCAGATGATTTCTGGTCCACGTGTACACAGTAGATGTTCTGAGGAGCATAAACAGCTCGTAGAAGCCGCTCAAACATCTCAATCTTGTCATGGATCACCATGGAGTATGCAATGGGGAAATCTTTCTCTTCCTCACTGAGAGGAACTGTGATGAAACCTCTTTTTTCAATGTAAGCTTGACAGTTCACTGTTGCATTAATGTAGAAGTCCTCAGAAAAAACATTCTTCTTTCTCCTGGATGACAGAAGCCCTTCTAATTCACCTTCCTTACCTTTCACTTCACCGGTGATAATAGCTGAACAACCAGGCAGATCAGCTGAGAACTGAGGAGGTATTTTCAGATCAGATGATGATGACTGCTCATCAGAGCCAACTCTCCAAAGAGCGAAAGAAAGGAACAAAACCATCAAGATAAGAAAAAGAGCTCTTAACATACGACCCTTTGTAAAATTCATATCCTTGTTTGAAGGGGACTGCCACACAGGTAACTTTGTCTTCACTGCAGGTTACAGTTCAACGAAATGGTGAGAGGCTGCACCGTGGGGAGGTGTGTCAAACTAAGGCGGAGACAATAAAAACATTCCCTGGGAGGTTATGCTTATTGCATCTTACAGCATCAGTAGTGCTGATGTCACTGATACACAAGTGCAAATTCAAACAGATGATATCTTCAGGATGATAGTTAATAACACGCTGGTGTGTTTCAAGGTGTACTGAGTGCATCAATTAGAAAAGATTTTATTTCTATTTACAATAAATCATATAAGATTCACTTACAAATTTAATATCAGGTTGAAAAAAAATATGTATACATTCACACAAACTTGTAAATTTTCAGACATTATTCACGTGTCTAGCAAAATTGCATTGTACTGATACGGGCACGTCATAGAAGAAATATTCACCTTAAGTCGAAAGAAACATACCAAAGCAAATTAACTCTTCATTCTCTTTTGATCATTAACTATTTTAACTTTGAATACTTGTCCGTCTTGATACTGAGCATCCATGATATCTCAGTTAGGTTGAGGTCTAGATGCATCTGAGGCATTAACATTTTGATCCTAAAATTAAAAACACAAGAAAACAATGGCACAGTAACAACCACAGACTTTTACATATTACATAACTGATATGTTAGTCGATGTTTCTCAATATTTTGAGAACAGATGGACTCTCTCATAGCTCAATTATTAATGCTGCATGGCTTTTGGACCCTTGCTTCATGTCACTCCATGTCTCTGCCTTCCTGTTACCTCGTCACTTCACTATCTATTAAAGGCAATGAAAAAAAATCTTAATATAAATCTTTATAATAATTTATTAAAATCTCAAAAGCTACATATCAATGCCATGATATTTTCTTAAATAACACGAATATCATAAATGACACTTTTAAATCATTGTAAGTATTACACAATGGTCACATTTTCCTGAGTGAACAGTGGGTCATGGCCTAAAGCTTTGAAACGCAGGACTGATTCCAGACACCTTATGGCAACATCATCAACCTCTGGATCAAACTTATTTGCAAACAGGTGCTGTTGTTTCAGGAGCCATGGGAGGTCACCAACTCCATACACAAACAGATCTTCTGTAAACGCAGAGGATCGCAGAGGATTTCTGGTCCATGTGTACACAGTAGATGTTCTGAGAAGCATAAACAGCTTGTAGAAGCCGCTCAAACATTTCAATCTTGTCATGGATCACCATGGAGTATGCAATGGGGAAATCTTTCTCTTCCTCACTGAGAGGAGCTTTGATGAAACCTCTTTTTTCAATGTAAGGTTGATAGTTCACTGTTGCATTTATGTAGAAGTCCTCAGAAAAAACATTCTTCTTTTTCCTGGATGACAGAAGCCCTTCTAATTCACCTTCCTTACCTTTCACATCTCCAGTGATAATAGCTGAACAAGCTCAGGCCCTCCAAGGTATTTAGGCCCATCTCATCTCACCACACTCCCTGCCAGTGGCTGATGCCCTCAGGCGTTGGTGTGTTGGTGGTTCTTGGTCTCCGGGGCTGGGTGCTCAGGTATGTACCGGCTCACTCCCGATGGCTACTTGGTAGAGCCTGGTGCCCGTGGCTCGGTCAGGCCCCTTCCAGGGGGGTGGGGGGCCCTCAGGCCTCTGGCCTCTGGGCCTGGGCTCGGTCCACTCTGGCGCAACTGACTGCCGGCAGCCCCCTCTGGCTTCTGCTCCGTGGCTGCTAGGTGACCCCTCATCTGGGGCTCTCCTCAGCTCTTCCCAGGAGGGTGGCATGGTTGCCCCTCTGATGGTCCTCCTTGGGCTCTCACACTCTGGGGCCTCTGGATGTCTAGGGCTTGGATCTTCTCCATGCCTGCTTCATGAACTGTGGGACGGGGCTATGGCTCCCCATACCCTCTAGCAGATTGCCACATGGAGAAACCTTTTCAATACAACATCTTGATGCATGCTCAATCATCCAGGTAAATAAATCCCCAATGTTTGATTCTGTTCATGTGGACGTAGCATTTTCAGTAGGAGGAACGTTTCATCACTCATCCAAGTGACTTCTTCAGTCTCAGCTGACTGCAGGTTTCCCCAATGTTATAAACAGTACATTGCATAATGACTGAAATCAGCACCACTGAAGGAACAATGGGCTGGGAGGTCAGTTCCTTGATCATTAATATGCAATGAGTTTATAAAATTCGGGAAAACGTGCAGTCATCTGAGACTGAAGAAGTCACTTGGATGAGTGACGAAACATTTCTCCTACTGAAAACGCTACATCCAGATGAACAGAATAAAACTTTGGGGCTTTTGAATACATACAGGTGTGCACAGACATAAACTACACCTTTCTTGGCTGCTACGTCAAAGCACAGTGTGCGCTGTCAGTCTTGCATGCTGCACAATGACATTCAATATTTAGTATTTACTGTTATTTACACTTAGCTAGATTATTGCGAGGGTGTTGTGTTTATTATGTTGATCTCTTTTTTTTCTTTTTTCTTCTCTCAACAGGTGATCCAGGTGATTTTTGTAAGAGCCCTTTCACACTGTCTCTGTCACTGTAAAATACATATCCTTGTTTGAAGGGGACTGCCACACAGGTGACTTTGTCTTCAGTGAAGGTTACAGTTTGACTAAATGGTGAGAGGCTGCACTGTTTCATTACATGAGGAAGTATGTAAAACTAAGGTGTGGAAAACCTAAAAAAAATCCTAGACTGTTTTGTCTGTTGCATAATTTAGCATCAACACTACTGATGCCACTGATTGACTAGTGTTGAATGCAATCAGATAACATTACCAAGAAGAGAGAGTACAATGCAGTTGTTTGTTTCAGGGTCTTCTACGGGTGTAAATTAGAAAGGACTTTCTACTTACAACAAACAACGCAAACTTCACTTATAATGAATTACACTTTTAAATCATTGTAAGTATTACACAATGGTCACATTTTCCTGAGTGAACAGTGGGTCATGGCCTAAAGCAGCGGTCCCCAACCTTTTTTGCGCCACGGACCGGTTTATGCCCGACAATATTTTCACGGACCGGCCTTTAAGGTGTCGCGGATAAATACAACAAAATAAAACTAGTACCGGTACCGAAAAAAAGAAGATTTATTCATAACACACGTGAAAAGACCCAGGAAAACCGAGTTAACGATAAAAACGATAACAAAATAACGCTGAAAACCGATAAAAACCCTGAAAACCATACATTTCACACCCGAGCCTCAACTCTCGCGGTCCGGTACCAAACGACTCACGGATCGGTACCGGTCCGAGGCCCGGGGGTTGGGGACCGCTGGCCTAAAGCTTTGAAACGCAAGATTGATTCCAGACACCTTATGGCAACATCATCAACCTCTGGATCAAACTTATTTGCAAACAGGTGGTGTTGTTTCAGGAGCCATGGGAGGTCACCAACTCCATACACACAAACAGATCTTCTGTAAACACCAGTGCATGGGTAATATGGGGCTCCCTTATTCATATCTCCTGCTGAATACGACCACTTCACTGCCCGAGCCAAAGATAGCATGTCTGACATGTCATACTTCCCATTTTGGGGCATTGACCCAGGAACAGAGGGCATCCTCTGCAGGGTGGCCCAGAAGTGCTCATCAGGGCTGTATGTGTCCTTCTCCCACTCCAGAAACTTCTGAACCTCTCTGTCCTCCATCACATGTTCCACAAACGCTCTTGTGACCACAAAGTAGGCATTTCCTGAGAACATGGGGATGCTGATTGGTGGGTCACTTTTCCAGACATATGTGCCGATAACTTTGTTGGTGACTTTGTGGTGATACTGCCAACGACCTTTCTTGCGTCTAGGAGTGGCCTCAGACTCCATACTGTTCCTCCCATTGAGAAACTTCAGTGCCGTCACCATCTCTCTGTTTGTTTTGATGGGGAAGTCTGTCCCACAGGTGTTAAGCAGGTACCCCCAGTTGATGTGAGTATTTAGCAGATCTTTCATGCAATTCAGATCTGCCTGTACTCTGAACCACGAGGCATATACCACTCTTTCTAATTTACTGGCTACAAACACATTGGGAAAGCATGAAACAATCGCAGCCACAGCCTTCTTGAATGTTGCAGAGGATTTCTGGTCCACGTGTACACAGTAGATGTTCTGAGGAGCATAAACAGCTCGTAGAAGCCGCTCAAACATCTCAATCTTGTCATGGATCACCATGGAGTATGCAATGGGGAAATCTTTCTCTTCCTCACTGAGAGGAACTGTGATGAAACCTCTTTTTTCAATGTAAGCTTGACAGTTCACTGTTGCATTAATGTAGAAGTCCTCAGAAAAAATATTCTTCTTTTTCCTGGATGACAGAAGCCCTTCTATTTCACATTCCTTGCCTCCAGTCATAAGAGCCAAATTACCAGGCAGATCAGCTGAGAACTGAGGAGGTATTTGTAGATCAGACGATGACTGTTCAGAGCCAAATCTCCAAAGAGCAAAAGAAAGGAATAAAACCATCAAGGTAAGCAAAAGATTTCTCAACATACAGCGCTTCGTAAAATACATATCCTTGTTTGAAGGGGACTGCCACACAGGTGACTTTGTCTTCAGTGCAGGTTACAGTTCAACTAAATGGTGAGAGGCTGCACTGTTTAAATACATTAGGAAATATGTAAAACTAAGGTGTGGAAAACCTGAAAAACATTCCTGGAGTATTTTACCTTTTGCAGAATTGTATTCAACTCTACTGATGCCACTGATAGACTAGATGACACTGATAACATTATCAGAATGATAGAGTTTAAGGCAGTTTGTTTCAAGGCATTCAAACAGTGTAAATTAGAAAAGATTTTCTCTTTCCAACAAACAAGTTTAACTTACAGTATATGACCAATTCACTGTTTCACAAGCACGACTTTAATATCAAGTTGAAAAAAACCCCAAAACATATACATTTACACAAACGTGTACGGTCTTTACTGTTTCACGTGTCTAAGAATTTGCATTATACAGATACAGGCACTTCATAGAATAAATATTCACCTGAAGTCGAAAGAAACATACCAAAGCAAATTACTGCTGCATTCTCTTTTACACATTAACTATTTTAACTTTGACTACATGTCCGTCTTGATACTGAGCATCCCGAAACATTCCTCAGTTACTCTGAGCTCTAGATTCATCTAAGAATGACTAAAACGGGTGTTCTCATCCACATCCTGGTCTGCATCTGTGTCCTGCTCGTGGATGAAGCTGTAACGCCGATAAACGGATCCACCTTTGCTGGTGTACACCACATCTACCTCATCTCCGCTATCTGGCTCGGGCACGCCGTGGGGCATGTTAATGTTTGCACTACCACTCAATCTCTCATAGCTTCGTTTCCAACAAAGCCTCTTCCTAGCATGGGCTTTAACCAAGATAAATACAGCCAGAACCAAACCAATTGCCAGCAGCAGAGCAACAGGCAAGACAGCTGAGGTGTGCTTCAGAGTTCTGGAGGACAAACTCATATCGGTTTCCTGGATGTCTCCTGATTTGGGCTGGGGGGCCTCCACACACAGTGCTAGAAAAACACAAAATTCCTTTAGTAGACTGTCACATTTAAACAGTTCTCTTTCGCTTATGAAAGACAGCAGCTCTACCTGAGCGGCTGTCACAAACACAGCAATTGGTGTAATTGCCTCCAGTCTGACAGCATGGAGCACAACGGTTCTCCACAGCATGAAGAGCAGAGTCAGTGTGACAAGTCAGACAGTGGTCAGGTCCGGGGCCATAGCAATGCCTGCATGACTTGTTGCAAGGCTCACATGTTTCCTACAATCGAGCAGTTAGACACACAGACATAAGGCAGATAAAAGGTTATGAAAGAGGTTATGTTGTGCTTGGAAGAGACTGGAAGGCAAATAGCCCAGCCTGTTTCACCACTATCAGTTCTAACCTGACAACACGCAGTATTACTCACTGTTAATCCTGTTTTACTACATCCTGGTTTTGAGAGGATGTCTACGTACTTTCTTTTGTGTACTGTCACAAGCTAGTGATCAGTAGGCATACAGCGAACATCCGTGGTAGCTCGAATATATATTTGACAGCCAAACTAAAATACTAATTTCAAGGTCAAGGTCAAGGTAACTTTATTTATACCCATAGGCAAGGTAAATTCGCTTTACAGAAAAATGATAGCATTTGGCATCCCTTCAAAAACACACATACCTAGTAAAAATATAAACCTCACCGTAGCATATAGTAATTTAATGTTTTGATTCACAAACAGTTCTTATTTAATTCAGTGACAGCAACAGGGACAAAGCTGTTTTTATAACGCTTTGTCCTGCATCTCGGAAACAGAAACCTCCGTCCTGAGGAAAGAAGCTGAAATTCACCCCTTAGTGGATGGGAACCATTTCTAAGGATTGATAAAGCCATCCTCTGTACCTGCTTAGAGTACAGGGAGGCTAAACAAGACTGTGGCTCACCTATCAGACGACTGGACCATCTCACTATCTGATTCAGTGAGTGTTTCTCTGTGACAGAGGTCTGACCAAACCATGCCACCAAACAAAAGGATAAAACAGACTCAATAAAAGAACGATAAAACAAAGTTAAAATTTTTCGTTCAATGTGGAAATGAGCAAGTTTCCTAAGGCAATAGAGGTGCTGGTGACCCTTTTTACAAACTGATTTGCAATTCTGATCAAAGTTCAGTTTTTCATTGATTATGTTCCCAAGATATTTATATGATTGTACTTGCTCTGTTTTCTGACCTTTAATTAAAGTGACTCCATGCCCATAATGTTGTTTCCTAAAATCAATAACCATATCTTTTGTTTTAGATATGTTCAACTGGAGATAAGACTCCTCACACCACTGAACAAAGTCATCAATGACTGGACCATGGTTAGTTTCACCCTCTTTCAGTAAGCTGACAATAACAGAGTCATCTGCATATTTAATGATGGCCCTGTTTTCATATCTGCTCTGACACATGTTTGTATAGAGAATGAATAATAAGGGCGATACGCACCCTTGAGGAGAACCTGTGGAGGAGAACACTGGGTCAGACAGAACCCCGTTTATTCTCACTCTTTGGAGTGGATCAGTGTTTATATTATTTCACTCATTTACTGAGGTGTGATCAATTAGTGTCTGTAGGCAGATTGTATGCTATCAGTTTAACAGAGAACACCTGCCATTTGCCTTTAAATACAATGGTTATGATACATAGAGTAGTACAATGGCAAAATGATCATTAAATCATAACCCACCTCTTCAGAAAAGTACAGTCCCTCCTTACAGCGTGGATAGCAGACTTTGTCCTGTAGTGTGCTGCCCCAGTCACAAGTCAAGCAGCCCTGAGGAGAGGCATCTGCAAACACACATACAGGCACTGAGCAGATACCTAATGCCAAAGTGAATCCTCAATACTGACAGTTTGGAAATATACAGTACATTCAGAAATTATTCAAACCCCAGTTTAGGGTCAAAGGTGGTGGTGGTTGTAATCCAGTGCATCACACTGTGAGAACAAGCCAGAGTAACTGGAGAGACCCATGCAGATATCCACATATAGAAGGACTCTAGACTGGATTCAAATCCAGGACCCTATGAGGCAACAGCCTTCCCCAGCATATCACCATTAAGTATCCGAAAACCATTTAAAGAATTTTTTTTATCCTTGATCAATCAACAGTCAGTCTACAAAAATAAAAAATAAAGTAAAAACTGAGTTGTTTTCCATTTAATACTACTGGATAAAACTGTGCTGCTAGATACTGTACTACTGCAAGCTGCAGACTTTAGTGTGTCTTCTACTAAGGACACGCCTCGTCTAGCCTCTCTGCCATAAAGCCCAGATCACTGGAGTGCTGCTATAATGCATGTTCCATTTGTCCCATGTCACCAGAGGTTTTCTGGAGGTCACCAGGTTCCTAAGCACCTTTAGTACCACGATCTTGCTCTCACGATTCCTCAGTTTGGAATCGTTTGTCTACAGGAAGAGTGCTTGTTGCTCCAAATGTGCTCCCTGTAAGAATATTGATCTGTGCCTCCACACAGTGTCTACGAGCACTTTAGGGAGGGCTTTTGAGTTCATTTTGCTTCTGCTTTGATTTTGTTTTCTTGTGCCAATCAAGGTACAGAAACATCTCAAAGATGATCAAGAGAAACGGGAGACTCCTGAGTTAAAATGAAAGCAAATGGTCTGAATAGTTACATCAGTGTTACATTTCAGGAGGAATTTTCTATTTCTGTCTGCTGAACTGAAATTAATTTAAATGATTAGAACAAAAAGCTGTATGTTTGTAACACAGTAAAATAAATAAAAAGTAAAAAACATGTCTGAATACTTAAAAATATGGGTTTCTGTTGAGTCACTGGTTTGACATTCCATCTCTACCTACCTATGCATGTCTGACAACTGGTATGACATTGTTTGCAGATGTCGTTAGACTGATAGAAGCGGTGTGGGCAGCGCTCGACACACAGCTTGGTGCCTTTCAGCTCCAGAAGAGGAGGGGGACACGCCCTGCAAGACTCGGGCCCCGGTCCTGTACACAGCTCACAGGACTGGTGACATTTATGACACTGGGAGCCCTCCCTGTAATACCTGAAGAAATAGATAAAAACAATGGGTTAAAAACATTTCCTTCATGTTTGTCAAATATGTAACTGATAAAAAAAAAGTTTTAAGAATAAGTTACTTTACTGCTGAAGAAGAAGAAACCACGTTATACCCTTTCTTCCTAAGAAACTTTAGTTCACTTCCAAAACAAATACTGTATAACTATAGTTTTGGATCACTAAACCATAAAGGTCTGTTTGCAGAAATAGTTTGTCTACTTAAGGTAAACATTTCACAAATAGTAATAGAGCATTAAGCTTTCTACCCAGTGGGACAATGGGTGACACAGAGCTGAAGGAGCCGCAGATATCCTGGAGAACATGTAAGACAATCTCTTGGTGATGCACTAGTGCAAGAGGAACACACGTGGTCACAAGGCAAACAGAGTCCCAACATCTTTCCATCAGCTTCCTGCCTTGTGGTATACGTGCCATCAGGACACGTATTAACACATGTGCTGTCTGGAAAAAAGCGTACAGAGAAGCAATCACTTCAGAGAAGCAACCAGTCTATCCAATAGTTGTACAACTGCATAAATCTGTTTAACTTGAAATCGTCAAATAGTCTTACAAAAGCTATTATTATGAAAGCAGCTGTGAGAGCAGTAAATGCAAAAGCAAAGTCTTTAACTCGGGCCAAAAATTTCATTAGTGATTAAAATGAGAAAAGGCTTTTTCAAGCACCTGTAGAGCTAACAGTTTAAAGTTAAATGATTCTGATTTGTTTGTCTTTGCATGATAAATCAACTTTAAAACGATCAGTTTTGTGCCGATTTTCATTTATACCACAAATCACCTCTGTGTCTGCACATAAACCTGTGGAAAATGCTCACTGTAAAGGTATCTGGGGACAGCACAGGTCTGGCATTCATCGTTGCCTGGCCCCTCACACGAAAGACAGTGTCGGTGGCAACCCTTGCAGGTGAACTGGTCGTTGTGTAGGTAGGTCCCCGGTGGGCAGGCTGTATCACCTGTCACACCACACAGTAACGTGTTTGGATCCAACACGAGTCCTCTCTCGCACTGGGTGCACTCGTTGGCATCCGGCCCAGTGCAGCTAAGGCAAGTCTGGTGGCACTCTAAATACAACCAAGCAAAGCAGATTGCAACACCTTCATGTCACATTACCACATTTACACAAGAGGGTACGATAATCATGTTTTAGAGGCGAATGAATTTCATTTTAAGCAAATAGCTTATTTCATTATCACTCAGTTGTGAGTTTAGTAATTGCTTTTGGCCACTGCATTAACCTCGCTTTATTACACATTTTCTGTTTTATTTTATTTTTAACGGTTATTCAAGCTTTAACATTATTCAAGGTAATTAGTATGGAAAAGAAAGTCTAATATGTGTGAGGAAAAAATTGGACGATCTCGCTTACAAGGTTTTTTCCATGTGTCCTTGGTATTTACTTCTAGTGCACGCTTTATAGACGATTCTGTGTAAGTCTCATTCTAACCACTCCATGGACCTCAAGCACAGAGCAAACATTTAACTTTCTGAGTCTAGCTAACCTAACTTTTATGTCTGTGGACATTAGTGTGTGTGGAGTCCACAGTGTTCAAACCTCAAGGTGGCACATGTGCATTTTGGTTTTTTTAATCATACTTTTACAGAGCTTGCACCATAAATTTGTCTGATTCCCTGTGGTGAGCTTTACTGTATTACGCTGAGCTGTCTGAGGGAGAGAAACTTTAGCAATCTCCACTGTGTTACGTGATGTTGTCACCACTGGCCCAACTCTGGCATATTTGGCTCCTAGTGAGTTTATCCTCTTCCCCAAAATTGAAGGGTCACACTTCTAGCGTTGCGGAGGAGATCCAGCACTGATTGCTGACATACAAATTCAAGTGGTGAGAATAGGACCTGTACAGAGAAACAAAATCAGCAGTTCTGCTGGAAGGAATGTGGTGCTGCAAGCTGATTTATTTTACATTTGATCTAATTTATATAGTAGTATAGGTACGACTGTATAAACACTACAGTATAGTATAAATACTATAATACTGCAGGACTAGGAGTAAACTGCTTTTAAAAAGTTCTGTGCCAGATTTTTTCCGAAACATTGCCTCCAGCACATGAAATAAACACTAAAACTAATACAAACTAAACTAAAAGGCAACATTTTCAAACAGTAAAACCAAAACTGAAAAGAGCAAACCCACTCTGGAAACTAAATGAAACTCTGAAATCAAAGAGTCAAATAAAAACAAATCAGAAAATACAATAATAATAACTCAGGGCTTCTTTTCCATCAATTCCCTAAAAACTATGACATGGAAAGGGTCAGTTTGATCAATTACCCAGAGTATTATGGCATGCAGATATGATTATTGCAACACATCTACATGTTAATTTATCCAACTACTTATTCAAAGGGATATCCCAACTCTATATTACACAGGTGCAAGTCCTGTGAGTCAAAGTACTTTCAGCAACACATTGTGAAAGAACATTAGAGAATATTACTTGTGGGGTTATCTTAACATTATCTTAAAAATTCTGGTGGTGCCAGTAGTACCCTCAGGCTCCTAGTAGATGCACCTATGGTATAGATGTGAAAATCCTATGTTGCTTTGTTCTGAAGTTATCACATTCACAAGATTTTCTGAAAACTTGACTTCTGACCTTGAGGTCGAGGTCACCGAGATTTGAAGTTTTCTGAAATTTTTAGTAGGTCCACCTATGGTATCGATTTGAAAGTGTTAGGTGGTTTCCTTCTTGAGTTATCACATTCATAAACTTGGGTGTTCATGCCAGCCACCCGCTCGGCAGGGTGACAACCACACCCCATCAGCCTTTTACGGCTGAGGATTAAAAACAAATAACTTTGCAACATTGCAGAATTCCTGCTACTAGGAAGGTCAAATCCAAAACTCAAACAGAGGTAATATCATTGGATTTAAATGACATGAAATTTGACAGTTGCAATTCATAGTTGCTATAGTTTCAATTTCTAAAATTTCAATTTCATCAAAATTGAATAAATATTTAAGAAAGAGCAGCCATCTGAAAATTAGAACCTACCTCCCTGATTTGGTCTTTTGTTTCCTAAAATTCAGATGTCAAAATGTATTTTAATCATTTGTTTTGATCAAGAATTTATGGTCTTTGAACTGACGTAGGATCATTAAAACTAGTAAGAATTCTCGCTGTAGAATGATGAAGCCATAACAAGAAAACTCCACATATTTGGTGTTTAAAACCAAACCAGATCTGTGAATCCAGATGCTCACCTTGACACTCCATAGCTGCAGTCTCATAGTAAGTACCAGCGGGGCAGTCCTTTGAGCATACACCTTTATAGAGCTTGGGGCTGTAGGTTGAGCAGGTCTCACAATCATCCGCTGAAGGCCCTGAACAGCTGCCACACGTAGGGTGGCACTGACCGCAGCGGCCCTCCTCCATGTCCTCATAATAGCCCACAGGACAACTAGCCTTACACTCACCGTTCAGCATCAAGTAGAGGAAACTGCAACCTGGAGGGGTGAAAAATTCGTAACGCAAATCCCTCACCTGGATCGAACATTATATCTTTTAAATCTGCTGACTGTGCTAATAACTCACGGAAGCAGGTCCTATCATCTGAGCAAACGTCACAGTGGGGAGGACATCGTCTGCAGGTACCATCATCTGCAGGATACATTCCCAGCGAACAGTTGAGTCTACACATGCCACTCTCCAGGTAGTAGCCGTCAGCACAGGACAGACACTGGGATTTGATCTCATCACATGTGAGACAGGAGCTATCACAGGCTTCACACGACCCCTCTGCTGTCTCAAAGAAACCTCTAAAGAAAAACAACAACAACAACAAAAAAACAATACGGTTGGGAGAAAAAAGAGAAGCAAAGCATGAAGAAGATCTTGTCATCATTGCCAAGCTCCATGTTTGTTTCACCGCTTATCAAACTGCTTACTCTGGGCAATTAGACCAGCACCGGCCTTGGTGGAGAAAAAGTTTATCGGTGCCTTTGGAACAGCTGATGCAGTTATCACTGGTGTGCACACAGGCCTCACAGCTGGGAGAGCAGTCCTCACACAGCTGAGTGGCAGAGTTCGCATATGAGCCAGGTGGACACTGCTCTACACAGGAACTGTCCTGGTCCAGGAAATATCCTGTGAAGCACAAATACACACACATCTACACTCGCACGACTGGCATCAAGAATTAACATCGCGATTAAGATCGTTTACTCTGAAAGGCTAAAAGCAGTAAATATTACCTTTAAAACAAGAAGAACAATCCAGTGCCTGTGGGCCAAAACAGGTCTTACAGGAAACATCGCATGTGTGACATTCACCATATTTCCCTGGATGCAAAAAATATACATACAGCACACAGCTTGTTTTACCCATCCCCACCACAAGAGGGAACCATAACAAGATTTAACTTTAGTGTCTCAGGCTCAAATAGACTCTATAAGAAAGGGCTCTGGGCAGAAATAAACAGAAGTGATTGATAATCAGGAGCTTTTGGACTATTCATTCTGTATTCAAAAGCAAACATTTAGAAAAGGTATTGCTCTAAAACCATTCATGTTCAGTGTCGCCTAAGGATAAAACAGGTACTAGCGTTTAAAAAAAAATACATTAAATTGCAAATGTGCATCTTAATAACAGATCTTGGCTCTTTCAAAGTGACAGCACCTGGTCAGTTTTACAGATATGTGGATGACACCTGGGTTAAAATCGAAACCCAAGAAGTAGAATGTTTTAAATGAAGCTGTTTCCTTACAATAGCAATATATAGCAAGGAAAAATACTTGACGGCTGAATGCAAACTGCTCCTGACGAAACTGGCTTATCCACACACGTAAGCAAATAATAAAACCAATGATGTGGAAATGAAAACAATCGACTTATTAACCGTGTACGGCTGATAACAAGAACAATGGAGTATTGTGTCTAAGTGCTGGTGACACAGACACAAAAGAGAAGGGGCTAGAGAGGTAGATGCTTGAGGCAGATGACCCCAGAGGTCCTTCAGCAGGGTTCAAGCTTGTGGGCTCAGCAGCAAGTATCAACTTCCTAAAGTGTCCTTGAGCAAGACGATGAATCCCTCCACATTTCTGGGACAGTGTACTGACCTCCAGTGTCACCCAAAGGAGAAAAGCAATCATTTCCACCCGAGACTCAGAGAAGTATCGTGTTACAAGTGTTATCTGTGATTCAGCTATGACCTGATATGTCATTCTGTCCTTTTGTTCGTAAATTTGTAAATCTGTAATTTACCTGGATTACAGTGGATCACATAAAACTTCTTTTTTAACCAGCCTAAGTCAGCTTTCATCGTGCTGCTTCTACTTACCATCAAAATACTGTCCCAGTGGGCAGTTAATGTGAGGACACTGTCCATGTACATGAAAATTCCCACCAGGACAAAGGTCGCAGTCTGTTGCACGAGGTCCGTGGCATGTCTGGCACGAGCTGTGGCAAGACTGACAGCGCCATCCGCTGGAGTCGCTGAAGGTTTGCTGAGGACACTGTTTAATACATTGTCCCTCTGACACAGACACAGAGGCACAGAGAGGGACTGATGTTATTATGACATTATTCCATTACAGCATTTCTTCTATACTGACAATCTTAAAAACATGGATACTATAGCAGACAAAAGCACTTCTCTACATGTTCTCCTCTACTTTTTTCCTGTAGAAATAAGTCAAGAGAAACCCCAAGAAGTTACTTTGATTTGTAAAACACTATTTATTCTTTAAATGGTGTTGATAAACTTATTCTCATAAGTGAGCTGTTCACTGCTGTGTAAATCCTTCTCCTTTGCCTGCCCTTATAGGATCACTCTCTCTCCAAATTCCATCTGACTGCCCAGGCACAAAACAATGACCTAGATTTTTTTTTTTTTTGAAACTGGACCTTGTAGCTAGAGAAGGTGGAGGCCGATTAGTGCAGCAGTGGGCTCGCCAATCTTTCTTTACTATAGCTTTGTTTCCAGGCTTTATTTACAGTCTCCGACCTTTTTCTCCCACGCCTACCGAACACAAAAACACAATCCCTTCTTCTTTGTTTGCATAAATCACACATTTGCATATCTTATGTTACAGATTTGCTTAAATGAACATGTTTTGCAAGCCAAATTAACACTCAGAGTGCTTTCATTTGTCTTTAGTTAGTCTCAAAAACAAAGTGATTAAAGAATATATTGAATATACTCTTTTAGTATGGTATGGAACATCTGCATCATTTAGTATACTGATAGTAAGGAAAGCATAGATATATGATTGTTATTTGCTTCTACCGTTGAGGAAGTAACCAGCCTGGCAGGCAAAGCAATGCGTGTTATTCCTGCAGTCTTCACATGGTGCTGGGCAGGAGAGACAGACACGCCTGCTTCTGTCCTCATAGGTGCTCTGAGGACAATGTCTGCGACACTGGTGCCTGAAACTGTAGAGAAAGGTTCATTGAAAATCTTCCATTGCTTTCTTTAACTTGTTTGCACGTGTTGAGAAATAATAATCCCTGGCAATTAGCAAAGTATTTTTCCTCAGTAGAACTTTAAATAGGTCAGTGACTGCATTGCTTGAACTCCCTGCCACAGCTATTAAATGAAAGTAGACTCTGTTTTGCAAAGCAAACATGCTGAACAGAACTATTGTGATATCAAAAAAGCCAATGAAAAGCACCATGATCTGATTGCAGCAGAAACACAAAGTATGCCGCACACAAGCGGTAATCCCAAAATGCATTGTGTCAGTAAGCCGCACACCTGTAGATGAATTGTTGACTTCAGAGCACTCCTCTCCCAACTCATGCAGTTTAGACGAACAACAGTAGGGACAGGAAGCACAATGTAGGCTGGCTTTATTCAAGCATATTGTGGTTCTACTTTCTTCTTAAGGCGAAAAGATAATTGGTGTTGTATTTGTAGCCCGTAGGTATGGGGTGATTTCTGTCATTAACCTATCCTATCAGTCCTTCGGGGCTTAACTGTCTTATTAAACATGAGACAGCTGCCCCAGAAACGAGCTTTAGAAAAAGTGAAGATTAGATTTGCAAAGATGCCACGCTAAAACATTAAAGAAAGAGGGACTTAGCCAAGCAGCGAATAAGCCACTAACATATGTGATGCAGCATCTTGTGTAGCCTATTCCTCCACCTTCCTACATAAGGGAACCTGACCAGTGACAGTCCAACCTGCCCTTCCTACTGCGTTGCCGTGGATCTGGTGCTAAGATGTGGGGGTTGTTTGAGGAGGAACAGCTGGAGGCGCCACGATGCATCCATCAAGTGGTTCACAATAGCAGCTGGTACAAACCAGGCCCCATCTCTTGCCAGGAAAAACTACTCTGCTTTAAAATCTGCAGGATGTTTAAGAATCCCCCTGTGCAAACACCAGGCTATCCATTCCAGAAGAGCACATTTGCATTTCCAACGCAACTTCTGTTTAGGTCTTTTACTCCTGGACTTTGTTAGTAAGGAAGAAAATATACTGCAGGTAGTCTCAGAAAAGAGAAAGCCCCAGGAAATGAATGATTTAAATTATAGTGAGAATGAATCACAGCAATTTTTGGTTTTGCTGCATTTCTTTGGTTCCTTGGGGAGGAAAGTAAATGCCAATAAATACCAAACATCCATCATGCTGTGATTTCTTTTAAAAGGCGGCGTTTAATGCAAGAGTAACACTGGCCTCACTGATTCATGGTTATGCCAAAGCTGTCGAACTTTAACATTTTTCACTACTACTACCAGCAAAATCTCAAAAGGAGGAATTTCTTTTAGTGTTCGAAACTGTCACAATCTGTCGCAGTGTGGCTGTTTTTCCAATTTATAACAGCTCCCTGCTGGATTATACTTATTTTATTTTTATCTGCTACACATGTAGATATATAATAGCTATAACAACATAAAATGCTAAGATGAACAGTCATATTGAATCTCTAAAACCATACTTTTAAAGAAAACTACACAAGCAGATGCAGAAAAATAGACTACCCTAATAAACCTGTGTAGCATCCACAAACGCAGGTGCTGGATTTTCTTGCAGCTCTTCCATCTCTACTTGTTTTTCTCTACTCCTTACACATAAGAACACTTTGTTAAGTCTCTTCTGAGCTCAAAACCAAGGCTCAGGTAACAGCGTATGATTCTGAATGGAAGGTAACCTGATTCACACGATTCCAGGAGGCCTAAACTCGAGGGAGGAGTGCACAATTGGGGGTCTGTTCTGGCTCTATAACCTGTGTTACACACTGCGTCCAATTGATAAGCTGGTGTAAACAGGAATATAAATGCAATTTTCTGTAGAGGCAAGAAAGCTAAGCATATTCTGATAAGCAATTTGTGAAATGGTTGGCCATATAATGCCTCACAGTGTATATAGATTTACCTGACTCGTTTTTTGTTGTTGTTGTTTTTTTTCCCGGCAAAGCAATACCAATTAATATAAAAACAATTACAGGGTCATTGTGAGGTTAATTGTTTCTTGGCAGCATATTTAATCTCCATAAAAAAAAGAAAAACTGTTTGAAAAATCATAAAGCATAGCATGCAAAAGCATAACTGTTCCATGCCAGATAAACAAATAACTAAGTCGAGTTTTCTCATTTTACTATTTGCAACATTTCAGTCCTTTTGGACTCAAATTTCTAAGCGTAAACTGATTAACTAATTTTAAAACTGTTAAAAAATCAGAAAAGAAATTACAGCAAATAATGATTTCAATTTTTTGGGTGTTTTTTACTAATAATTACTAATATTCAAACTAATAGAAAATACCTGTCAAATCCATAAACAATGAAAAGATAATTCCCAATTGACGCCGTTGTCTGTGGATGATTTCAGAGCAGAACAGGAGGAAAACACAGTTATCAAAATATAATAATAAGGTAAGAAAAAAAACACTCACAGAAAGTAACCTTCAACACAGCTGCTACAGATCTCTGGGTCTTCTGGGAACAGAGGAGAAAAGGTGATTAATTAGCATTCATAGGGAGAAACAAACTGTATTGTGCTCCTTTATCAGGGTTTTAATATACATTGCTAAACAGTAATGGTGTGTGGGCCTCATACAGAAAGCATGTTTACCTGTGTAACATGTTTTGCAGCCAATTTCACAGTCAATGCACTCTCCTGTATCAGGGTCTTGCACCTGCCCTGAAACACAGAGGCCCAGAATACTGAATGCCTCTCTGTTAGGCAAAGATATCGCCTCCACAAAAACTCTGTTTTGCACTTACCTATGCCGCACAGTGCTGTTTGGCAGACCCCATTGTGAAGTTTGTAATGTCCTCGACACTTGGCACATATGTTGCCATCTGTGCACAGTTCACAATTGGCTATGCAGGGCAGGCAGGCATAGTGACCCCTGTCAGGATAGAATCCCCGTGGGCAGTGTGTCCGACAGCGACCTTGGTGGAGGAAACGTTCCTGTCCGTCTTCATCTGAGGAGGAAGAGGAGGTCACGGAGGAGCTGTTAGCATACTATTTTCCCTTATCATAAAAATGCTGTTTGCCTTATTCTGAGAGTGAAAAACATTCGGATTCTCGTAATAAATACAGAGGTAAGCTTTAATCTTTCCTTCATCCGACAGCCAGTCGGATGAAGGAAAGTTAAAAAGACACGGCAACTGTGTAAAAGTAAGTGCCTAATGAAAGATGAGGATTGCTGAGGGAATCTGTGGCAACTGCTGGGAGGTGCTGGATTCAGAGATTTCACATGCATATTTAATAAAAACAGAGAATAGCGGCAGGCGAATGGAAGACATAAAGATCATTATAAACTGACTGCAGACTGACTGCAGACAGCAACAGTGCCAGATCACTTCTTGACTGATGCTCCAACTAATATAAACACTGGCAATTAGCGGCAGACCAGAGATCAGAGCTGTAGGCAGAGACAGCCTTGTGTTGGCCCTCATGATTAATGCTCTGCCACCTGCCACTAGCCTAGCAAGGCACCTGTGGCACCTGAGGCATCTCTGAGAGCAGCCGAGTTACAGCATTGTCTCATCTGCTCAGCGCCACACAGAAGATGTGGGGGGAGAGGAGGCTGCAAGCTGCTGCCTCTCTTATCCTTCCACTTCCCTCAATCACAGCATGATCAGAAAAATATGGCACATGACAACCAAGCACAGGTCCACCCAGCAACAATGTATAGTAAGAGAATCAGTAATGTGTGTTCAGGGGAGGGAGAGTGTGAAGGAAAGAGGGACAGACTTGCAGCTTTTGCAGGTTGAGCCTAGTCAACTGCAACAGCACTACTTCCAGCTCTTCCAGATATTTTTCCCTGTTCTGATTAACAAAGGCCTCTTTCTGACATGATCACATTACACCGTGAAAACTCGGGTGAAAAACGATCATACATTCAGCCCTTCCCTATTTCAAAGGTAGCCAGCACGTCCTACAGCCAGCCTCTCTGATTGTTTAACAAGAGTAAATGGTAAACCAGAGCTGAATGCTCCTCATCGAACACAAGCCTTTTTTAAAGAGCTCGGTAATCATTAAATAGACTAGTAAAAAAAAAAAAAAAAAAAAAAAACTGAATTACTGAGTCGTCAACAGGTCTTTGTCATAATCTGGTATCGATGTGCTAAAATAATAACAAATTATAATAAAATCCTTTAAAAAAACTATTATATGAACAATGGCATGCAAATTTAGTGCTCTCATGTCTTCATTTCATAGGTATGTTGGATCTTTTTGCCAATGATGATGAAAACTTAAGTTATTGTCACATAAGATACACGACTTTAAAAAAAAAATCCGTGGGTATATCAAATGCACTGTAAGCTAATGTGTGGGGAAAATGTAATGGATATTTAATAAACATCGCCTTTTTTCATTTGAGAAAGCCATCAACAACAGCCCTATATTCACTGCGTTATACGTGCTAAGGAATTCCTACTCACAAACTCCACAGGTAGTGCATTCAAACAGCTCGTGTCCGTAGCACTCGGAGCAGGTGGGATGACACAGGACACACTGGTTCTTCAGCATAAACTGGCCACTCGGACAGGGCGACGAGGGTTTACATCCAGTAAATCCAACGCAGAAGACCAGGAGAATGACAAACGCGACGAAGGACCTCATGGCTGTGCCCGAGGACTTTCGGTTGAAAGTGAGAAAGACGGCAAACAGTGAGGACTGTCTCCAAAGACGCAGTGTCCGTGCGGCAGGTAAAGCTGGCGGATCGATATGGGGGCTCGGTGTGAGGCACCAGCCCAGAGATAACTTGCTGGACCAGTTCAAGTGAAACACTGGACAATGAGAATGGACCGCGGTGAGCATTTAGTCAATGAGCCAAAGAAAATGAGAAAACACCCAGTCTCTGTGAGTCACGATAGATAGATAGATAAATAATTTCCCCAGCACTGGAATATAGATCCCAAACCAAACGTCTACCTGTTAGGTACGTCTATTAAAATAACACCATGAAATACTGTTGGAGAATTTGTTTCTTGTAGAAACGAGATTTTGCCTGTGTACGACAGAAAAAGATTAAAAAAAAAAGAGAAAAAGATTTCCTAACCTATTGTCTACCCCATTAGCCCAGAGGTCTACTTCACCACCAACATCGTCATCTAATTTGACATCATTAATAAACGTTATGTAGACTGATCCCCCTTTTTTATCTTATTTTTTTGTTTTAAAGTAATTAAAACATAAAATGTAGAAGCCTTGTGAAATGTATGACATATTTAAATATCCACAGGTGTTCCTAATAAAGTGGTAAATGTGTGCAGCAGTCTTCAGTGTGTTTTTAATCTCAGGAGAAAAGCTTTGCAGTCACTGGAGTTTCGTACAGGCTGTGATTACGCTGGCTTTTCATTTTTTACCTCTTTTTTTTTTCTTTATTGGTTCATGCACAGCGGCCTCTGGCGGCCAAATGCTGGATGCGCATGCGAGGGCGTGTGCAGAAAAGGGCTCGTCAGAGGCAGACGTCACGCGGCTACCGGAGGAGGCGTGGCTTGGTTCTGCTGCAGCGGAGAGAAACATGACATGGGGATGAGCGAGAGAGAGGGAGTGAGTGACACAGCCTGATAGGAATAAACGGCTCGTCAGAGGTCTGGACTCCAAACGCTATGATGGGGAGCCATGACTGAAGGCAGAACGGTAAGAGACACGGATGATTTCATCTCCTTTTACATGTACGTGTATGCTATATTTCGCTCACACGGCGCGACACGTAGATTCGCGGCTCATTTGGTAGTGAGCACAAAAGGCTGCCACTGCAGACAGGTGCACCTGCCTTTATGGGAGTACGTGCCTCGATGCATTCAACTTCAGCTCCTGTGCGAATACCTTTAATTTTCTTTGGACGAAGGCAAACGCACCGAGGCCACAGATTTCCTCGACGGTCTGGGATGCTGTAAACATGGACCTCAATGCTTAGTCACAGACCTTTGTGATGTAGCAATATAATATAGGCTTCATCCGAGGCAGCTGGGTATATATTTTGCAGCCTAGCCTTAAACATTTTTTAAACTAACATAAAATAAATATCCTATTAGGTTTATGAGGCTGTGAAACCGTGAAGGTTATAATATGTATATTTTCTGAGTATTCCAGACATGGGATATTAATCATCCCAGTGTTTTTTTATTCTTTTTTCTTTTTGGAGGGCCAGGTGGCTTTACATGGAGATGGTGGTAAAATGCATAACGGCTGGTTGTTTTATATTAAATCACAGCAATCTCACTTTCAGCTGAAGCCAAACAATAAGTGCAAACACCACTGCCTGCTTTCATTCTGGTGCCTGTATGCTTCTCTTATTGTTGGCCTGGTTGACAAAACCTACCAGCTCTGCCTGCCTGTAAAGATAGTGAGGCCACTGATTCATTGCTGTGGTATTTTTAAAACACATTCACGTCCTCTGACAAAGACCTACATAATAACACCTCTTCTATCACTAATTATATTTGAGCTAGGTGCAACACTGGTGTAATAAACGCCACATAAATATGCAAGATTAGATTTCCGATCAAGTCAACTTTGCCGTCTTAACTTTGCCTCCTAGTCAGGTCTTTACTGCCGGGTTTTAAATTGTTTGCTTAGGTTTGTGAGTCGGGCAGCTGACAGCAGGCGGGTGTGATTTGGAGATAGCTTGAATAGTCCAGGGTAGAGCTACAAAGCTTGGGCCCGTGGCTGCAAGACCAGGCCAGGCCAGGCCAATGCCAGCTCCGTGGAGGGCTTCGGTGCAGCAGGGCACTGGGGAGAGGGCACTTGGCACCTGATCAGTTACCACAGTGAATTCTGTTCCTGTCAGTGGCATTTATCTACAGAAAAGCAGAGCAGAGATGACGGCTGTTGTTGAACTCAGTTGGGCTTTCATGTCACCGAGGCAGTGCCGCTTTATCAAACTGCTCTTCGGTTGATACAGAATGACACCTCCTTGCAAACATCGGTGCCAGTTCCACTACCTACTCGAAAACCTCAGCAGAGAAATTACCTTCACAACGCATCACTATGGAAAAAAAAACAACAACATTAGATGCATAATAAATGCAACATTTCAGATATTCAGCATTTTACATTCATGCATATTTTGCATCAGAAGAAAGTTCTAACTAAAGTGTTTCTACACTGGTATTAATCTACACAATCAAAATATATATTTTGTGGACCCGGAAGAAGAACCCATCTCCGTGCCTGATTCCCCAAAGTTTAGTGCTTTAGAGGAGATGAAATGAGTCAAGTGCCCATGGCAATCATGGCCCAATCACTGACTGCGTGGCTCTGAAGTGGGGCCTGTTCTTCAGACGTCTCTACAGGTGGGGAGGCAGTGTTAAGTGGTCTGTCTGCAGGCAGAGGGAGGTCAGCTAGAGGCCAAAGACGCAGGCAGAGGGGCTTCTTTCACACATCAGCATAGCAGGTAGTGGTTAGCTTTCCAGCCACTGCGCTCTGGTCCAGTGTGAGGCCTTTTTTCTTGAAGCCCTAATTCAGCACACTGTTGAATTTGCGTATGAATGAAAATATGACGTGTACCTCCAAATTACAGATCACCTGTCTCAGAAAGCTCCAATAAATCCCTACACAAGTATTTCCTTTCATACTGTGGTAAAGGCTTCATTCACAGAAGTGTTGTAATAAGATTATTGTTCAAAGCCTTTATTGTAGTTTCTATATTTGTCCACGTTTACTAGAAAGGCAAGGGCTTGTGTTTTACAGTTTCCTGTTTTTGATGTCTGAATAACTTCAGAGCTGCACATAAGCTTGCAACCAAAATCCAAAGGGGAGCCACGCAACCTTAAGGTTCTTTAAAAATTATGTCGTGACGAAGCGCTGACATTTTTGTGTCGTTTTTGTTTAAAGTGATAAGCTGAGACACATGCCAATCAAGCAAACACTCCCACAAAGATGGCCCTCTTTCACCTTTTATGTTGTCGAAATGAATCATTTGTCAGTCGATTAACAGGAATGGCATCCACAAGCCAAGTTTAAATGAAAAGCATTTAAATTCAGAGAATTTCAGAGCTTTCCTTTTAATGTCGAATAATGTTTAATACAGTCAGCTTTCCGTGAGTGACTTAAGGTGTTTTCCCTATTGTCTTCACTTTTTAATCTGATGTTTAATTTAGAAAATAACCTCTGAAACTCACTCTACTTCCTTTTATTAGCCACTTAAGAAACAATTTCTTGAATCTACCAGGTTTCAACAGATGGTTTGATATGATGTTTGTTCAAACGCAACCTGTAAGAAAGAGGGTTCAGCTGAGACAGGGGGCAGCAGGAACTGGATTTTAGGCTGTAGCAAGGAGACGTATGCGTGTGAACACGTTTGTGTCTGCTCCTCCTGCACCTAATTGCATTTGTGTTGCTCGGCTTGTCTGGTGCTGAGTCTGGGAGCAGGGTGCTGCTGGAGACGTCTGCCATTGAAACATTCCCCCCTCAAGGCCTAGTGGGCACAGCCATCCCCTGTCCTGCCTCGAATCAGCAGGGGAGCAGTTTCTAAATCAAACAGAACACTGTTGCACAGGATACCCTTGGTGACTCAATTTAGATTCATGCAGGCCCACAGCGTAGGTCATTTCCATTCATTCAGAGAAATAGGTCAGGCTTCTTTTTCTCCTGCAAATTCCAGCTGTATTTGGTAGAAACTCTGTGTTTCTCCATTTTGTCACATATTAAAAGGCAAACGCACTCACGGGTACGGGTAGAGAGTAGCAGCGTGCTGTATTTGACTGTAGTCTTCACGTCATTCATTTTCTTAAGTAGAGAGAGAAAACGCTACGCTGTCTATCACTGTCACTGCCCTGTCTTTCCTCTTTGCTTGTTAAGCCAAAGAATATATCATTGAATGTTTAATGAAACCCATTCACGGACCAATCAGGAGCCAATTCAAAAAAGGTCTGAGAGAAATCGACTGTGTCAGGAATAACTTTAGCTTTTGTTTACTTATGAACGTTTTCGCTGAACTTGTTGATGTCCCCTACATTTTTAGTCACATAGCTGCAGATACTATACATTCATAATTTCACAAGAATCTGTGGTGGGAGGTGTGCTTTGATCATTTCCCTGCAGCTGGTTTCCTCCCACCAGCTTTTGGTGCATCCTTTTACATACTCTAGCTGCGTGGTCTGGACTCCATGTGAGGTCACAGTACGTGTAGGCTGGGGTCACGGAGCATTTTTTTTAAAAGATGGTTTAATTGTTTCTCGTACAAAGAAGGAGTAGTGCTTCAATTTGTGCAGTTTATTTGAATTCGATGATGCTTTTGAAAATATCGCGCTCGCTTTAGTCAGTTTGACAACACTAACTGCTTGTGGTCCGTAAGATTTTAGTGTCTTATGATTGTAATCCTCAAGGTTTCCTGGCAAATTGAACAGCTGGCTCTTGTAACCAGCCATTTGGATGTGGGGGAAGTGGCTAGCCTAGCTGTAGGGAGTTGGTAAAAGGCCAAACAACCAAAATAGCAAGATTTAAGGTGAACTTATGATCTCCACTGGTGATTCCCTAATAACTGTGTTCTGAGAAGAGACAAACTTTTAACTGGAAACAGAATTTAAAGGATCTTCTGCTTATGCCTTGGTGGCACAACAGGGCATTCAGAAGTCCTGCTCGCTCTGTGATAATAGGTTGGTATGGGTTCGATAACATGCAAAGAGTTAGGAACACATTAGGAAAATGTGGTGTTGAAGTGAATAATGTACAGATTAATGAGAAATACAGGGAAAATCTGAGCCTTTGAACCCAAATAGTGAAGCTCTCTTATGTTTGCTGGCATGATTTGGGTCCCCTTTTTCTTTAAAAGGAAGAGTCACTGCAGTTTTTTTCTATTCACTTTCATCCTGTGACAAAACATTTCTATCCTGATCATAATTCTGATGGTCACCAAATAATAAGCAAATCTTTGGAAGAACGGTAGATTTCCACAAATGTTATGAATCAGATTAAACAAGAGGTATTTTGAAATTGTTTCCTTGGGCATCCCTCTTCATCTCGTTTGGTTAGTAAACCTAATTGTCTCTTAAACTGCACTCGAGTTTACTTGAGTGGTATATATTCATTTAATACCAAGATTATGTTCTGTTATGATTAGTTATTCGAATACTTTTTCAGCATCTTTGCATATTAAAACTTAACTGTCCTGTTTGGGGTTCCTTATATTGGACAGAGGCTGTTTAGGAAGGGCTTAGCAAAGGAGAGTATAAAGGTACAAATGCTCCCTAGGGGTTTGTATACCTGACATTTTATTATTTTGAATACTATATTAAGGAGAAGGTTATGTGATACTGCCCTCTCCACCTACTTGAGTGTACATGCACAGCCATGCATGCACCCTCCCACACAATCAATCCAAAAGTGATGAAACTGTACAGTGTTAGTATTGTGTTATGTAGATTTTGATATATAACAGGTGTCAGAATATCTTTTTATCTGTTTCCCTTCTTGTTCGAATGACCATGAAATTTCTTATTTGCCTGTGTATTGTATTGTTTTAATAATAGATTATATTGTTACAAAGACATCTGTCAAACAGGGATTTTTGTAGGTGATTGGGTAGGAGCATCTTCAAAACAGCAGCTCTCGCAGTGCTTTGATAGTACCTATCCAAATGTGCACAAAAAAGGAGAGCCAGTGGTGACAGTGTCAAGGGTGTTAAAGGCTGACTGATCCTTTTGGGGGAGAGAGGGCTGGGTTTGCGCTCCAATTTCACAGAAGAGTTACTGTCTTACAAATAGCTGAAGACTTAATACTAATGAAAGCTGTCAGAATATACAGAGAACTTCATAAGGGGCTTTGTAAGTGCAGGCTGGTATACGTGCCCATCTTGACCTGTCTGTTGCCAAAATCATCTACAATGGGCCTGAATATCCAAACTAGGCCACTGAGCGATGGCAAACGGTGGCTCAGTCTGATGAGTTCTGTGTTGTTTTTTACAGTTACGTCCATAATTGTCAGACGGAGACACAGTTTTTGCAGTTTTACCTCTGTACACCACCACAGTGGATTTTAAATCAAGTAATCAAGTGGTTTCTCAAAAGGAATTAGGAATTAATTCAACATTAATTGTAAAACATACTTTAATGTAATTTTAATCATAAAGACTGCTTTTAATACTTGAAAGTATTTTGCAGTCAATGATTCCCTGAAGTTTAGAACCCATGAAGAACAATTGCATTCCTCTCTTGATGAGCTCTGCCAGACCTTTCGATGCAGCCTTCAGTTGCTGCTTGTTTGTCGATATCTCTGCCTTCAGCTTTGTATATAATAGTGTGCTCTATTGGGCTACGATCAGGTGACTGACTTGGTCATTAAAAAATAGATTTTTTTTGGCTTGAGGAATTCTAGGGTTGCTTTTGCAGTATGCTTCAGGTCATGATCTGTTTGCACTGTGAAGCGCTGTCTTTTCACTTTTACAGTATTTGGATGAATCTGATGAAAGATTACAGCCTCCGATTCATCCTGCTACTTCCGTCAGCAGTCACATCATTAATAAACACTAGTGGCTTTGTTCCACTGGCGCCCATGTCCATGCCATAACACTACCTTCATCATGTTTGACAGATGATGTGGTGCGTTTCAGATCACGAGCCGTTTCTCTTCTGCTCCATATTTTTCTCTTCACATCACATCATTCTCGTACAAGTTCATCTTGGGTTTATCTGTCAAAAGATTTTTCTTTTTAGAACTGTGAAGTTTCTTTTAGATGGTTTCTGTTTAATTTAATTTGGTCTTCCTGTTCCAGTGGTTTGCACCTCTTTCTAAACCCTGTGTATTTCCATTCATGAAGGCGTTTAAGGGGGGGCGAGAGGCAGGGTACACCCTGGACAGGTCGCAGTTAGCCTGATTCAAGCTCACTTTGAATCAATTTCAGATATTAAATCTCCTTTATTTATCATGCAAGAATGAAGTTAACAGGCTTCATGTAGCCATGATGCTGCAGACTGTGTATAAAAAAATCACTCTAATTACTAAACATTTAACAAAATCCTCGTAAAACCTTTTCAATTGATACCATCATTGGTACCATCGCTTCAATCACATATTGGCTTTGCTCCTGTGGTGATGTACAGACGAAAAACTGCAAAAAACTGTCTTTGTCCAAGGAATTATGGACCAAACTATATCATGTGGATATCTGGGTGCAGTGTTACTGTTTACTCTGGGAGTAAATGGCAGAAGGATGCACATTAGGGGAAAAAAGCAAACTGGGAGAAGCAGTATGAAGCTTTAGGTAATGTTCTCCTGGGAAATCTTTCATCCTTTTATTCGTCACATATAGCCACTCATGGCAACAGTATTCCCTGATAGCAGTGGCCCGAAATAGTTTATGTTGTGGACTTGGTTTCCAGACTCCGCGGGTTTCAGTGTAATCATCTGTGGGATGTGTTGGATCCGGTCTGTGAATTTAACATAGACTGCAACATGGATTTGCCTCTAACGTCTCAGTGCCCAGTACAACAGGACATCTTCAGAGGGCATGTTCAGTCCATTCATCAAAGGGTAAAAGCAGCACAAGGGCGCCCTACACTGTATTGTTCTCCCGATTTCTCATGTACCAAGATGAAATCATGGAAATAATCAGGCTAGCAAGATATTTTGAAGTACTGTATATCCTCTTTCCATAACTGTGTGGTCGTTCTGAAATTCAAAGGGTGAATTGAAGGGACATCATTCGAACCTTCTTTATACATTTTTTGGTCATAGACAAGTAAAGTAACAGTGTAGTTGGATAATCTGCAGGAGATGAAAACCTTATAAACCCATCGTAAAAGAGATCCTCAAGAACTGAGACTACTCAAAGACTTGCAGGCCTTTGAGCTTGTGAGAATAGTGAAAGCAAGCACTAACAGAGGACACTCTCCCTCAGCAGAAACTCAAACAGGAAACACCAGCTGGCTTCACTTATCTCACGTGGCATCAGAAGATTCATCATATTCAGACAACAAACATTTCTATATATCTAATCTGTGCATATCTTACCCTACGTGCTTGAAACACTCTCTGCAAGACTTTAGTATACCTGACGTAGGTTGCTAAGTACTATTTCTATCCACAATATGCAAGTTTTTTGTTTGCCTTTGTTTGGCTTTTTTCTTCAAATCAACAAAAGTCAAGTTCCTGCTTTGGAAGTGCTTCAGTCTGTAGTCCCAGCTGTCTGCTTGTGGCATTCTTTCTAAAAGGAACCAGTCGGGAAAAGAGGTATTGGCCGCTGCAGCAGGAAGGCTGAAGGGACTGACATTTTAAGGGGTGATGATCTTGTTCTGTGCCCCTCAGCAACCAGCTCTTTGTTTGGGTGCACGCTGTACACACAGCTGAGCTGTGTTCAGCTCTGCCAGAACCAGAAATTTAATTTCACTCCACAGTCATGTGAAAAGGAAAGTTAAGACTCTGTATGACTTTATCAGTCTCTTAATTCTTGTGAAGGAAATTTGGTCCACTCTTCTTTACGACATTGTTTCCGTTCATTGAGGTTTGTGGATGTTCATTTATGCAGAGCTTTGTTAAGGTCCTGCCACAGCCTTTCAGTCAGTTTGAGGTTTGGACTTTTGGACATTGCAACACCTTTATTTTTTTTCTTTTTCAGCCATTGTGTTATAGATTTGCTGCTGCAATTGTGATCATTGTCCTGTTGCACGAACTAGTTATGGCCAATTTTTAGTTTTAGCAATCAGATGACCTCACATTTGACTCTAGAATACTTATCGTAATCAAATCAATGACTGCTAGGTTCCCAGGTCATATAGCAGCAAAATAAACCCAAAACATCACCTCTTGACCACTGTGGTTGACAGTTTATATGAGGTGTTAGCTCTGATGTGCTGATTTTCTGTTTCATTTGGTCTCTTCTGTCAAGCGGATGCTGTTCTTTCTTGTCTAATCTAAGCTGTGCTGGCATGATCCTTTTCTTTTCTTTTTTTCTAATTGTACTGCCTTGAACTTTAACATTTAAGATGCCAACTGAGGCCTGTAGAGTCTTAAGATCTACCTCTCGGTGTTTGTTTGCAGTTTCTCTGAGCATTACACAGTCTGACCTTGGGGTGTATTTGCTGGGAACATTGTTGCATGGTTTCAACGCACATCTGAATTCTCCACACTAATAAACTGCCAAAACTTATGCTTTTATAGAGGTGCTCACACTTGCTGATGATCATTTAATCAAGTGCATTTGATTAACAGCACCGGGCTGCTCCTTACCCCGTTTAAGTACACCCCCGAGGGTGTACTTAAATTTTTAACAGGACTCCAAAATGATGTATGAGGTGCGAACTCTTGTTTTTGTCTCTGTAAATAATCCAAAACAAGCATAAAGCAGAAAAGTTGTTTGTAAACTTTAATAAAGCCTGATAGTAGGTTGTTTTTTTGTTTTGTTTTTTTACCTTTTAACTGGTGTTATACGATCAAGGTCCCTCAGGTACTGTAAACAGCACATTAATCCATGTTGTGGAATGCATCATTAATCACAATTTACCTCAAATAATAATAATGTGATAATACATTTTAGCGCTAATTGACAAAATCTCTTCACTACATAAATTTGCTGTGGTGGCGGTATGCAGCGCAGTAATGAAATGCAAAGTGACATTATTGCTTCTGGCAGCATCTTTCTCACAGCAGCTAACAGTAATCTGCGCAGAGGTGTGCTTTTTTTGAAGTTTAAAGTATGAGAGAAGAACAAAAGGTAACGGTATGAGTGTACACTGTACGCCACTTCATTATATACACTGTCAAGAGGTCAAGAAATTTTGCCTTGCATTAAACAAAAGTAATTAGGGTTTGACGTAAAACAGAGCGCATCGTTCCACATTGTCAGCTTACCCTCTTCCTCCATATTCTTGTCCATGGAAGTGCTTCTCAGCAGTTGATTTCTCTGAGTGTGGGGATGCTCTCAAATCCCTGCAAAGACGTGTCATCTGTTGGTTTTTCTGATGGCAGGGTAAGTCCCGCTACTGAATAAAGTATTATGGAGGGGCAAGCAGGGACACAGCACACTCCCAGATGCTGATTGGAGAGGGAGGGACAGACATGGCGGGTGCTCGCAAAAATCAAAATGATTTACCTTGATGAGCTGACACCTAGTCAAGACTTCTGCTGTCCAGTGCACTGATTGAAACACAGCATGCATTCCACAGTCCACCTATTATACTGTCTAGATGATGGGATATATGCATTTAAACCAAGCAGGGACCTTCAGGGCTGAAAAATGAAACCAATGTAGAAGTGAGAAAAAACTGCAGTTCTTTAAATAGCCACTTGAGGCAGTGTCCGTGTTCAGAGATTCAAATGGTTTTGGTCTCTATTGCTAATTTCTCCCTTCATAACATCTGCATCAAATATTAGTATTATTCTTTTTTAACCCACATGTTTGGATTTTGTTAAGGTTTTAAGTTAGAGATGTGGCCACTTGAATTGACATGCGTTGACATTTGCTTTGACACGGGCCTGATGGTTTTTCAGGCATTGTTGGTTTTTGCAGTGTTTTCTTCTTCTTTTAAAAAAAATTGCATTAACTCTCTAAATAATACGGTCTGCTGCATGGAACAGCACATCGAAGAAGTCATCGGTCCAGTTTTGGCAAGTGGCTGCTTTAGCACGGATTAGCAGGCATTTGTGTTTGCGCATTGAAATCATACAGTTTATTTATGCAGTTTTCTAACAAATTTGTCCTCATTCGTTGATAGATCTCATCAAAAATATGGTAACTTCTAGCTCCAGGAAATTACGATGACGATGGCCATAAAGCTAACCTGATGCCCATCTTTTATCTACAGTCTGTGACGTGAAGGCGCATGCACACACTCCTGAAGCACGTATGCAGTCACCACAATTGCAAGCTTGTTATGATAGCTGCAATTAAGGAGGGACAGAGATTGAGTCTGGCTAACTGATATGAAGTCTGAATAGCAAGTGGCGCTTCCACCACTCTGCAATGAAATTCGCTAATTGAATTTTGTGCTCTCAAGCAAGGACAGTGAAAGTGCTTAGTGTTTAGTTTGGCGAGACATTATAATATCCCATTACATGCATTTCCCATGCTAGGAATGTGAGCATTGTAATTTTGAAGCATGGTAATGGACTACGTTGATTATTCAGTACCGATGCAAGGTGGAAATGAACTGTTTTCCTGGAACTGTGCTCATTTGTTTCTCCGGCATATAATTACCCTGAGTTAAATGTTTTTCCATTACTGTATTTTGCCAGTCTGTGCATTTATGTATTGGCTTCATCAATAATAGCTGTTGCTGTTGTTGTTTGCTTTTGCTGTTTTCATCTTGTAGTATATTAAAATGTCTTAGCTGTGTCCATTGTTGCAAAAATAACGGGCTTGTTTTTGTGTTTCTCTCAGACCATAACTGAGAGGGTGGCTTGACATTTTGCTGTGCACAGGCATGTGAATAAGTACTGGGTTAGAATGAATGCCATCCTTTATTAGCTGTCTTCTGTGTTTTGGCAGCCCTTTGTGGAAGCACTTGCTCCGTTAGCTTTGAGATTGGTAAACACGCTGAGGGAACACTGCGTGAACATGCCACAGTGTTCCACACAAACAGGAAAACGTGTGCATATTTTGCATTCACACACACTCATGAACTCCAGAGAGGGGGATCATAGGGTGTTTATCTACCAGTGTTGAGCGCAGCAGTTTGGGCCTGTCGGTTCCTGAAACTGCTAACTGCAGCTCAGCTCACACGCTGGTGATGAAGCCACAGTTGGCTTGAGGAAGCTGCTTCTGCGAGCCAGAATATAAGATTTTATTCCCTGCTTGCCTTGAAGAATCCAAAATATTCCATCCACTAGCGGAGGGATTGTACACTTCGAAGGCTGATTTGATTCAATTTGTGTTTAACCAGCGAGCCCACATCTTCCATCCAACCTTGATGCATGGGTCTCATGCCACTGTTTTATAAACCAGGCTCAGGTTTTAGGTTTCAGATGTTCTGCTGATGGGAAACTATATAGTGAACAGGTTGTTTGTGAGCAGAATGCGCTGAGTCAGCCTCTGTGATTGCATTGTTATTTATTTATGAATGTCATTTTCTTTGCAACAGTAACAAATGTTTATCGACCAAAAATCTTTGTTTGAGCCAATCAGTCAGTTTTCTTTAACAAGAAGACACATCGCACAATGAGCAATCAGCAGAAAAACAATACACTGGTTGCCCAAAGATCAGATCAGAAGAAATTGTAAATCAAAGTTGATAATTTATATGTACATTTATAAAGAGAAAAGCAAATGAAAAACAGTCTCCTCTCATGCTGGCGTTGGGTTGAAGACTGACACCAGATGTTCTGCCATTGGCAAGTTTAGCAGTAGATTGTCACCATGTCACACCAAGTCTTTATAAAAAGGTTTCATCCACCATCGTCGGACTAAAAATGTTGAATTCTTTTCTTATTAGGTGGAAACCAATGTTAAGGCGATGAACTTTGTCATAGCTAGCTGAAGGCTGGTGATGTGTGACCTGGTGCCATAAATAAACTTCTAAGAGGAGAATGTATCAGATGTACTGCTACTGCCTTGTCAGTACTGGCCAACAGGGCTGACTACAGTGACCCTGAAACTGGTAGCTGATGGATCGGTGATAGGCCCCTGTCACACATGGCTAAAGGAAGTGAGTATTCCCAAACTGATTCTGGAGTGGTTGCTGGGAATAGCTATGAAACTGTTTGCTAAAGCACCAGTCACGCAAGCTCAGAGAACAGTCAGGGATCCCCCTGGTAACCACTGCTCATTGGGGAAAGCATGGATTCCAATTGCTAAGTGATTGCTAGAGGTTGCTTGGTTGTCCCAGTGACAGCCAGCAACCCATGGCCAACTGGATGGAGAATACACATTTTTCCTACCAACCAGAGCATGTCAGTAGGTTACTGATTGTTCTTTTGGCCTATGAGACTGAGGCCTTAGATAGCTAGCTAATGATAGCTTAGTTGCAAACACCATTGCTTTGACAGTGAAGAATTACTTGTCTTTACCTCAATATTGACACATCCACATGAAAACTACATGTAAATGTGCTTTTGTAGGTAGGATTGTAGGTAGTGCATAATTAAGATCTCATAAATCTAGCACCTTTACAGGTATCCCTATAGCAAAGCCGAGCCCCTCCTGCAGCCTCCTTTGAGTGCACCCTGGGTTGTTTTCTGTGTGTCTTTACCCCCTCACTCTCTCCCTCACTTTCCTTTATGAGCTAGATTGTCTTACCAAAAAAAAGACAAAAGGACCAAAAAATATTCTAGCACTTTTATTTTGGGAAGTTACCACAGCAATATTATAGTGTTTAGCCCAAATTTTGCACTAGTGAGGAGCAACTATGCAGAAGCGCTGCAGAGGTGGACCGACGGTCGACTAGGACAACACCTGCCGTGCTCTCGCTTCCTCTCTCTGTGAGGTTACAAACTCTTTTGTTTGCACTTTCGGCATCTGCTGTTTCGGGAAAGTTAGCAGATGCCAAATGTGCAAACAAAAGTACCAGTGACGTTAACTCTAATGACTTTAAACCTCAGGATCCTAAGATGGATAACGTTATTAGTGTAAAGCAACAGTGCACAGATAGTAGCTCAGTCGGTAAAATAGACAGTGTTAGGTGCTGACACAAACGTGACGGAGAAGAGGGAAAGAGCAGAGCTGGTGAGAAAGTAGGTGAAAAACAAAACTTTGCTGTCTTTACTTTGGCTGTTTATGCAAAACATGCCTTAATCCTACATTCTTTCTAATGGTTTGGCCTTTAGGAAAATTAAAAAAATGATGCCTTAACTCCCTTGATCCGTGTCTTCAGTAAATATTTTCCTGATGAGTTTAATGTCTAGTTTTAAGCTATACCAACGTGATGGTCATTTTATTAATTAATATCATGAAAAGATCATGAGATTATGAAAGATGCAGGAAGAAGTAGTAGGATTTAAGAGTGTAATAACGGACTGAAAAAGAAGATGGCAGAAATGCATCTACAAGGATGCCAGCTGCCGTTAAACACTGAAGAAGAAGAAGAAGCAGTCTCCGGTATCATAGTTGTGTCCAAATTCAGGGGCCGCATCCTTCAGAGGCCGCATTTGTAGGCTGATTACGTCACAGCAACGCAACGAAGGCTGCCCGAATTCGAAGACTCTGACAAATGCGGCCGATAAATGCGTCCTCCTTTTCCCCAGATTTGAAGGATGGGTCGGGTGTATCCTTCGTGGCCCAACCTATCCCAGAATTCATAGCGTGGCTCAGCCAATTCCAGTTTCCAACAATGGCGGCAGCTACTTAGTGTTAATATGACTCTTTCTGGGTCACAAAATAAACTTTTACGATATTTTCAGGCGAGAATGTAGCTGTGTAAACTTCAAATGTTGGCTCGATTTATCAAGACAACACATATTTTCAAAAGCGCTCTGACGTTTTCGGAGATGTCTGTTACCCACCAGCTCGGTAGCTAGTCGGGGGTTCAAGGCTCACTAGAGCCGGTGTTAACACCGAACTCCCGGCTCATCATTTACAGACCTACCGCGGTCTTTCGCTACTCAGGTTAAACATGATATATGAGTCACTTAGATAACTTAAAAATGTTATTGTTTGGCTTTTTTCAGTGTTTTATGTGTTCCTGAGTAAATCGGTTGGGCTGAGATTAAAGTTATAGTTTTTACACAGCTGAATAAATGTCAAGCAGAAAATTGATTAAACAGAAATGTGAAATGATCGAGAATTTACTCCAATGTCCTGTTATATATTAGGGAGCAAGGAGCAGACGGCTGAATGTATTAAACTCCACCGAGACAATCTGCAAATTTAATAACAAGTTTAATAAACTATCATCTTGTCTTTATTTTTAGTTAGCACATACCTTAAACACTTCAAGCTGTAAGCTAATGATAGTTATATAAGAGCAGATGCATGCTGGTGCAATAAGCTGTACATTTTACGTCCAGTGGATGCATGATTTGATTAGTCGACTAATCGCAAAAATAATCGGTGACTAGTCGACTATCAAAATAATCGTTTGTGGCAGCCCTACCGCAGACCCATGCACACTCAGACACAGCTATGTGACAAGTGTTGATCTGTGTGGAGGTGTGACGTGAAATTATGGCTTTGCAGTTTTAACTAACTTGTGAATCTCAAAAGGATGATATTGATATAATGCATCAATGGGGAAATTTGATCATTTTAATTAAAAAGATTGGAATCTTTTCCCCCTTTTTTGGTTTTCTAGTAGGTGGCGATGAACTGAGAAGGCAAAACTGGTTGTTTCTCATAGCTAGCTGAAGGCTGGTGATGTGTGACATGGCGTCGTGAATCACCTTCTCAGAGAAGAATGTTTCAGATCAGCCCAATCAGATCAAACCAAGCTAGATTTAGAGTATGGAGAGGTAATGAAAGACATGCCAGTCTTCCTGCTGAGCCAGAGTGCCATCAGATAATTTGGATACTGATGTTTATATGTTGTTTTAAAGAGCAAAATTTGTTAAAACATGCACCAAACCTGGACTTTGTGTGCGTGTGTGTGTGTTTTCTGTCTTCTTCTGAGAGATAAACATAAAATCTTAATATTTAATATTTGAAATTAATGGGAAATTGACAGCTTTATGCTACAATTCTGCCGAGTGCACAGTATTTTCTGTTGTAATACAAAACTGTGTAGTCCTCTTCAATGTAGTTTCACCTGATGCTAAATGATTTCTTTGGATGTAATAATAAGCAGCTTATAAAAATTACTGACATTCATCTAGTGTCACTTGTAGGTACTGGATTGTGAAATCAGAGCTTTACAAAGGCTTCTTTCTTTTTACCACTTATATATACAATTTTTTCCAGTGACAATGCCATCAATGGACCAAAATAGAGTATTTCTTGCGTAATGTGTATTTTTTTGTTCCCTCCTCTGAATAGTATACCATATGTGTGTTTGCTCTCCTCTGATTAGAAGCAGTGCTTGGTGGTTGTGGAAAGTATGCTGTAAGGAGGAGGCAATCAAAATCCAAAGTGGAAGCAGACAGGGCATTTTTATGGCCATATAACCCATGAACATACTGAAAATTAATGAAATCTAACAGTCTGCAAAGCGTGTAACCAATTGGTCGTGTAATCTGACAGCTACATTAAATCACATTTGCAAAACCTGGAAATCTAAATCAAAACAGGGGCAGGCTTTTGAAAATCCTGTTTGAGAGCATAACTGCACATGCATGCACTGCTGCTGACCTCATATAGGGTTTGCTGCCTGGCTATTTTCCAGTTATGGAGCAGATGCAGTGCAAAGAGTAGAGTGTAAGTGTTTGTACAGTATGTTCACCTCCCACCTGCTGTGTATCAGCCTTGCACGTGGGCGATCAGCGCTCACTATGGAGACAATTATCTCAGCTATAACTCATCCTCTCGCTGTAAAATGGCTACATACACATGCACATCATGGAAAGAAAAGAGGCTGGTGGCACATTTTCACATAATGGCGTAATTTATGGAAAATGACATCTTTAATAGATGACAAATAATCTGTGTGGAACAAATCGCGTTGAATTGATTTTTCCTGTCCATTTAACTATTCGCAAAGAGAGAACTGGACTTTTTCCTTAGGTGTTTTTTTTTTTTTTTTAGATTCACTCACAGTTACCTAATTTCACACATTTTAATCGCCCAATACGCAGTGTTGAACATATCAACGGAAGTAGTGGGTGGGACCCTGTGTGTGAGTATTAGCTTAGTGTTGAGGTAAAAAAATAAGTTCAAAAATAATGCCGCATTTCTTAAAAGGTTCACCAAAATTCAGTGGCTATAAGGGCCGTTAACTAAAGGATTCACGCAGGTAGCTTTATTTACTGGTGGTGTATAGTTCTATAAATCATCTTAAATGCCACCCAATAAAAAGCATCTTTGGTATTTCAGTTATAAACATTAGGAACGAATTACTCTCTGTAGGGTGGATCCGTCAACTGCATGGGTTGGTCTTTTGATAATAGTGTTTTTTGTGCAGCGTTTGCCTTTTATTTAAATTTAAGTTGTTGTCTATCAAAACGTGTAACTGAGCTAAACTCTATATCTAATTAATTTTGTTTTGTAAATGCAGTTAAAATACACACTTTGACTCTATTCTGTAATTTGTGTATCTGTCTGCTACTCGAAAGTTGAGGGAGAGTGAACACAAACACTTAAGTTAAAATGAGATAGTGGCTGTTGCAAGACCACACGTTTTTTTTTGTTTTTTTTTCACTTCTAGTCTGCAAGTAGAAGTGTTCAGACCACAAGATCAAAGTTACAGAACATACAGCTTGCAGCAAACGAGTTTCTCTCTGAGACAGATATATATAGTACTGGCATAAAAGCTTACTTATTAGCAGGCGTCGAAAGTTCAGCATGTACTCACCATATATTGGGACTGATGAGCTTTTTTTGGAAACTATGAAAATTCTTTTTTTTTAACCTCTCACTAGTTTCAGAAGGTATTCTGGACATGAATTAACAGCTACAGTAATACTGTAAAATATTATTGCATATTATTAAAATAAAGCTTTCTAAGGTTGTAACATTTGGTTACCAGGATAACCCTAATTCTCTGAGGTTTTTTTTATCTATGGGAAGCACCTTCTGTGATTGGTCATGCCATACGACGCTTCCCATAGTCAGATAGCGAGTGAGGTTTGAAAGAGAAGAACATTTACTTAGACAAAAGTGATTTTTCTTTTTCCTGTCAGTGTCACCAATCCACCAGTGAAAGAATTATAAACAAAGGAATGCTGGAGCTGAGGCGGCAAAGCATTTCACCATTCATTCATCGTAAGACTGATGGTCTGTTTGTGGGCTCCTAATACCTGAGTGTTTTTTAGCAACTCCAAATTTTAACACTTACATTTTGAACTATTAATCATAAATGGCAGATGAACCCCTCTGGAGTGCACTAGATTGGAGAGGTGGTAATTCATTTGGTCAGAAGTGTGCACTTTTATTGAAAGTTAGTCAGGATCCAGCATGAACCTTTGAGAGTGACTGTTAACAAGTCTAATATATACTGTCTGTGAAGGTTCTCAGTCATCCAGGTTATTGTAGCCTAAGGAGCTTGGAAAGAAAAGTATCTGGACTTCTTTAAGTTGCTTGACAACGCTTCACCTTCTTCAGTTCTAAGGTTAAATGGTAGAGAGTCCCAGATTTAAGCCTTATGGGAGTGTCCCCCCCAAGAGGGAAATAGACCCTCTAACAATCCTCTAACTGATCACACGAGCCAAGGTGTGAAAACGGGTGTAGGTCACAATCACCCAAGGTTTCAGGTGAACTCATTGTGAAACCTAGCCCCACCCTATCATGTGATTTCCTGAGGTCAAAAGGCCCAGGATGTGAGTGGGCGTTAAGGCGTCTGGAAAGGGATCTCAAAACTGGATTATAGATGGCAGACAGTTGATGTCATAAGCCACCGCCTCTGTTCAAAGAGGGTCGTTCACAGTGGACATAGATGGCTTCTTTGACTCCTCTTTTCAAACCATATACACTGAGTAAAATAAGTATTGAACACACCACCAATTTTCTAAGCAAATGTATTTCTAAAGGTGCTACTGGCATGAAATTCTCAACAGATGTTGGTAACAACCCATCAAATTCACACATGCAAAGAAATCAAACCTGGAGGGCAGACATAGATGGCCAGTTAAGGTATGTGTAACAATGAGAAATGACATAGGGAAAATGTATTTAACACATGAATAAAGGGTGATGCAAAAAGGCACAGGAAGTCATGATACCAGCTCAGATCTGTGGTTTGATGGTCTGATTTCTATGCTTGAGTGGAGTCAATGGGTTGTTATCAACATCTGGTGAGAATTTAATGTCAATAGCACATTTAGAAATATATTTACCTAGAAAATTGGTGACATATTCAATACCTGTCTTAAATGCTGTAATTCCATATAACCTGGGGTCAAGGTGCCTTTTATTAAAAATTCAAGTTCAAACTAAAAGTGAGGATTGTCTCAGATTTCAAGGCGACACAGAGTGCTCTTGCCAAATTTTGAGTTTGTAAAAATAAACAAGATACATGAAGTTTATGAACCTTTCTTCTGTTGATGTGAATAATGCATGACACTGAAGGATATTTTAGTAGCACTTAGCTTTCACACTAACTCCTCAGCACTTCACAGCGCTGTGCTGAAAGGGTGGAGAGAGGCGTTGGTTGGTGTGACCCATTGGAGGATAGCGTAATAGTCACTGCTGTATTTGAACTGAAACTTATTGCTTACTGTCCTCTCACTTCTTGTGTACATATGCTATATTACCTAATCACACATCTGCAACCCAACACTAAACTGCTAATGTTGGGAGGGTGACACCAGCATGCCTGTGTACCAAGCTGCTTAACTCAGCTCCACAGATACAACACACAGGCAAACATCTGTGGTGATTAGAGGTAATTCAGAGGAAAATACTAGAAATTCACTCTTGAAAGCTGAAGCACAAACTTCTTGGACAGGCTGCACCGCTCAGTAAGCCATGTGTCAGATAACTCCATTAAAAATGCTCCCAAGGGCACCAACACCATCGACAGAGGTCCAGTTCACTGACTTTAATTAGTGCAAGTAAAGCCAGGACGCCTGTCAATCAAAGCAACCACGCCTCTTACTCCAGTATCCAGAAGTATGCGTTAAATTGGGCATTTTAATTTGGAGTTTTTGGCAGTTGACTCACTTTTAGAGTCAGCCTCAAGTTTTTGGTACTCACGTTGGCTTTATTTTCCAGCCCTGGAAGTTGCCACTAGGCACACACAGCTCTCTTGGGTGATGTCTATAAAAGTTCAGGGCACATGCAGTGCATATGAAAAAGAATCAGATGCCACTCAAGCATTGATTAAGTCGTTAGAGATTTGTTTAAGTGAATTAATTTGTAGCCGTTGTTCACCTGTTATTCCAGTCAAACTTTGTTAACTAATTAGTGTTGTGATAGGCCTTAGTAAGTGAGAGTGATAGAAAGTGGATCATTATTCTTAGCAAATGGGTTCCATTTGTAGCTAGACTTAAGGTTCATAAGTGGGCATGGCACTTTTAAGGATGCTGGGTCAGCTGTCCAAAGCACAATCAAGCATCGCAAGTAAAGTAAATACAAAATTAAATCACATTTTAGTCACAGAGAGGTAGAAAAGCACCTTTATCACAAACCACATTTGTAAAGTGAAAATAGCAAGACCCCAAATCAACAAAAGTATGGTCTAGTTGTGGTCTTGGAAAATGAGTAGTGGTCTCTAAACCACTTCACGACTCTTGCAAAATGATTTATTTATTCATTTATTTGCCTACTCTGGAGTTGGCCACCTGCTTCAAATCCACTCCACCTTGACAAGAGAGAAGTAGCACTCCAGTCATCAGAGACGTGTACAGGTTTGCGTCTTTGTGGAGATGCATTCATTTTGCAGCATGGTAATGAACCTAAAAACACCTTTGTGAGCAATACTTGAAAACCAAGAAGTCCTGATTGTCACAGAGTTTGCTCCACAGACTCGCCAACTGAAGTTTGATGAAATCAAACATTTCTAAAATTTATAAGAAGCTAATAACTCATGTTGGCATTAATTCTTGTAGAATAATAATCTACATTTTTTGGATGCTAATGTTCAGTGGTTTTTTTTGTGTGTTTCAGGATTCTCTTCTCTGCATCCCCAGTGTCTTCCTTTCCTCTGCTGCCTCTGAAGTCATGGACTAGCCCACCGTCTGGTCCTGGCAGTTCTGTGGGTCATCAGATGGCTTCTCAACAACCCTCAGCGAAAATACAGAATGTATGTTTCACCACCTAAAGAAAGAAAGTTGCATCACATCATCAGTGTTGTCACATTCAGCTGGTAGATGACAATAATAACATTGGCTGGATGTGGCTGTCATAGACACCCACTTTGTCAAAAACACATCAGTGAGCAGCACTTCTGCAGTGGGCATCTTGTTTCCTTGAGTGATGGGCATGGGTACTATAGTTGATTTCACTTCCAGCCTTCTCTGTGTGACGTCCATTCACATGTTTCACAGAGGAAAAACTTTACCATCAAAACTGTAAATAACAGAACAGTTATGCATGTTATGCATGTTATATGTCACTACCTTGAGCCAGCTTTCTTTTGATAGGCTGCCTCTTGCATACAGAAGGTTTAAACAAGCAGGTGGGTGGGGCTTCTGTGTTCTTAGCAAGATCTGTGCCTGAGATCATTGTACAAGGAATATTATCTCTCTGACACTGTGGGATTACCTATCCAGTGCTGACCACAGTATTTGAAACTTTGGCCATGTTTAACATGATTATCCACCACTGTAATGCTAAATCTATGGAAGAAAATAAGAAACGGCGTGTAAGATCCACTTTAAAGTGGAAGTAGTGTTTTACTGTTTCATGGCAGTTGATCAAGCTGGAGATAACTTGACCGCTTTGATGTGTACAGTGTCACAATAGGGCACATTTTACACGCTTATGGTAAGACGTGTACACAGAACGCTTAACAGGAAAGTGTTGGAAGTGATGTGCTTTCTGCTTCTGCAAAAAGGCGAGGGTCCTCTCAGGTCAGGGTCAGACATATATGGTCATCATAAAGTGTACACAAAGCTCTGCATTTACTTTTGTGTAGCTTCAGTTTTTTGTTGTGCAAGCACAGATCTCCACAGGTTTGGAGGTTTTCAGGGAAGTACCGTCCAAGTACTACCTCTACTACAAGTCCCATTTTTTACAGGGGGGCAGGGATAGCTCAGTAGGTAGAGTGGTTGCCCCATGATCGGAAGGTCGGGGTTCAACTCCACTGAACAGCTACCCTGAGGTACCCTTGAGCAAGGTACTGTCCCTACACACTGCTCCCCGGGCGCTGCATTGGTGGCTGACAACTGCTTCACTGGGTGAATGGGTTAAATGCAGAGGAGTAATTTCCCTACCGGGACTAACACACACACACACATTACAGTTTACATAACGATATAAATCAAAGTAAAGTAAAGAGAAAAAAAACCTGTTTAACAACAGCAGCGAAATGATTGTACTCATTTACATTCCAAAACTGCTTACTCCTGAATTTACACTGATCTATATCTGGATATTACAGTTTGAAGGAAACGTTACTGGTCAGTTTTCCAAAGTAGTTCATCCATATTCTACAAAAATGACCCTGAGAGGTACAGAAGTTGCATTTGAGTTTCAGTCCTTTTGCTGCATTTGTCAACTTGCCTTCACATTTTGCAGAAGTGTGAAAAAGCCAACAGAGTTGGCGACAGATATGCTAATTGTCATGGTGACTAACAGGAAGCTAGATAGACCTATAGTTACAATGGCCCACATGTTTTTTACATCACGTAGAAAAGCATACATTTGGGTGTTTGAGTCATAATTACCTCCCACAGGGAAAATGACCTCAGTAGTGCTGCTCTTATGGGAAAAGATGAGACCCTGGCTTCTAAAGAATCCGCTCTCTCTCTGTCCTTCTCCACCGTTCGTCAAAGATTTTTCCTTTGCAAAGCATTATTGATACCCTGATAGGCATCCTATTAATCTATATTGAGCCCTTAGAGTGTAATTACGCACACAATTGGTGCCTCTTAAGTCCTCAAAGAAGATAAATATCTCACAGACTGTGTTCAAGGGTTTTGAATTTTCTCTAAGTGGCATTTATGGCTGAAATAAAAAGTTTGCCTGTTGGTTATAAAAAAAGAAAATGTCCAATTTCAAGTATGTAAAAAGCCAAAATCATAAACGTTGGCTCATAGCTTTATTATAAATGTTCACAGTTGAACACTGTAAATGTTGCATTTCCTGTTTCTCTCGGTACAATAATCTACATTCAACACAATGCACACTAAGTAGGTCAGCTAAACTAAAGCTTAAGTGCAGCTTTAACTCATTAATAATGCATATGACAAAGACTAAAGTTGCTGGGTCTTGAAGAATGATGTTTCTAAACCTAATGCCAACAATCAAAAAGCACTCAAGTTATATTCTGTTATGTCACGCGCCTTTAATTTCCATGTGCTGATAATGCTGACTGAGGGGACACTTGGAAATAAAAAATTTTTCTGTAGTGCTCAGCAAAAGATGCCACGATATTCCGCTGTCCCTCATTATGCTTTTTGATTATTTCACTGGTTTTCTGTAACCTCAGAAGTGGGAGTGTCTGCCGGCCCACAAAGCTTATCTGAACCCTGATGGAAAGTCCAGTCCATGTGGCGCACTTGGAGCTAGCGCTTCTGTCCTGCTTGCCTCTCTCATGCGTGGGCAGAGTATCTGGATGGCTCCAACATGCTCTCACTCCTCTTAAGGTCAAAGTTTCACATCTGAACTGTTCTCCAACCTCTGGTCAGTACACAGAGGCCTGGTGTCAGAGCTCCAGCCTGTAGGTGTTTGTTTCTTCACTGACAATGCTCTTAGCTCAGCTTCCCCGTCACCCACACAGAATGAAGGGGAATGAAAGCTATGCGTGGACTCATTCATTCCATAGACCGAGGGAGTGAGCGCGCGTGCATCTCAGTTGTGTTATTTATGACCTAACAAGGCAATGTTTGTTGATGATTAGAGCTTGGGTGTTATAGCCATGATGTAAAAATGCCATCATACTAAATAACATCACACTGAATCACACAACTACACTAATAGTCAGAGGCATCCTTCCTCTGTCTACATCAATAATATCCGTATATTGATGTGTTCAGATACTGGATCATACCCAAAGACCACAGGTTGGCACTCAGTGGCAGGAAGAAGCTCAGTGTTGTTATGCTCATGGGCAGTTGGCCAGATTCTTTGGGCATAAGCAGGTGAGTCCTGGTTGTGGTTTTCATATTGCATCTGTGATGCTGGTTATTATGTTGTGACTGTTAGAAGAGGCTGGGAGGAGTGCTGGGAGTTGAGTGCTCTTCACATTACTATGAACTATGCTCTATAAAGCATTGCACACCAGTACAAGCTGGCTTGGGCTGCTGGCTAGGATTAAAATGAGGCAGCGGGGCAGTCTCTTCTCAAAGGGGTTAGTGAGGAATCCGTTTTTAAAGGTGTGGCCGATGCTGTTGAACAGTGTGTTTAAAGCCTGCTTGTGTTTTTCTTTGCCTTTTTTTTTCCATATTCCACCTCAGATGAGAACGTGAAGGCTGGCGTCCACCAAGGCCACCGCTGCACCTTGGGCAGCACACACACATGATCACATGACTCTGGACATGGACGCGGTCCTGTCAGACTTTGTTCGGTCCACCGGGGCAGAACCAGGTCTGGCAAGAGACCTGCTGGAAGGTAAGAGATGACGCGCTCTTTTCTTGCGAAGTCTAAATATTTATATGTATTGTTTTGATCGGCTGCTCCCAGTTATGCCATGAGCAGAGAAGAGGAAATAAGCGGAACGGAAAATAAAGAAAACAGAAGACGGGCAGAGAGGAGAGGGGCCTGCGTCGGAGAGCAAGCTTGCTGATTTAGAGGCCAGTGTGACAGTTTTACGAGGGCGCTCCCCAGAGAAAGCTTTGTGCCCATTCATTGGAACTCATTGAGGAGCACAGTGTTACTGGCACTTGTATAGCTTGGGTGCAGCTCCAAAAAAAAAAAAAAAAAGGACAGCAAAATGCACACGGCCTCAGAAAGCTGATTGATATCTGGTTGAATCAGCTTCAGTAGATATATATGTTGTGCGTTTCTACTCTTCGTTCGTCCACAGGAAATTCATTTAAATTTCATCTAATTTAGCATAAAGCGAAGCACGCTGAACCATAAGTGCAAACGCATTCTTGTCTGCTTTACAGGAATAAAAGCATGCACCACAGTAATCAGGCATCCATTAGGGTGATGAAATCCTCATGGAGTGCTGGCAGCACGCATGTGTCCTGGAATTTTTTTTTTGTCTGGGTGTATATAGTACATCCAGTTTCATCTCTTCGGATGAAGAGTGAGAGTTTTGAGCGTCCGATTCTATGCTACTGTCAGTTTTTTTCCTGATTCTGTTTTGGCTCTTAACCTCAGTGGACTACATGTGACACTCACAGACACCAAACAAGACAGTGCACTCAGACAAGGCAGACAAGAGCCTGGATGAGCTGTTTCAGTATTGTCCTTTGGTCTGATGTTGTCTTAGCTTTACAGGCTTGAATCAAACAGCTGCTCTGTGACCCTGCGGTCTGAATCAAGATCGTGTGGAGAGACAGAGAAACATGACAGAGCACATGTGGTGCTTCCCCCTAGAGGCCTGTTTAAGTATTGAATCTACACTGTTGAATTGGTTTGGGGCCTTTATTGTATTCAGATTGTGATGTATGTTCATACTGCATGAATTTATTTGGGTTTTTGTTTAGTTTTTTTGCAGACGACAGGCATTATAAATGAAAGCGTTGAAACAGTGCTTTCCAAACCAAAGTTAATAGCAGGCTAATGTGGAAGCTTTTAAAGACAGTGCATTAGGTGCTGAGTGGCTGTGCAGCTGGACCATAAGTTGTATTCCTGTATTTGTGTAGCTCAAGATACCGAGATCCATAGAGCGAAATAAGCTTTGCATTGATTGATGTGAGAGACAGCGATTAGTGGTGTCGGTTTTCATATCCAGACGCTTCGCAATCATCGTGTCTGGAAGTCAGCAAGAGAGGACAACTTCCTGCAGGTCTCTTTTTACAAAGGGATTCCATTAATGGACTCTGACTCACGAACATGCTCCGATTACATGAAGACACACCCATGGGTTTTGAAATGACTGGTTTGCAGAGAGTTCCTGTGGCATTGTTAAAAAATATCACACTGTGGTATAATAAGACTGAGACTTGACTCGTGTCTTTAAAGCCTTGAGGGGATTTCTGTTAGAGAGACAGCACCCAGAGGAGACAACTGTGTCTCTGCATGTGTTGCCAGTATGTGTGTGGGTCTCTTTGTGGGTCCCTCCTTGCACATCAGGATATTGCTGTCATAATGTTAATGGATCTGCTTCCCTTCACTGTCTTTATAACCTCAATATCCAAGTCTGTGTTTTACGTGAAGCAGCGTGTTTTCCTCAGACAAAAGCGCTGTGTGACTTTGCTCCATGTGGACGTTGTATCGTTATAACTGAAGCTCATTCTTTTAAAATTTTAAGATATGGGAATTTATCGTAATTTCTCTGTGCTAAATGGTTTGTGTGGCTTATCTGCAGCATACTCAGCAGCTTTTTTCATTCTGTCCCTTTACTTCCCACAATAGGTAGCATAGGTAGCGTTTTTACCATGAGATAACCCTGTTTACTGTAAGCTGTAGTTAAGGGTGTCTTGTTGTGAATGTTGGCTTCTTTTTTTTCTTTGTGAAAAGCCTTTTTTAAAAAATAAAAAATGTGTGTGTGTGTGTGTGTGTCCTCCAGGTAAAAACTGGGACCTCAGTGCTGCTCTAAATGACTACGAGGAGCTCAGACAGGTCCACACTGCCAACCTGCCGCAGGTCTTTAACGAGGGCCGCTATTACAAACAGCCAGAGACGCGTGACACGCCCACCCATGTCAGCAAGATCGACAGACCGTGTGCACAGAAGCAGGAGGACAATGCACAAGGTAACCAGGCCACCTCAGCGCGACCATCGCCAAGATCCAAAGAAATCTTTTTCTTTCATCTTTCAGTTTGCTTTCCACTCGTCCCTTCACTTTTCATTTGTCTCTCATTTTCAGAGAAGCGTCTCTCGCGTGGAATCTCCCATGCCAGCTCTGCTATCGTCTCCCTGGCACGGTTGCAGGTGGCTAGTGAGTGTACCAGCGAGCAGTTCCCTCTTGAGATGCCCATTTACACATTCCAGCTACCAGACCTCAGCGTCTACAGCGAAGACTTTAGGAGCTTCATAGAAAGAGATCTGATAGAGCAGTCAACCATGATGGCTTTGGAGCAGGCTGGTGAGTACTGTAGGATGTTATACATTCACTTAAAGTCCTTCTGCTCCTACTGATATGGGATACGTGCTTTTCCCCATATTCTCAGTTTAGTGAGAATAAATTGTTCGTCTAACAAAGCAGTAGCAGTGAGAAAATGCTCTGAAAGTCAGTGAAGCAGACAGATGTAGAGGGCTAGACTGAAATTAAGACAGAGAGACGGAGCAAATCAGAGTAGCAGCATCATCTGGAAGGGAGATGACAACAGCTAATTCAAAGCATCCGGGACCCCAAAGGATTCATATCCCAGCCGACGCTTTGAACTACGGAGAGAAACTAGTTAGAGAAGTTTCCAATCTTCCTGCAGACTTTTCCACACCAGGACTGCAGAGACTGTAAAACCTCCTAAATTTGATTCTGTTCAAGGTCTGCGAACACTCAGCCAGAGAAATATTGGGTCAATTAACCGTTAACACATAAATAGGACAGAATCAGTCTCTTTATAGATAAACACAAGATTGATCTGATCTCTTGTGAAAAAGTGAAGGATTTACTGCTGCAAATTTACTCTAAACTTTATAAATCGCGGACTGTGGGTACCAAAGCTTAGCCACTACTAGAAAGTGCATATCTCTGCAATTAAGAAAAGGTACTGTAAAGTACAACCAGTTGTGAATTAGCCTTTCTTCATGGGTGGTTGATTCTCAGCCGTAATATTCCATGTGCAGGGCACATGTATTACTCTTTGATGTAACGTCATAAAAAGCGCTGATCAGTCAAGCTAGTCCAACCTTCTAGACAATTAACTCGAATATTTACTGTGAGAAATAAAATCAGGAGCTGCAAATTGAGAAAACATCTGCATTCTGAGCCCATCCACACTGAGGGGTAAATCATTCAGACACTCTTCTGTGTTTAATGTTGTTAAATAAATGATGCAGTCAGATCACCCCGGGCTCAGAGCAGTGCGGCTAGCTGCAGTAAAGGACTGTGTGGTGCCCAGGGCTGTGAAACAGTCGTCTCTCCCTCAGGGATGCAAGCACGGCTATGATGAAGTGGAAAGCTGTACATACTGTAAAAGTTGGGCTGAGGAGGAACTTGTTTTAAGGAGACGTGCTGGTTTTGAAACAAATTGTGCTTGTTGGAAAAACTGTGTTTTCTTGCCTCTGTGATGTGATTAATAAGTGTATTTTCTGACATCCTCATGTTGCTCTCGCTGTTGTGTGCAGGTCGTCTGAACTGGTGGTCTACAATGTGCACCAGCTGCAAGAAGCTGCTTCCTCTGGCCACCACAGGGGATGGGAACTGCCTCCTGCATGCTGCCTCGTTGGGTGAGTTATTCACTATTCATATTTTACGCTTGAATCAAAAACCCGGTAATAATGGAGCGCTTCTCTAAGCATCAGCTGTGCGAGCTGGTGTCATGTCTATCTAAAAACCATGTCAGTGCTGCAAAGCAGCTGCTGAATATAAGGAATAGTCTGCGAAAGATGGAACTGGAGAAAGCCAAGGAAGCAAGGAAGGGAAGGAGGAAAGTGACCTATACACTGCAGGAGACTTTCAGCTGTAGGGTTTAAAAGACAGCTCCATATTCAGGTATCTGCTGAAGGAGGTGGTTGACTCCTCAGTGTGAGGACTGCTTGCAGCACCGGAGTTAATGTAATCTGCTGTGTCTGTCAGACAACTGAGGCTGTTTGAGGAGTGATGAAGGACATTTTTAATAAAAAGTCATGGACACCTCTGAATGATTTATCAACATAATCTTGTTTTGTATGTAATGGCCATATTGTTTCATCTCCTCTGTCCTACCATTCAGCAACATGTCATGTGTGTGCATTTATCAGGGATGTGGGGCTTCCATGACAGAGACCTGATGCTGAGGAAGTCCCTGTACACCATGATGAAGAGCGGAGCGGAGAGAGACGCTCTGAAGAGGAGATGGAGGTGGCAGCAAACGCAACAGAACAAGGAGGTAGGGAGAGCGTCAGTCTTCACACACTGAAACTCCTAAATGCATTGCATCCTCTTTCATTAATGACATATTAATAAATCCATATGAGCAAGCAAGCATTAGATGAGCCACAGTTAATAGTCTCTGATTTTGCACTTTTCGATTTTTTTGCTTTGATAAAAAATGATCTTTCCACGATCGCAAGTGTGCAATAGCAGCAGTGCTGCTAATACTGTCAAATCCTCTACATTTCCTCCATTTTCTTGATGTTCATGGATTAAAGAGTTTTAAAGTCTATTAGAAAAATGGTGTCACCAAAGATAGCTCAGCCCTAAGAAGTAGTCCAGATGCTCATGTTTTAAAAACGCCCAAGGCGTCCTGGTGGCCCAGTGATCTAAGATGCATCTCATGTAACGCAGCGTCCTGGTTTGCATCTGGGCACGGAGCATTGTTTCATGTCAGCCACCTGTCTCTAATTACCCGTATCTCCTGACTTTCTCTTTTACCAAACACTCATTAACAGTGGAAATATGACAAAATGTCCACAAATGCAAGCTGCAATGGCAAAAAATGGACTGTCTGGGTGAACAATGTGCATATTAATCAGAATTTCCTTTTCTTTGCTTTTTTTTTCCTGCAGTCGGGGCTGGTGTACACCGAAGAGGAGTGGGAGAAAGAGTGGAACGAACTGCTAAAGTTGGCCTCCAGCGAGCCTCGAACTCACCTCAGCAAAAACGGGAACACCAGTGGAGGGTACGGGCTTACAATCGAGCCCACAAGTACATGCACACATTCAATTTCCCAGACACATTACCACTGACCAAAATCCAGCAAAAGTTGCTCCTGAATCACTGCATAAAATGAACGGAACGAAACGGAAATGCAGCAGCAAGCAGTGCCGTTTTAATCCTACATTACAACCCTCCTCCTTTGTTTCCTAACCCTGTGTGGTGAAGTGCTGCACAAAGCCCACAGCTAAAACAAAAGTGACCTTCTCAGTAAAATCAATTTGTCAGGGAAACTCATTGTTTCCACTTGGACAGTTTCTCTTCAGAACCGCTGCCTCCCTTTAGTAACTTTGCTGAATCTAACGCGTGAAACTGTGCCATCTACTGGCTGTCGTCAGTATTAATCATCTGAGCTGTGAGCCTCCCCTGAGCTGTGGGTTACTTTTAGCTGCAGAAAGCTGCTTAAATAAGCGTAACGCAGGGTTTATCTCAGGCTACAGAGGCAGATTTGAAACGTACTCTGGTTTCCTCCTCCTACGCAGAGAAACTTGTGGTTTTGTCTCTGTTTCCATATTCACTGAAATAAACATACATACTTTCTCATGTAGGTGCTCGCTATAGTGAAGTGAAAACCGCTCTGACGGACAGACAGGCTCATCACGGTGTCTGCTGAAATACATACAGTGCCATTTAAGGAGGCTGTGGTTATCTGTGCTCGTCATCACTGACTTTTGTTTGAGTTGAAAGTGAAATGTAAAAAAAACCAACAACAACAAAAAAAAAACCTCCTTGCAAACTGTTTCTTTGTGAGTGCGACATCTGAAAACAGCAGTTTTTCTGTGTTATTCCTCATGTTGGTGCAATCCTGTCCAGTGCTGAAAAAATTCTGTTAAAGGAAATAATTTCCTCATTTAATCTGGTGTTTTTAACCTCTCATTGAGGTTGACTGTGATACGGTAATCAGGTTAGGGATGTTTGATGGTCCTAGTGTGAGATGAGGCCCTAAATAGGATGAGTGGGATCGCATATTAAGAGGCTCTTTATTAGAGTGAATTTGGCAGCGTGGCTGTTTGTGTGGCTGACAACTTAATTGTTGTACATCCTCTGGTTCCCTGGTGGCTGCATGCCTGAGATCTATGGCTCTCCCTTCCCTTTTCTCGTTTTCCTCTCCTGCTCTCTTTTACTGAAACACATGTATGACAGGATGGGCATCGTTGTCCTGTCTGTTAAAGCGAGCCAAATGGGAATGGATTCAAGAGGATCAGATTAGGCATATGATTGGCATGGACATTTGCTATTTTGGCTGGCCTCAATACAGAAGCAGGAAATTGCTACAGTGTTGCAGTGTGTAATGTAATGTTTTTGGGGTTTTTTCCCTTCAGGGTGGATAACTCAGAGGATCCGGTCTATGAGAGTCTGGAGGAGTTCCATGTGTTTGTGCTGGCCCACGTGCTACGCAGGCCAATTGTAGTGGTGGCTGATACAATGCTCAGAGACTCGGGAGGAGAAGGTAGACTTGAACGCATGTCGACTCGCTCCTCTGTGGTACAGCAGTTCAAGCGATAGAGTGAAACTAAATATGGTTCTCTATCTGAATTCCAGCGTTTGCTCCCATCCCGTTTGGAGGGCTCTATCTGCCCCTCGAGGTGCCCCCGAGCCGCTGTCACTGCTCCCCACTGGTCCTGGCCTACGATCAGGCGCACTTCTCCGCACTGGTGTCCATGGAGCAGAGAGACCAGCAGCGCGAGCAAGGTAAGAAGATGTCCAGCATCTCAAAAACCACTTCTATACCCTGACAGAAAGAGCCGACGGCATCCTCAGGTGGGAATCTTTAATGCAAAACCTTTTCTTGACCTCCTGTTCATGAAAATTCAAGGTTTTTGCTGACAACATGCAGTAGTTTGACAGCCATTGCTTTTAACTTGGTGGGTGGAGGACTGCAAGAGGGAAGGCGAGTGGTCTGCCTGTCCTGCTAGAGGTGAATAATGTATGAGACAGCAGTCTAATTACTCGTGATCCATTATTTAAACAGGCCAGTTGGCAGCAGGAACCAGAAAGTGGCCAACATGCAGGAAAGTGGACAGCACGCTTCTTCTTCTTATTAGGAGCTGACCAAATAATTCAAAGCTCACCTGCAGTCACTGTTGTGAGTTTAATTTGTCACAGAAGGGGTGTGTGTTTATATGTGTGCTGCTTTCACAGGAATTTGTGACATGGTGCTGTGCAGAGCATATTGATTGTGTTATGTTGTGGTAAGGAAGTGTGGATTGTCCCTTGTGTTGAGCAAGGCTTGTTTTGTTCATTCAGATGCCAGCGTTCCCACTCTGGGTGCGTTGCTCGCTCTTGAGGTCAGAGCATTTCTCACACGGACGTCTTTAATTGATAAACAGAGTGGATCTCCCTGACAACCAGTCTTAGTAGTCACGGCACTCTTCTGTATCTGACTCAGTGGGTGGAACTCACGTGTCATTTGCGGGGGCAGCTGGCTGACTCCGTCTCTGTCTCTTTTTCTCACTCGCAAGCGAACAAGCAGTTTCATTCTTCCTCTTTCCTCTTCTCTCTCTCTCTCTCTCTCTCTCTCTCTCTCTCTCTCTCTCTCTCTCTCTCTCTCTCTCTCTCTCGTGCTTTTTTGAATATTCAAGGTCCTAATCTGGGTCATCAAACACCAACCTAGTTATTAGGTCCGTCTATGACCACTGCAGGCTAGCAGACAGACATGATTACTAACCTGCCATTCCTGCCCTGCAGTCATCCCCTTTAATGCCCCAGCAGCACATCAAAGCCAGTCCACCCCACAGCCGAGAACTACTGAATACTTACACTAGTGTTTGGGGATTTAGCGGGCTGATGGATTCTCTTCTTGTCCACCAGATGGTGCATATACCCAAAAAACACAGCAGCCTGATCACAACACCACTGCGTGGCTGTACTTTTTCCTTCTGGTACACAGTGTACTGCGATAGGATCAGAAAGTGTTTCGTCTGCAGTCTTTCTCCAGTATGCCATGTGATAACTTGTACTGCATGGCTCTTATACAATTCTGGACTGCTTTCATTATGATTGTCAGCATCTGCAAATGTATGATGTATATGTCCCTTTTATGCACACATTTTTATAATGTGCGTCTGCATTTTAATAGAATTTGTAAATTTCTCAATGCAGTACTGTACAGCCGTGCTGGTTCATATCTCTGTACGGCTGCCAGACAGACAGGCGGTCAGTCTGACTGACAGACCTAATCTTCCACTGCCAACTAGGGCAGAGCCAGACCCAGCCAGCCCCGAAGACCTCACCACATCACCACATATGGGCAGGGTCCCGGGATGCTTGGGGCCCCAGCAAACCAACCCGCTCTTCTGACAGTAAGGCCACTGTGTGGACGTCTCAGGTGGATGCGTACTCTCAATTTCCCCCTTCCACAGCGAAGAGCATCCGAGGGGCTCTTGGCCTTGTGTGTGTTCAGGTGTCAGGGACTGGGTTAGAATAGTGGCTCTTTATTCCGCCCACTGTATGGAAGATTATAGTGGAGTCCTTCCTAGTAACCTGACTCTAAATCACCCTGACAGATCATGCTTCTGCTCCTTTTATAGCATGCCTGCATGACTTCTGGGGTTGCACTGATGGCGGATGAAAAAACAACACGTGAGGAGTGACTGAAGCCAGAGGTTATTGCAGTTTTGTTTAGGTTTTTTTCCTTTTTTTTCTCAGGAGTCAAGTGGTTTGCTTGGGTGAGGAAGTCAGATGAACCTAGAGACCTGTGCACATTTCTATGGTCACCAGCTGTGTAATAATGACTAGCTCCTCAGTAGATGCCACTTGCTGCCTTTCATCATTTTGTTTGTGCTTCTGTGGCTAAAAATCTATGAGAGGAACTGACCCTCTGGAAAACTCTGGAGCTATTTCAAGCTCTGCTCCTAAAACCAAAACACTTCCAGGTTTTCTTTGGCATCACATCATCACACTTCTAACACTCTCTTGAATGAAAAGTAAATGGACAACTTTTATGCAACGACCACCTACAAAACAGTGTCATTTAACTACACAGCTTCTCTCCAGATTCACATCTATTAAAAAAGGACAGTATACAGTACAGTGAAAACATCTTGAGGCACCCCTCATTTCTGTATATTTGCGAAGAAAATGGGAAATAGGTGCAGTGACTTATTGAAATATGTGAAAACATACACGGAAATACAGTACAGCTATAAAGGTGTGACTACCTTCATTCTTCAGCACAGCCTGAACTCTCTTAGGCAAGCTTTCTTGTAATTTCTTTAAGTAGACTTCAGAAATAGTTCTCCAGACATTCAAAGCCGGTCTTTGGATGTTTCCTGCTTTTTCTTCTGTTCTGTCAAGATGATCCCACACTGCTTCAATAATGTTGAAGCCGGGGCTCTGGTGAGGTCAGTCCATGACACATTAATTTCCACTGTGTGCTTCTCTATGCATATATGTTTTTACTGCACTGGCAGTAACACCACCAACACCACTGGCTCCAAACCATGACAGAACCTCCACCTGACCTCCTCTGTGCAGATTTTTACATTTTAGATTCGTCACATTGTAAGACCTGTTGCCTGGATTTGTTTCCTGTCTCTTAAGGACTTGACTTTTCAGAAACCGTTCATGAGCTGTAGATAGTTTTTTTGTTTTGTTTTGGTTTTTTTTGGGGGGGTAAGCCTGTCACTTCTTCTTTTTGTCCTCCACTTGTCCAGTTTCTGAGAGTTTTTTAAGGACACATTGCATACTATGCCAAGACACATCAAGTTTTCACCTAATAGCTCTTTTGTACTTTGTTGGTGCAAAATTACTATTTTATGATACTCAAACTGCGTTATCTTTGGTATTTGGTAAGAAATGGGAACAAATTACATGTTTTTTGTGACAGGCTGCTAGCAACAAAGTGCCTAAAAATACAATTTAAAATAGGTTCTTTGCTAAGTTGTCTGTTATGTGTAGACACAAAAACTGGTTCATCCCTTGTTTGATGCCTTTTTTTTAATGCTTGAGTGATTCACAGGTCAGTGTTAAGTGGCGTAACAAAGGAAAAAAACATTCCTCTGAAAATGGTCAGTTATAAGGATTTGATTAAAAAAAGAGTAAACAAACAGCTAGTGTCTACCAAAAAATGGAAAGACCTTCAGAAAGCCTGGACAACTATTGCTCAAGACCACTTTTTAAAAATATAAGAAGCTCTGGCTCCTTGAAATCAACATGTGAACATGGGTTTTTGACAGTGCCTACAGTATAAATTATAACAATATGGGAATGGCCATTAAAATTGTATTTATTCTAGTTTTCTGTGTTGCTTCAGATGTGATTCACTTCTATTATTCACCATGATTTTCTGGGGAAAAGGCTAGGACTTGTTTATATGCATGACTGCTGTTTACTCTGGTGAATTGAGCCCTTTAAATCTGCAGCTGTGCAGAGTGACCAAAGTCAGGAATTTCAAATTTGTGCATTTTCCAGACAGTACAAATTGTTCTTGAATCTCAAAACAGAGGGAAACATTGGCTCAGTGTTTCTGCTGCCAATCAAACCTTGTAAAAGGTGACTTTGTCTAAGTGAGGGGAAAAAGAGAAGTTGGAGAAGCCACATTGACATCTTATTCTGCTGTTTTGCAAAGACATACAGTTATATGCTTTGTTTGACTAACAAAAAAGAAGGACAAATATGTTTATGACCAGTCAAGTGATTTTCATTTGACTTTTAACTTCCAGCAGCTGTTTCCTTACATGTCACACCCAAGTTTTGTATGTTCGTATCTCCCCGAATCAAACTGCAAACTTAGCAAAGCGAGGCAGGCCGTCAGCTACGCCGCTGAGTGCACAGCTTGCATACCACGCAGCGATGTGATGTCATCCATCCATAAAGTATGGAAATCGGTCATTCAAGGACAACAAAACAAGGCTGCCAACAGGGAGAGTAAATACATTACAGCACACTTTAGCCCCCCAGAGCTCAACTGGCAATGTTGAATCTCTAAATCTGGACCAGGCCCAAATGGGAACAACAGCACACACAGCTCTTTGGAATGGCGAGAAAGACGGACAGCTGCATCGTGGGAGCCCGGACGGCACCTCGCAGACCTCCGCTGCCTGCTGTATGACCCAAGTGGGAACTGAGTGGGAGCTGGTTCACTGTCCTCTGCCTGGCTGTGTGTGTGTGTTTGCGATTATGACTGGATTTTTCTGGGCAAGACATTCTAGGAAAAAACATCTATGAAGAAAACCACTTTTCCTCTCAGCTTACAGCGCTGCCATGCCAGTGCTCATTATCGCCTGACGGTGTGGCTGCAGGCATAGGTCATGCATTTATTTATTTATTTTAAATTTGTGTTTAATATGTTGTGATTTGCAAGCAGTCAAAGGCAGCGGTGACCTCTAAGGACAAATGTCTGTCATCAGTGCTCTTATTAATATATATACCCAGCAGGCATTTATTTGTGACTAATGGTGCCAGATATATATGAGTAATCAGGTTAACGCTGGCGTGGGTGTGGCTGGACTAATTGTGTCTCAAGAGCTTCAAGCGTCACGAGGATGCATGTCCCACCAGTATTTTGACACCTGGCATGATTAATCGCGTACATTTCATTATGCATATGAACTTAAAAAAAGACACGCAAGAGGGCACAGAGTGAGGATTTGACGTGCAGGGACGCAGGAGGGGCAGTTGCTGCTGGTATCTGTGTCTCCGTGAAGCCTGGAGAGCAGAGCAGCCTATTGGCAGTGGAAGAATTGATGAAGCAGGGAGGAGACTGTGTCTTCCATCTGGGTCTGACAGTGAAGGCTGGAATGTCCCCAGCCCGAACAGCCTGCCTCTCTCTGCTGTCATGTGGACAACAACCCCCACACTAGGTAGCCTGAGGAGAGCTGTCATGTGGGCCAGCGAGGTCTAGTTAGTCCTCCTTATGTACGGTTGTTTTAAAAGGCACCCACACACTCAGACCAAAACAAGTACTGTACATGCCTGCACTGTGTACACACTGTAAGCACATTTCCCACAAGAGGAGGCCGGGTAGGTGTCTGTTTTATGTTCTGTGTCCAGTGATTACTGTTGAAAACCTCTTCCTGCTTCTAAGTAGTTGATCATATCAGATAAGCATGAATGGAATTATTTCAGCACTCCGGCTCTTATCCTCTGCTGCTGTGTCTGATTGCAGTCTATTACTGAACCAAATTTAGCTTATGCAGCTTCAGTCAAATGTAGAACGATCAAGCTCTGAAATTGTTTGGATTGTGTGTAGATAAAACCAGAATGCAATGATTTGAAAATCTCGAAAACTAGAAATAGAACGTAGAAAACAGCCCAAGTGTTTAAAGTGAGAAACTGTACTGTTTTAAGACAAAATTTAGCTCATTTTGAATTTGACACGCTTCCAAAAAATCAGCCATGTTTACCACTGTTTAACATCCCGTCTGGGAACTGAGGGGACCAGCTGCTGGACCTCTGGGAGAGGAATGCTGTATGATACAGGATTCTCAATACTCCTGGGTCATCTTTGTCATATTTTTGTTTCATGATGCGTCAGATGTGTTTTCAGTTGGTGAATGGTCTGGAGTGCAGGCTGGCCAGTTCAGCGCTGGGATTCATGCTGTTGTAACAGATGCAGTATGCAATTTTAAAGGCCTTCGCTGAAAACGATGTCATCTGGATTGGAGCGTATGTTCTAAAAACTGTAAAATGGCGTGGTAAATGGCCTGTATTTATATAGCGCTTTACTAGTCCCTAAGGACCCCAAAGCGCTTTACACATCCAGTCATCCACCCATTCACACACACATTAACACACTGGTGATGGCAAGCTACGTTGTAGCCACAGCCACCCTGGGGCGCACTGACAGAGGCGAAGCTGCCGGACACTGGCGCCACCGGGCCCTCTGACCACCACCAGTAGGCAACGGGTGAAGTGTCTTGCCCAAGGACAAAACGACTGAGACTGTCCAAGCCGGGGCTCGAACCGGCAACCTTCCAATTACAAGGCGAACTCCCAACTCTTGAGCCACAATCGCCCCTTTCAAATACCTTTCAGCACTGATGGTGCCTTAAATGTGCAAGCTGGCAGTTCCATAGACAATAATGCAACCCTATACAATCAAACCTGAGGGTTCTCTTTAGTCCAGAGGATGTTGCAGGTGTGTTTTCCAAAAAAACAGAATTTCACATTTCAAAACCCACCTGACCACAGAACAGTCTTCCACTTTGCCTCAGTCCATTTTAAATGAGTTTCAGCCCAGGCTTCTTGTTTGCGTGATAGAGCTTTAACCTCCATTTGTGGAGACAAAGATTTCTGGAAGTGTTCCTGAACCCATATAGTGATTTCCATGTCAGTTTTTAATGCAGTGGTAAGTGAGAGACCAAAGATCACAGGCATCCAGTGATGATTCTTTTTAATATATCGTGTAGTGTAGATAATGAGATCTTTGTAGTCTTTACAATTTCACATTGAGGAACATTATTCTGAAATTATTCCACAATTTGTCGACACTTCTTTTCCCCCCCAGATTGTGAAGCTCTGCTCATCTTTACTTCTGAGAAACTCTGGCTCTTTAAGATGCTCTTTTTATACTAAATCATGCTGCTGACCTGTTGCTAATTAACCTAATTATATGCAAAAAGTTCCTCCAGCTGTTTTTTCTTAGTACCACTTGGCTTTCCACCCTTGCGTTGCCCCCGTTCCTGCTATTTGAAGACGTGTTCCATCAAATTTTAAAAGTTCTTAAAATAGTGCATTTTCTCAGTTTAAACATTTGATATGTTTTCTTTGTTCTGTTATGAATACAATATGGGTTTCTGAGATTCTTTTCCAGAGTGGTTGGTCCTATTTTAGTCATTTTGGGCTGTTATTCATTTTGGTAATGTTAACACTGTGCCACGTAAATGTAAGTGAAAGAATGGGAGAGCATTGAACAAAGCTAGTAAGAGCAGTCTGACCAGAGTTTGTTCAGTGTTGCAGACACGTAAGCACATGTGTATTTCAGCGTATAGGCTGGGATTGCACGTTCAGTCATGATTTTGGAAGCAGTAATTGATAAAACAGTCTCACCATAATGTCTATTTGGTCACTGTTTTTAGAACTTTCAGTTGTATTATATGATAAAACACTTTGGGGCTCGAGACCAGTTTCAACCCAAGTTATAATAAAGAAATTCTTTCCTTTCATTTTCTTCATGGAAAAGATAAGTCTGTTTAGACTAGACTAAACACGCCAGTCTGCATTACATCATAAACAATCAAGTTTGACTGAGGCTCTTCTGTGTTTGAATGAGTCATGTTGAATGACAGTCACAGGTCATGGTCACTTCTCTGCCTGAAAAATAAATGACGGCGTGAATACACCTCCAGTATACTTTACCCCACACTGACAGGCATCTGGGATCATTAACGTGGTATTATTCTAGTGTGTCATTACGGTGTCGCTTGCTTTCGCTCTGACAGTACAATGGCCTTGAGAGAAGTGGTAGCATGCTATTTTGTCTCCAGTGGTAAAGCTGGTCCAAGCTAATGTTCTGATAATCTCATGTCTTCCAGCTGTTATCCCTCTGACCGACTCGGAGCACAAGCTGCTGGCACTCCATTTTGCCGTGGACCCCGGCAGGGATTGGGAGTGGGGGAGGGACGACAATGATAATGCCAAGCTAGCCAAGTAAGTCCTGTACAGTATATCACTCGGCGATCCTTATCGACAAGGCGCACAGAGATGTTGACTGTTAAGGCAGCATCACAAGGCGTGAGAGGGTAAAACTTGCAGGCCAGGAGAGTCCTGCCTGTTCACCTACAAGGTGCTATGTGGAGGATTTAATTCAGATTATTTACTTCAGGATCAAGTCGCTTTAAAAGAATGAGAGCACTGAGAGACAAATTGTGAGGTTCCCATTTGTAGAGCCTCACTGAAACAGCGATAGCCTGAGCTGAAGAAAGAGTTTATGCAAGAAGTTTCTGTTTCACATTCCTGTCAGTCAGGGTGTCATTTTATCCTCCCAACAAGCTGTAGTGTGAACAAAGCAGAAAAGACTTTATATTGCCCTCAATACGTTGTGGGCGTTGTTTGCGCCGTGGTTCCACTTCT